>NC_141541.1:76721250-77025000 GCF_021556685.1 Rattus norvegicus
AGCTTGAAAGCCTGGCTTATGGTGCAAGATATGACCTTTCCTCAAACAAGGTAGGGTAGGTAAGTACCATTGCCCAAGGTTGTTTGCTAACCTTCACATGAGCTCTGTGGACACATCCACCCCCTTCCATACTCCCCCACACAAACACACACACACACACACACACACACACACACACACACACACACACACAGAAGCACAGAAGGTAAAGAAGTCAGGTGTGCAGTAAGGTGACAGCTTCAGTTTTGCCTCTGGAGACAGTGGGCAGATCTGTTTAGCGGGCAAGCATGGAGCTCAGAAAGCACACTAGAGACACACGTAGGGTTGGAGTCCAGTGGCTTCTAGTTAAAGGCTGTAGAGCTGTTTTTCCTAGGTCAGGTTATTATTCACGGATTGTATCAGTGTGTTGTAGTTACAGGACAGTCATTTGGGGAAACAACAAGCACAATATCAACTGTGCTTGGCTCTGAAGACTGGCCCTGCAGGTTACCCAGAGACTGTTCTGGGTATATACATCCATTCAGAGAGTCCTGACAGATTTCAAGATGAAGTTCAGATATGTTGCTTTTGTCTTGTTTTCCTGATGTCACAGATTAATGATGAGGTAAAAGGCATAAGGTCTAGTATCAGAAACAAGCCATTAGCAAATTATATTTCTGTTTATAATTCTAGTCATCAAATTATTTGGTTGGCCTCGTGCCATTTAGTTCCATCAGAAGTTTTGACTTACTGGCTTCATTTAAGTTTTTATAAATTATTTGAAGATGTGGGTAAATCAACATAGTTTAGGTTAATGATGGAGGCTCTACCTCTGGGTAGAAACTTATAGGGAACACACATGCACACAGAGTTCTTTAATTCAGAAAATAAAAGTAAGGGGCTCACTGGGCTGGAGAGCTGCTCAGTCACTAAGAGCACTTTTTGCTCTTACAGAGGATGAGCGTTTAGTTCCCAGCACCCATGCAGTGGCACACAAAGATCTGAAACTCCAGGTCCAGGGAATGCAATGCCCTCTTCTGACCTCCATGGGAATCAGAGGTGCATATAGTGCCTATAAATGCATGTAGGTTAAGCACTTAGACACATAAAGCAAATACAATTTTGGTTTCAAAAGTGATAAGCTGGGGAGATGGCTTGACAGTTAAGAATGGATACTGCTTCTTTGGAGGAGTGGCATTCACTTTCCAGCACCACACTGGGGAGCCCATAACTACCTGTAACTTCAGCTGCCGGGTTTCTGACTTCTTCCCCTGGATTCCTCAGGCAGGAAATTCCACTTAGGGGCCCATATCTCCCCCAGGTCTCCACATGTATACATACACATAATTAAACATAACAAGGAATATGATGGTGGAGGGTAGGTCCCACTGGAGAAGTCACTCCTGGGATTAAGTTATCCCTTGACACAGCTTTCAAACTGAGCTGAGTAAGTCTGGGGTTCTCCAGGCTTTGGGTATGTATCTGATCTTTAATATGACCCGCTTTTAAATTATTTCTCCCACTCATGTTTCATCTCATTATTCTTTGAGCATAAATCTCATCCTCAAATAACTTATGCATAAAGGAATCTGATGGAGGAACAGCACAGACTCACCAAGTGTCTTCTCATCATTACGAGTAAATAAATAAACAGAGAAACTAAATAATTCTATCTATCGAAAGAATACGGTGGGGTCTTTTTCCCCAGATGACTCAAATAATTACTGAGGGGTTAGGGGAGTCTTGATATTTGAAACATACAAAACTCAGTACAAATATCTAGGCATGGTGTCATTATTTCCTACCATATAAAGCCTCTTCAAGTTCCATCCCAAGGAAGTGGAATTGGGAGTGGATTTGTCCTGCTGGGATAGTGTGGTCACTATTTTATCTTAAGATGTGATTTAGAGTCCTGATATAATTTTTTCCTAAGAGTACTGGTAGTACATGCTCCCCTACAGTTCATGATGAACTGGGGAAAATGACCCTCAGTGGCTAACACTGATGTTCT
This sequence comes from Rattus norvegicus, assembly GCF_021556685.1. Lineage (NCBI taxonomy): Eukaryota > Metazoa > Chordata > Mammalia > Rodentia > Muridae > Rattus > Rattus norvegicus. The sequence goes on from NC_141541.1 coordinate 76,723,241, forward strand.
AGGACAGCTTTTGACCTGATTAGCACAGCACATAGTTGATGACTTTCTTCTATCAAGCATTAAAAATCAAATGCCTGATTTGTTGTCTCATTGGACTCCCACACATAGATTGCTCAGTCAGTGTCTCTCAGATGGTAAGAAGTGATAGATCCTGATTCCCCCTTTGGCATCGGGGGCTCATTCTAGACAGTGTGTTACGGAGGGTGGAGGAGGAAGCTGGATTGCTTCCCAGTGCCGCAGGTGCTGATGAGATGCTAAATATATATGAATCATGTCTGAAGTTGAGAACTGTTTGGCAGTGGTTATACCCCTAGAACCCTCTACAAAAATAAAGGACACCCCTCCTGATGCTGTGAGTGCTCCTAACAGGTGTCCTCAGCTGTCAGCCTTCTGGGGGTTGACGAAAGCTGCTGAAGATCACGCCTCTTTGTACAGGAAGTCTTTGGCAAATGACTGGTTGAGCCAATGATTTGAAGTGCTATGGCCCCTCCTGAACTCAAGACAATACTAGAAGGCCATCCTGAAACCCACACTCTTCTGAGGTCCTAGAAGACTTTTTCTGGGATTCCATCACAGCTCAGCCATCTCCCTCTTTGCAATTTTGATTCTTTCCTCTCCTGTAGCTGTCAGCGCCAAGAACTATCTATGACCCAAACCTGTATGCTAGAATTGGAAAGATGACTCAGTAAGAGAAGTGTGTGCTGTGTAAGTACAAGCACACAAATTCAATTCTCAGAATCCACTGGGATGGGTTGAAGAGAAAGATAGCTCAGTGACTAAGAGCACTTGCTGCTCTCCCCTGAGAGACTGGACTTGGCTTCCAGTACACACATTGGACAGCCATAACCTTCTGTAGCTCCAGATTCAGAGGGTCCAATGCCGCCTTCTAGCCTCTATGGCCACATACAGGTACACACACTAATTAAAGCTGTCTTCTGGCTTCCACATGTGTGTGTATACAAGTATATGAATATCCTATGTGTTAGAGAATTTTATGTCATCTTAACACAAGCTATGACTCAGAGAGGAGAGAGTCTCCATTGAGAAAATGCTTCCACAAGATTGGGCTATATGCAAGCATGTAGGATGTTTTATTAATTGGTGATTTCTATGGAAAGGTCCAGCACATTGTGGGTAATGTCAGACCTGGTCTAGTGTCCTGGGGTCTATAAAAAAAAACAGACTGAGCAAGCCATGAGGAATAAGCATCTCTCCTTTATGGATTCAGCATCAGCTCCTGTCTCCAGGTTCCTGCTCTGTTTGGAAGAATACAGTTCCTGTCCTGTATTCCTCTAATAATGAACAGTGATATGGAATTTATAAGCCAAAGAAACTTTTTTATCCCCAATTTGCTTTGGGGCATGGTGTTTCATCACAGCCATAGTAACCCTAAGTAAGATACTTTACATACATGAAAATACAAAGCCTGTATGCTAACCTCCATCTCAGAGCCAGCTAGTCAACTGCCTGGGGAAGCCACACTTTGGTGCAAGTAGTCATCTTGACTTTATGTTATTGTATTGATTATAGTTCTACTCAGCTTTCTCCACTTTCCCCACAAAATAAGGATGAAGTCAAAATAAACATCTTATTGTCTTCAGATGCCACTCTGAGAACAGGACATTTGACTCATACTTTATGTGGCTTTTTCTATCATATGAATGATAGAGAAAGATTTTCCCATAAATGTACCCATGCTCTCTTCAATGGGATTCTGGAGTCCTAGGACCCCCATTTGTTTGACATCCCCATGTCCCAGTCTTCTGAATGGCAGTTCCACAGGAAATTCACAGCCCTGAACTATCTTGACATACTGACTCACTACAGAGAGCCTGGGGCTTCAACCCTCCCCCAAACTGACTCCCCCGTGGCTGTGACAGGAAATGTGACAATATTAATAAGTTCAAAATGGTCCACTTGTATTTCTTCTTGGCTCCTAGAGAAATGTGTCTCTGGGAATGGTTCCAGGGCGTTGTTAGTTCTGTCCTCTGGCGGATCCACAGGTCCAGCCAATGAGCGTATGTGCTCCAGACCTGAATGTTCTAACAGCCACAACTCTGTTCTGGACATGGAGGACAAGCTGAGTCCTTCAGCCTCCACTGAGGTCACAGAGCTCAAAGCTGTGGGTCCAGCTTTGCCAGAGACTGTGTTCAATGATACAGCATCTGTATATAAACTCTTACACTGAGGTCTTTCCCAACCTCCCTATCAAGATGCACTCGTAAGTCAGCTGGACACAGTACTAGATCTTAATGGCAGTTTCTTCTAATTCAGGCTTATCTTTTTTGGTAATGATCACTAAGATGGTCAGCTGTGTCAAACGTTCACATCTTAGTTCTTCTGGATGTGCTCTTGATGTGATGTCTTTCAGGGCTTATCTATCATCTGGGATAGAACATTCTCAACTGAAGAATACCCTGTCATAGTTACTTTACTTTTGCTGTGATAAAATAGCCTGACAAAGTCAACTTATAGAACAAGGGGTTTATTTCTGCTTATAGTTAAAGGATACAGTGTGTTGTGAAGATGCCATAGCTACGGTTGCTTCTTCAGACAATTGAGTCCAGGAATCAGAGTGAACAGGAAGTAGAGCTGTACTCTAGAACCGTGAAGCCTATCCCCAGTGACCCACATCCTCCAAGGAGCCTCCACTTCTTAAAGGTTCCACAACACCCCCAAACATGCAACCAGATGGGAACCAAGTGTTCAAAACCAGGAACCTTTAAGGGACATTTCTCACCCAAATTATAATTGTTCCACCCTCTATTACCACCCAACACCATCTCTTTACCTCGTGCTCATCTAAAAAAAAAAGTCTTGAATGAATTATTTCCCAGAGTCATCAAATCCATTTGAGGTCAAAATGTTAGTAGTGACATTCCTGTCACTATGACAGGACATGTCTTTGAATAATACACTATGACTTTCCATCTCTTCTGATATCACCAAAAAAGATACTGCCTCCTAAAGTCCAACTCTGAAGCTGCCCCAAAGAGAGCAAGTGAGTATGGAGGGGCTTAAATTGTTCTGGCCACATAATCATCCAGCAAGCAGTCACTACACTGGCAGTTGAGCTAGGACCCAGCTGCATTTCTCTGATATCTTTTGCTGCCTTTGTGTCTAGGATAAGCCTTCCCAGTCAGGCATCCCCGGCCACTGACTGAGTGTGGCAGCAGTGCCAAGACAGGCCCATTCCCAGGAGACACAGGACTCCAGTGACAGCTGACTTGGCTAGAGAATTCTGCGGTGTCCTTGCCTAACCTTTTGTGTCCCGTATGGCAACCTGAGGGTTTCCATCTGACTCCTTCTCTCTCCCTCTTCTGCCCATGGAGATCCAGCTCCCAGGGCAGTATGACTGCTGTCCAACCTCTCTCTGCTCTGCCCCATTTTTGCTCTCACAGGAAGTCCCTTTGATAAATCCTAGAGCAGCAAATCCCTTCTTGGTTTCTGCTTTACAGAACCCAGAATCATAGACTATGCGAGGGTACGGTTTTTAGGATTTGAATGGGAAATGCCCCTAAAAGCTCATTTTTAAAACCATCTTAACGGCCAGCATTTTTTGTTTGCTAATTCCTTGTATCACTGATTCCCATCTCAGATGAGTTAGACACGGTGCTCTCATAACAGGGGAGACGGCTCAGTCTATACAGTCAGTGCTTGCACTGTGAGCATGAGGACCTGAGTTTAATTCTCAGAACCCAAGTAAAAATGTTGGGCATGTTAGAATGCTCTTATAATCCCAGTCCCTGGGTCTCACTGACCAGCTAGCCTAGCTTCATTAGTGGATTCTAAGACAGAGAGAAAAGGGATATCTTAAAAATCAGAGTGGATGGTGCCTGAGAAACAGTGCTCAAGGTTGACCTCTGTCTCTCCCAGGTAAGCACACACACACATTCACATGCATCTGCATAAACAATCACACCCATAAGAACCTCTAAGCCCACACATGCATACACACACAAGAATATTTTTTTAAAAGGCAAATGCCAAATAATAGTAATAAAATGGTAAGTCTAATAGATTAAACACTAGACAGAAGATTCCTCTATCTTCTCAGTTTTCCTGCCTGCTCCATAAGACGGGAGCTAAGAAAAGAACAAAATGGCGCATGAGGAGAGGAACCTAGCACATGTCGTGTGTCTTCTGCAAATAACTTCCACAAGAGCATCAAAACACATAGACAGGTGAGAAACATGAGGTGTGGGAAGGGAATATCATTAATCTAAGGTTACACTGTGCTCTAGAGATGAGTCAGCACACAGAGCTAGGACCTCAAAATCTATACCCTGTGCCCTTGGAAATGAACTGAGAATTGCTCCATCTACCTTTTGACCAAGGGATGAGGATATAGGCATTGGACTATGACCTTGTTGTGACAATCAGCCAGGGGTGAGCCCTTTCTACCCTTGTGAACGGCTCATCACCAGACAACTGCAAAGATTGGTCTCTAAACCAGAGGAGTGGCTTGGTCTACCTGTAGAAGGATTTCCAGGAAGATAGTAATATCATTTACAACAGGAGAGCTTGGCCAGGCAGGGGCTGGTTCATGTATTTATGATAAAAAGACGAAGAAACAGACAGTAAAGCCTTCATCTGGAAGTCATAGCTATGTACTTTCTAGTCACTGGAACACCCTTTCACAATCCCCCAGCTCCTCCCCTTCTGTGGTTTACTTGGTCCCAATGTCATCATCAGACAGACATGAGTGTGGTTGAATAGATTTGGATTTGGGGAACTTGTGGGTAGCATGCCAGAATGAAGTGCAGTTTTCTAGAGAAACAGGCTGTAAGAGATAGGGATGAAGCCGATGTATTGTCAATCAACTGAATCAAATCCAGGTACTGAAGGGACTGTAATACAACCAGCCATTGGATTCAAAAGCTATTCAAAGCCAACAGGAGCAATCAGGACGCAGAGGTTCTTGAAAAGGTTTTATATCTTCTGCTATCACAGAAGAACATTATGTCAATATCTTTCTCCTTTGTTCCTTCCAAGTCTCCACCTCTTATATGAAATCCGTTTTGAAAGTGAAGTTTCACATGCTTTGAAAGAGTATTTCTCAATAAGAAACAAATTGAGAACCCCGGTTTTATTTCTTCTGAGAATACTTATTTATAACTTACATAAATGAGTACTTACCACTTGATAATATTTAAAAGCATATGGGTATTTACATCATGTTTTTCTTTTTCTCCTCTTTGAAATGGGCTCATTCTCATATCCCCCATCTACAGTTTATGGAGTGCTGGGGATTGAACCCAGGGCTTCAGGCACTTAAGGCAAACACCCCACCAACTAACTATATTTCTGTTCCTTGCACCAGATTTTATATAGAAGGTGTGACTCTATGTTGATAGAAATTTTTTAATCTGGTCTTATCAAAAACTTTGCCTAGTCTCAAAGTAGCAGCTTCCCAGCATTTTCTTAATTCCCTTTGTATACATATCACTAGTACACGTCATCTTCGGTGAAACAGTTGCTAAAAGGTCTCTTGTTTGCCTGTCTACTCGGTGGTGAAAGGAGGAGAAAGAGGAAGAGGAAAAGAAAACAGAAGAAACAAAAGGAGAAAAAGGGGGGGAAAAAGAAGAAAGGAAGATGAGGAAGAGAAAGAAGGAGGAGGAGGAAGAGGAGGAGGAAGGGAAGGAGGAAGAAGAAGAGGAGGAGGAGAGAGGAGGAGGAGGAGGAGGAGGAGGAGGAGGAGGAGGAGGAGGAGGAGGAGAGAGCCTCTGACAGTTTCCATTCTACATATTTACTTGAAACTAATTTTTACTTGAAGCACAGAGTCTGGCTTCCTCTAGAACAGAGAACAGTGTCCTTTGCCATTCGATATGATAAAGATGATGTCATCCCCTGGAGCTCCAGTTGGCTGGGCTTTCTCATAGGACCATTATAAAAGATTTGGCTTTCACTCACTCGGGGTTTCTAAGCCACAACACAATCAGTGCAAGGCCAGTCTCCTGTGTTCCTGCAGTGGTTCTGTGATCTCAGGAACAAGGTAGCTGGACACATGAGGTTCTTGCTGCTTGCAGCATGTCATTAGACGTTTTGTCTCTGTCCCAGGGGTCTTTTGTCCTTTGCCAGTGTCTGTGTGTGGTTTGTCAAGTTGTCTTTGTCACAAGGAAACAATATGAGGCCCTGTATGATATTTGAAAGTATCATTTACACATTCTTTTGAAGTGGAGTATAAAGCTCCCCTAGGCATGTGGGTACTTTGTTTAGTTTGGTTTGAACAGCATGACGCTGTCCCCTTCATCCAAGTGTACATACTCACTAATTTGTCTCAACACGCTGACATATAACCTGGGCAAGGACTTGCTGGGCATGGCTTTATTGTCAGGAGCAGAGTCTTGCCCAAAGATGACTTGCTTGGGTCTTGGGTCCCTCAGATAACCTGACATACACCAAGGGATGCCATGACATAATCTAGAGTCCACTTTCTTCTTATTTCTTTTCTTATACAGGGATTCATGTAGCCCAAGCAGGTCTCTTTGAAATCATTATCATTATGTAGCCAAGGATGAGGTTGAACTTCTGATCCCCCTTCTTCTACCTCTCCAATGCCGGGATTACAGGCATCCATCCCTACGCCTAATGCATGTGATGCTGAGGGTTGAGCTCAAGGCTTCTTGTGTGCTAAGCAAATTCTCTTCCAGTGGAGCTATATCCCCACCCGCGATGAAGCTAATTTCTCGTGATGGGTGACCTTGGGATACTTTTGGATCCCCCTGATCTCAGTTCTATATGCTTGCAATATATGTTTGGAGTCTATTGCATGCTTAGAATGACATGTCACCCAACTCCCTTAAAATGATGTCTTTATTGCCTCACACTACGTGTGAGCTTCTTCATTCTGCTTTGCATTGGAGTTAACTGTGTCCTATATGGATTTGGTACATGTTCACATACCCCTGTTATAAAAAAAGTGAGCCTTCCCATCTAAACAGGGTCTCCCTTCCATGACCACTTCTCTGCTGTATAGATGTCAAGACAGAAGTTGGGGTGACAGATGCTCTGTGCCCCTTCTGTTGCTAACTCCTAGGGAAAGTAATACCTTCCTTGATGAGGGAACTTAAACTAAGCCCCTTAGATTTTATTATGACTTCAGGTTTGAAAGTGAAATTGAATTTCTTTTTAATGAATGCTGCCTTGTTTTGAAATAATATTAGTAAAATTTTAAATATAGGTTTTGTGTTTTGACTATGGAATTGAATTTTGAATTCTGGATTTGTGAAGAGAGGAGATGGGTAGTTTTGGGGTCAGGGAGGGACTTTAGAAAACAAAAGGCAAAGAAAGCCAGCCAGATGGCTCTGTCCCACTCAGGGGCATACCCATGTACAGTCAAGTATATAGGGATGTGCAGATTAAACCATCAATCTCACTGTTTCCATGGTTAAGATGTGACACACAGTCTCTGAAGGGCCAGGTAAGTCAGACTGGAGCCCTTAAGTAAGGCCACACTTGGTGCCTGCCAGTCTGGAGAGAAGCTCATTACCGTGACATACTCTGAGATGTCACTGCTATGTTCCCTGTCTGTCTGTCTCAAAGCCAGCAACATTGCACCATAAAAGAACCCAAGTCTGAAGTCTTAGAGGGCAACCATCTACCCTTGCAGAGGTAGAAAGAGGACCCTTGTTTATGTGCATGAGGAAAGGAAATGTGAAGGGGGAGAGAGAGAGAGAGAGAGAGAGAGAGAGAGAGAGAGAGAGAGAGAGAGGGAGGGAGAGAGAGGGAGGGAGGGAGGGAGAGAGAGAGAGAGAGAGAGAGAGAGAGAGAGAGAGAGAGAGAGGAAGATGAGGGGACATGCCCAGCCAGAAGAGGGGGTAGGGCATGATTACAGATAGTAAATCACTCAGGCCCAGTTAGATGCGCCACTTGTGTTCCATGGTCAAGCCCTATATGGACATAGCTCTGAGAACTACTAGATGCATATTTACTGGAGGCTGCAGAGATCCATGATAGGCAGATTCCTGAATACAAAATGCATGGTGTGAGGGACAGAGGGCAGTCAGACAGTGGCTATAGTTTGTGAGTCTTCTATTACTTTTGCAGTGTGAGGAAGTCCGGAGACCTGTTGTTCACTGTTTCTTCTTGTCTTTAAAATTCCAGGAATGACCCTGTCTGTTGGTTATAACTAGTTGATAATGTGTTATAATATATTGCCCACCTACCTTCAGAACTTTGTCCTTCAGGAGACCAGATATGTATTTCCAGAGTGTTTGTGGAGAAGGACACAGATTTCAAGGGAGCATGCTGACGGGATGTAACTCAATGTGTAGAGTGCTTGCCTAGCATACATGAAGCCATGGGTTCCATCCCCAGCACAGCATAATCCAGGCATGGGAATGCAGGCTTGTAATCTCAGCATTAGGAAGGTGGAAGTTGGAGGATCAGAAATTCAAGGTTATCCTTGGCTATAGAGTTCAAAGTCAGTCAGGGCGATATGAGACTTTGTCTAAAATAGAGATAAAAACCAACTGAAATGCATAAATCAACACATTTGTCCTTTGAAACATGGGGACTATGTTTTTTTGAGAATTGACTAGGACATTTTGAGACTAGGGAGCAAGGACTAATAACTAGAAATAATGAAATTCCTTATTAACAGAGCAAGAAGCAATGAAATTGAGTATGTTAGCATCTCTCTGGGTTTAAAATAAAGCCCAGTTTGTCCTGAATTATATATTAAACTTTTCAAGCTACAAATTAGAAACAAGTATAATGAGATCATAGAATTGGCTTCTGGCCCAACCCCTTATTTTCTAGAAGAGGAAAGTCAGTCTTAGAGATATGAAAAGACTCATCTGAGATCACAAAGCACTTTAGAGCCAAAACCAGGTCTAGAACTTGGGATCCAGAGATGTCAGGCATTGGGTTTTTGCTTTTATTTTGTTTGTTTGTTTGTTTGTTTAATGTAGATATTTTCTTGAAGAATCAGAAAGTAGTCCCCAATGTCTCCCTCCACAGATGTTCTTCTCCCTCGGGGAGGGGGAAGGTGGAAGGTGGGATTGTGTGGGTGCTGGGAGACAGAGGACACAGAAAACTGCTTCTACAAACCTGAAAGCACACTTGTTTAATATTATCCAGAATCATGCCCCTGCCCCTCATAAAGTAATGGTCCTTAGCTCTGCCATTCTCATTCCCATGGCTTCCCTACCATTTGTGGAGAAAATCAAAATCCCTAAGTTCAGCATGCCCAGTCTCTCATCTGTGACTGCCCCAGCCTGAATTAGGCACATGCTTTGTACTAAGTACATGAACATATTGGCAATGAACCAACAAGATCCTGCGGCAGAAGGTGGCTCCCAGTAGCAATAGGTCCTAACCACTTTCTCTGGAAGTGACCTCTGAGCTGAGATCTAAAGCTATCTATGAGCCAGACCCAGAAAGCGATAAAAGATTTCTAGACACAGGGAACTGAAGTTCACTGGTGGAGAGCTAGCTGGGTTTTGCTTGCCTGCATGTCTCTGTAAATGTCATTTCCTCCAAGGAGGTACATGTGTCTCATTCCCCAGGCCATTAGCAGCCAGTCCAGCGGGACCACATGGTGGTAACAAGTATAGAGTGAGCAGGCATGAGCTTAGCATCTCTACCACCTGGAATCTAGGCAGTCCTCAGGGACTTATCCCACCTCTCTGAGGCTCTGCTCCCTTTGGGGGTTGCTTTGAAAATTAAGTGAAATGTTTCTTGTAAGACACTTAGTAACATGTAGATAAAAGTCAATGTACATTGGTAATTGTATACTCAAGATCCCCACCCCGCTCCCCGAATAACCTACGCTGTGAATGTCCTGGACAGCTCCAGCCCCAAGCTGACCAGTTTAACTGGACTTTAGGATTCTGGACTTAAATCCTCCTAAGCCAGTCCGTTCTTTGTCGGTCAGTATTTCTTGTGGAACCTTTTGTGTATCCCTCTCTCCCAACAGACTGTAACTCCCTCCCACCGTCACTCAGACTGGCTTTGTGTGTTGCCAGCATGAACCTTGGTGGCCATAAAGAAAGGAAATGGAGGAAGCTAAGGTATGCTTGCTACGGACTCATGACCGCCATCACCTACAGGGCCAGATGCTGAGACACCTCTGGTGGTTGGCTCTCTGAATAACTCATAGCCTGAGCATGTCTCTTGCCTTCAGTACAGGTAGGAAGGGCCTGAGACTTGTCTCACTGGTACAGAGTACAAAGCTTGTGAGGCCATTTTCAGGGTCAGGGTGTGACTGTGACTTTACACACTCCAACCCTGACTAAGGAAGTGGCCATGGATTGGATATGACTGTGGCTGCTGCCCTATCTGGCCTTAGAGAAGGCATGGTCTTGGCTGACACCATCTCTGCAGCCTTGAGAGGACTTTGGGACACAGGGGTGCACGCCCCACCCTGCCCCCTCTTCCCCCTTCTCTTTCCCTCCCTCCATTCCCTTCTCCACTCTTCCCTTCTACTGCCTTCCCCCTTTCCTCATTTCCCCTCCCTCTTCTTCTCCTCTCCCCTCACCTCCCCCTTACCTCTTCTCTCCACTTTGCCTTCCCTTTCTCGTCTTCCTTTCCCCCTCCTCCTATTCCCTTCCTTCTTTCTCCCCTCTCTTCTCCTTTCTTTTACTTTCATCACCCTCCCTTCCTCCATCCATCTCCCCTTCCCTCCCTCCCCTCCCTCTTTATCGACCTACCTTCCTGCCTCCCATTCTTCCTTACACAATAGTCTCATTTGAACCCAGAGCCCTGCACGTGCTAAGCACACATTTTACCATTGGAGTGCAGCTCCAGTTCTATATCTATACATCTGACCCTCAAAAACTGGGGTAATAATCATGATGCTGGGCTGATAGCTGGGATTTGCAATCTGTGGGTAGTAAGTTGTTGTGCCCAAAGTTGGCAAACAGATTCGCTGAGCAACCTCAGGAAGGCAACTTGTCCTCTGAATGACAGTCCCCTGGCTGAGGACCTTCTTCGTGCTGCTCCCTGGGGTAAGTACAATACCCTTAATAGTGAACAAGGGAGACAGATAGGCAGCTTCCTGCCCTCGGGGTGCCTCTTGTCCAGCACCAGTGCGTGTGTGATGTTACCATTACCCTGCTGGCTGTACAGAGAACTTAAGAGAGAGTCTAGGCCTTTCTTTTAAGTGGTCCGTGAAAGCACCAGGGAGAGACAAAACCCAGAGCCTTCCTAGAAGCTTTTAGCAAGGCAAAGCAGACCAGACTGAGGGGGACTTTCAACTCAAGCAGATGCACTTAGCCTTTCGGTTTTACTTTGTAAATGACTCTGCTTTTAAAATCAAGGCAAATGTGGAGCTCCTTCTATGAAATGAATCTCTGACCTGGAAAGGCATCTGCAACCAAGCCACAAGCTGCTGCTGCCTAGCTCTAGCCAGAAGCCCTTCTGTGTTTTCAAGAGAGAAACATTGACAATGTAGCAGTGATGGGGATACCATTAGCTCTGGACCATAAAACAGGTACTGTTATGATTGCCTTCTCCCTTCACAGCAGTCTGGAAGACTGAGACCACTGTCTGGAGTAAGTCCCAGCATCTTACTCTGGGTCCCTTATATACCTTGTAGCTCTTCACTTCCCACCATCTCTAGGCAAACCCCCTTCCCTATGAGCACACCCATAGAAGCACCATCTTTCTCTTGTCTCTTTCATCCATACTCATGGCCATATGGAAGCAGAGAGCGTCTTTAAGAACTGCACGCCAAGGGCTGCAGAGATGGTTCAGCTCTGAAAGGCAAGACTCACAACCAAAAAGGCAGACATTCCAACTCGATACCATCTTCCAGGACCAAGTACAGGCCTTAAGGATACAGGCTCCCCGCCATTCCTGGCAGCAGATATGGCAAGGGTAATGTTGAGTGATGAATATGCCAGGACCCATCCCCTACTCTGGTCATTGAACATTAATGCATGTATTGAAATGGCATACAATGGATTCAGTAAAGATAACTACATGCCAATTTAAACACATGCATAGATTATCTTCTCTCTCTTTCCACATAAACATATGTAGCTTTAAGGAGCATGTGCATGTTTAAACACACACATGTTTACACACACACACACACACACACAGAGAGAGAGAGAGACAGAGAGAGAGAGAGAGAGACAGAGAGACAGAGAGACAGAGAGACAGAGAGACAGAGAAAAGGACAGAGGCACAGAGATTTATACCCATTTATTGCATTTATATTTCTAGCATAGAGACTTAGAGCTGTGTCACTTTGGCTAACCTAGTCTCATTGGCCTTTGTGACAGCACCATGTCACAGAGATGGTGTAAAGGATTGGGTGATGCCTGGGACCCAGCAAACACTTGCCAGTGCTACTACTGTTAATGTCGTAAAGAGAAAAAAAATGTTGCTCCCAATATATATTTAGTTTGAAGAGGATGTGGGAGGAGAAACAAGGCTAGCTTCCTCCCTTCCTCGTGGCTTCAGACAGAAGCATACAGTTTGTCCTTCAGTCTTTCTTTTGCGTCCTGCCTTCACTCCTGTCATGAAAACTCCCATTCCTCTGTTTCCCCTCTTGGCCAAAGACCCTTGTGGCAATGTCTCCCCTGATACCCCTTCCCAATGGCTTGGATTTCACTGTCCCACTTCCCCATCCCATCTCTCCTCTCCCATGTCCTTGTCCCTAAGGCTTTTGCTAGCATCTGATCAGTTAATTTGTGCCAAAATGTTAATCATTCTTGGTTTAAATCAATCATCTTCCATCTTTAATATATCCTCACATCATGTTATGGAATACATGATAATCCCCATTAGCAGCACTGTCCTTCACTACCCTATAGACGAAGCTTCCTGTAGGAAGGGGGTGATCTAACCTGGCAGAGCACCTACTTGACTTCAGGAGGATTCTTACCCCACTACCTCGAGCCACTGAGGCTCTTAGCAGGTATGGTTCCCGGAACCCATAGCTTTACAAATGAAATGTCAGGCAGGCTCTGGATGAGATTGTTCGATGGTGGGCTGGGGGACAGATATATCAGGGGTCACTTACACATGTCATCTGTCTTACACTCATCCGCCTCCAAAAAGCAAACTAGCTACAGCCTCATACTCATTTCTCTCTGGCTCTGAAATATAATCTTGTATTAAGCCAGATTCAAGGCCACTGTCAGCTGAAGTTTTCAGAACTGGCCTTGGGACGAGCATGTGCCTTCGTGTATAAGGAGGAAGGATGTAGCATTTCTGCTGTCGGCTTTTTCCAGGCCATGCGTTGATAGCTAAGGGGAATCTCCTTGGTGGAGAGGCTCTGGCTATAAACCTGGACTAGGAAACTGGCAAAAAAGCCCGGGTGGGCTGTCTGCTTATTTTTACTCATCAGCCAGAGCAAAGTACTCCCCCACCTCCCCACCCCACCCCCAACACTGTTGTTTATCCCCTCTCCTAGGATGTCCTTCTTTGGATGATCCCAATAGGCAAAAACTGTTTATGTTGTTTTATATGCAACCTGCCAGTGTGCACATATAGGTACACACTTGCCAGTGTGCACTAACCTACTCACACTCGAGTGAGTAGCCTTGAGTAGTAGCCTCAGGGGACTTTCCACTGTTTTCTTTAAGATGGGGTTCCCTCCTTGGCTGGAAACTTCACCATGTAAGCCAGCCTGGCTGACCAGAGCTTCCATAGATCCTCTGTCTCTGCCTCCTGTCTCTGATCCTGTCTAGGATCAGAGATGTGTTCCACTAGACAGGCTTTTCATATAGATCCTTGTGATACAAACTCAGGTCCTTTCAAAGCAAGTGCTTTTCCCAACTAAACTATCTATCTCTCCAGTCCTCCGGTGCTTCCAGTCCTTGGAGGGCTTAATTCTGTCTCTGTAAGACTATTTTAGCATAAGAACAAATCTCTTCTGTTCAATATTGGGTGGGTGGCTGCATGAGTGTTGCTTTAAGATAACCTGTTAATAATACAATTAATTGTGTGTACGTGTATATTTAATGGCTTCTACATAGGAGGTTCTCCAGTCAATTAAACTGTGTTTCTGTAAGTGATATTTTTAATTCTATCTGATTGCAGTGTGCTGTCAATTTGAGAATTGCTTTCTAGAAGAGTAAGATTTGTTTGAACAAACCAAAACTAAAAACAAGACAAAGCAGGATTTCGGTCTCAGTGAAGACATATTTCAAAGGTCTGTGAGCTCTAAGGTTCTATGATTAAATAAATATCTGTTTGCTGTACAGGAAGAAAAAGGTACACTGTTCAGACAGCCTCTTGTATCTGGTATGCATATATACATATACATATACATCATATACATATACATATACATATACATATATAATCATATATTCTGAAAATAACTTTGATTCAGAAAATATAACCCCTAGAGTGGTGACCTTGAGGTTTACTACAGACAAATTCTCCTTGGAGCTGGTCCTTGTCTAGGAGCATACAAACATTTTAGAAATAAGTTGCTCTAACATGGGGAAGCAGAGACTCAGAGTTTCCAAATTCAGGTGGAAACTATAAGACTACAGTGGTAGAACCCAGTCTCTGCTAACTCAACACCAGCAGCAGCAGCCCCTCTCCTCCCTGTAGATACTGCCAGGCTCCTATTGTGAGTCTCCAGCTAACAGAATTCCAGTCTCAGGATCCATTGTTCACCTAGGAAGGGAGAAATGGCAAAGTGTTTGTAGGTGGCTAAACATCCTGCTTGCAACCTCCTGTAGACTGGTGCTGGGAAACCACGCCCATCCTCAGAAAGGTATAGAAACCCCATTTCTGCCATATGGACTATTTCTCTTAATGGCACTAATGATTTTTCTAGTAAATTATTTATGTATTCCCCAGTGATCTGTGTCAGTGTCCTCTTGAACCCAGTTCCTCTCATCATCCAAAACCTTTAGAAAACTAAACCTCCCGGCTCTTCACTGAGGCTTGCCCATGGTGCTCTCATGGGTTAGAGCTCCCCAGCATTCAGCCTTGTCTGCCTGAGACTTCATTAATTTTGTTTAAGTGAAATGTCCTTGGAGTGGGTGATGCCATTGACACCCTTTTCAGAAACATGTGCGGTTGCATGTGTGTTTTTTTTCCCAAGGATACAGTTAAAGCAGTTGGGAGGCTTTTCGTCTCAGCTGAGCCCTTATCAAGTCTCCTCACGTCTCCAAGTACCTGTGGTGGCCCTGTTCCCTCTTAATTCATTCTTTGGGCTGTGTTCAAGAGTATTTGGAATCTCCACAAGAACAAATAAACCCCTGACTTCTGATACACATGTAATCGGCAGAGGTCCACTCCTCAACTCCAGACTGTCCCCAAACGCCACTGAGACGACATCAGAGGCCATCAGCCTTTCCTGTAATCCATTTGCCAAAGACTTTGTACCAGACACTGCATTTCCTACCTCAGCAGTAGCTGGAATTACTTTCCTTCCGGTAACCAGTGGTCATAGGTCAAGGGAGACTCTGCGGGCAAGCGACAGATCTGCTCGGTCCCCTCAGCTCCAGGGTCCAGAGCTGATTCTTGCCTTATCCGCCTTTTCTTGTCTCCCCTTCACTTTCTTTGCCTGCACTGAACGGCTAGGAGATGAAAGGCTTATCTGGGGATGGTGGCAAAACCGAATATTCTTTAATCAGCTGTGAGACCTGGAGTCTCAGTACCTCCCTCTGTAAAACAGATACGTCCTCTCTAAATGCCACTATTCTAATCAACATACGAGGGAAAAATAGGTTATTTTTTTTTTATCAACACAGCAGGCACCCTTTTTGCTCAACTCCATTTTGATAGTAGCCCTAATAACCTACAAATAGCTTTCCTAGCTTGAAGGTGGTCTGGGAAGATCAAGAACATTCAAGAAAAGAGCACAAATCACTCTTCCCACTTCCTCTGCAAAGCCCCGGGAGCCAGAAGCGCTGGGGATGCTGATTCCTCCCATAATTACTTGGGAAGCAATGTTATAGCCTCAAGCACAATTAACAGCATTTTAATTCATTCTCTCTTTTGAGGCTGTTCAGATTCTTGCTTTTGCAAGAAGAACGAGTACAGTATTCTGGCCTATTACCTTTGGAAAATGAGGACAAAGATGCTCAACTCTGACCGTCCCCATGTGGAACCTGGAGCTCAGTGGAAGCCCAGGTCCTGGGGAGCACGCTGAGGTTCTGGTGAAGTGCAGCAGGTCCAAGATGAGCCTGTGCTCCCAAAGGACATACGAATAGCATTTAGTTATGTTTACCCAGAGAATTGCCCACTCATTATCTGGCCAGCAGGGAAAGATTCCAACAATAAACCACCCACTGATAAAGATATACAGTTACCCAGGGGACGTGGTGAAGGCAGGAATGTAGGCCTGTCCTCTTCCAGTGCAACCTGCTTTACTGCAGGCGCATCTTAACTCTCATTAACTTCCGTGACATCCATGCTCAGCCTCTCTGGAGCGTTTTATAATTAACTTGTTATTTATATATTTACAACATATATTAATTTGCATGTGTGTACGCCTGCACACATGTCTGTACAACATGTGTTTACGATACCCACAGAGGCCAGAAAAGGGTGTCAGATCCCGTGTAGCTGGAGTTACAGGAGGTTGTGAGCCACAATATGAGTGCTAGGAATCAGACCCTGAACCTCTGGAGGAATAGCTTGTATTCCTAATGGCTTAGCCATGTCTTGAGCAGCTCTGGAGCAGTTTCTAATGATGCAGAAAAGCAATGTTCCCAGAAATGGGGAGATGTGGTTCAGGTGATAATCTGCACACTGTGCAACCATAAGGACCCAAGTTCAAATCTTCAGCACTCACATAAAAAGGCAGATGTGGTTGTAAACTTCCATAATCTCAGTGCTGGGAAGGAAGAATCAGAAGATACAAGAACGCTGCCAAGGGACTAGTTTGTAGCCAAGTCCTTGAGTGTCAGCTTCAGTGAGATGCTGTCTCAAGATCAAAGTGGAGAGTGACTGATGAAGACACTTGATATTGCCTTCTGATTTTCATGCGGGTATATCCTGCACATGCACGTGCAGGGGTAGGGGGTTTCAAATGATACTGCATGTTCACCCATAAACTAGAATGCATCAAACTCTTTCACTGAAATGTTTTCAATCCATTCTGTATCTTTTCTTTACTTATAACCATGTGCACACACACACACACACACACACACACACACGACATTACAGAAGTCACTAGTATTGTCTTTTAATCTCATCCTTGATGCAAACGAGAAATTTGAAAAAGAAGCAGTAAAATATGAAGCTGACAGTGGATGAAATTTAGGGCATCTCACTTCCCTATACATTATTCCTAGCTCCTAAAATATTCATAACCATTTAAAGGTGATCTATAGATATATAGAACTCTGTCCTGATAATGAGTGCTTTATGCATTTGTATTCCTCACAATATGAGATGCTGTTGGAAGCTATAAGTACAGTAAAATCCTTACGACATACATGTTAATTCTGTAAATTAACATACATATACATATTTACCTGTTCTATATACAGACATATATATGTATACCATATGTTGGCCAAAGTCCTACAATGAGAGATACCATGTTACAAAGCAGAAACCTGTCAGGAATCTATGAATATAAATAGTTTTTAGCAACAGCATATTATCAAGGCATTCTTAACTACATTTGGCATTTTTGGAGCAAGAAAAATGCTGGGGTTTCATTAAGCTGCAGCACAAAGGAAATGCAGAATTTGGGCCCTATATGGAAAATGTCCTTGAAATGAATACATTGCCCAGAAGTGCTGAAAGGTATGTTTATGCAAAATTGACCCCTTTCCAAATTATTTTTAATACCTATTTTTAAGTGCCCACAAATTAACAGAAAGAAATGCAGTAAATAATTAAGAGTGTGCTTAAATGTCAAATATAACATTATTCATGATGAAAGTGAAGTTCATAAAAGATTCATTTGTTTTCTTCTTCGTGTAAAATAACAAGATCAAATAGAGTGAGACCAATGTCTTTGTGATTTGTCTCAATTGTGCGCTCTCCTAACTGATTCTTACTGTTTGCTGTGAGGAAAAATATATTTTCTCTCCCGATGTAAAAGTTGCTAAGGATATATGAAAAATTAAAGTTATAAATGTTTTTTTTAACTGTGAAATATCCAGGCTATATTTTCTGCTATCTTTCCAGGTGCTGTGAGAGCCACACCCCAGGTACCTCATGTGAGCCAACTGGTCTTTGCCGGTCTCAGCAGAGAAGGGGGCATTGCTGGGAAACTGGCCATTGGAAATTCCAAAGGTCACTCTCCCCCTTTTAGGCCATGATGCCAGTGGCTAAGGGGTTTTTGACCAGCCAGAGGACACAGCGCATTCTCTGCTTTGCTATGGGATCAAGGATCAACTTTAAGATGCTCATTGTCCTGAAAAGGGAGTGTTTTGCAAGTTTCTCCAGCTTGGCAGACAGAATGAAGAATCCATATTGCTTGGGATTTTTTTCTTTGCCCCAGGGAAGGTACTGGAACAGTAGAGTGAGGGGGCACTCACTCTCAAGATGCGCACACTTGAAAGAATGTGAAATGTGTCTGCTTGTAAGGAAGGTTAGGTGAAGAATTTTTAAAGATATGGGCAAAGAAGCAGCACTGCTGTGGCGTGTGTGTGTGTGTGTGTGTGTGTGTGTGTGTGTGTGTGTGTAGTTTGTATGTGTTAATGTGCGTATGTAGTATGTATGTTAGTGTTTGTATGAGTATGTATGTATGTCTGCGTGAGGGGTGTGTATGGGTGTGTAAATGGTATGTATGTGAGTGAATGTGTCTGTGTGGTTTGTATTAATGTGTGTAGATAGTAAGTATGTTAGTGTGTGTATGAGTATGTATGTCTGTGTGAGGTGTGTGTGTGGGTGTATATATGGTGTATGTGTGAGTGACTGGGTATGTGTGTGAATAATGAGTGTGTACATTTGTATGTATGTGTGCATGTAAGGTGTGTTTATGTGGATGTGTGTACTGTGCGTGTGTGTGTGTGTGCGCGCACGCGTGTGCGTGTGCATGCATGTGCTCACATGTGTGTATGTTTAGCTATGCTGGCCTTGTACCTGCTGTGTAACCAAGCTTGGGTTTCTAGTCCTCCTGCTTACACCTCCCAAATGCTGGGAGTATGGGAGCAGCCACCACACCTGGATTTATGTGGCATTTGGAACTGAACGAGGGCTTTATACAGTCTAGGAAAGCACTCTATAGCTGAGCCACACTCCCAGCCCTTCCGGTGGTGTTTTTAACATGCATCTTCTTTACCTTCCATATGAAGACTTTCCCTGTCATGGGAAGTATCCTGGGCTGTGTCCAGAGTCTCTGAGGACGGGCTCAAAAGTCACTTTTAGGTAGGATCTCCTCAGCTTCAATATTGGCGGTATATTGGATTTAGTGGGGAACAAACTGGCCATTCAGCCCCATGGCACTCCGTGGTAAGCTGCTGGAAATAAGTCTGGACTACTTGAGCCATCTTGAATTCACAAAACCTAGCTGACATTTGTGAACTATTTTCCCAAACCCTTTGGAACATAGCGTATAACACCTTTCCATCTATAACTGAATGGTTCTAGCAAGATAATCACTTAGACAAACTCACGGGCAAACGGCGGAGGAAAGCGCTGGGGACTGGGGTCTGCTACCTGGGTAACAGGTACCCACTTCCTGCTTGCTAACTCTATCTAACCTTCTTGTCCATTGCTGCTAGCACTTTTCCTCCCTGTAATAATTCTCCTTGCCTCCTGTACCCCTCTTTTTTGTCTTTCATGTATACATGGTATATGTGTACATAGGTATGAATGCTTGCATGTATGTGGGTATGCATGTATGGGAGTATATGTGCATATGTGCACTTGTGCTTGAGGAGACCCTGGGTTGATGTTCAGAATCATCCTCTCACACCCTTCTACCTTATTCACGGACACGGGTCTCTCAATGAAACCCAGAGCTCACAGTATTGCTAATCTCACTGGCCAGAGCTCACAGTATTGCTAATATCACTGGCCAGGTTGTCCTGGGCCTCTTCTGTCTTTACCTTCTAACACTGAAATTTCAAGTGGGCTATTATGTCCACTGGCATTTGAGTAAGTTCAAGAAATCTGAACTCCAGTCCTCATGGTTGCTTGGTAAGCACTTTAACCACTGAGCTATTCCTCATGCCTGTCTGGGATCCTTCTTCCTTTATAAAATAACACAATTTTATCATTATAAGTACTTATCTATTATGAGTTTATTATATGCCAGACAACATATATGAACTATCAGTAATACTTACACATGTCATTCAAGGGAGACAAAACTCTCCTCTTTATACTGAGAAGAAGATATATAAAAGGAAGTAAAGTATCCTCCCCAGGACCACAAAAACATATTCCAGCCACAACAGTGGCATATGTGAGACATTCTAGTAGCAGCAAACAAATACCCCCTCCTCACATCCATTCTGAGACCACAGATTTATATCTATCTGATGCCACAGTTATACGATGGCCACTCCAAGTAATAATTACTCAAAAAGTAAGAGTGTACTCAAGAGGTTTAGTCTCCCACAAAGAGACTAAATATAAAAATATAAAATTATATTAACCATGTTTAATTGATTTTTATGTTGAAATGGTAACAGTTTAATTATACTGGACCACATCCATTGTTGGAATGACTATCGCCTTTGCCTTTCTTTGGCCTTTTAACTGAGACTCCTTTCTGCTGAGCTTCAAGTCTTCTGGCATCCTCGGAGAAGGATGGAGAAGGACGGAGAAGGACGTGGTGAAAAACTCTGAGAAACTTACTCTTTCTGGTCCACACTCCCATGCCCTCAAGGGATATGCCACCAGTTAATTGTCTCCCATAAACAAAAACAGAGAGAGCTACAAACATCCTGGAATCCCAAGGCTAACAGGAAGCTTGCAATTGCCTGACTAAAGTCACCCCACTAGCATGTCATGACCCTTTTTATCACATGGTCATTGTGGTAGCATAGGTCACAGGCTTCCTTGCCCCGGAGGTGTGACGTGGGCATACGGTTAATGGCCATTCCCGGGGACAGACTCTGTGTCCTACTTTTTAACTCAGGACAGGCCATGGGTTAGTTTTGGCCCACGGAGTATGTACAGAAATATCACTCTGAGTACTCTATGTGTCTACGCCTGAAGTAGGGGGGATAGCAAGGCAATAAAGCACCTGTCCACTAAGCATAAAGACTTGAGTTTGGTCACCAGAACCCACAGAAGGAATCTGGATGTGGTGGTACACACATAGTTCCGGCACTGGAGATGCAGAAGCAGGTGCCTCACTGATGCTCACTGGCCAACCACCTTAGCATAGATGGAAAGTTCCAGGCCAAGTGAGACTGTTTCAAAACAAACACCAAAAATGTAAAAGACAAGGTGGATATCACCTGAAGAATAACAGTAGAGTTGATTTCTGCCACCTATGTGTATGTGCCCATACATTCCTGTGTACCTGTACTGTATGTGGACCTGTATACACACATAGACCTACAGATATAAATACCCATGAATACACACATGTGCATATGATTCTACCCACTGCTAAGTTTTAAGGCCCCTCCTTTTGCCTGGATGTGAGACTCAAGTGTACTTACGGTCTAGGGCTGCTTCTGTCTACCTGGGCCTCTTGGCAAGACACTGAGGAAGAGGAATGGAGTGTCGACCACATTTGTGTTACCTGGCTAGCAGATAAACAGCAAATGCTGCAAGCCACTGAGTTTCTGGCAGCTTCTGGTGCTGTAGCATTGCTTAGACACAGAACTGTCTCAGCTCTATCATTGCACAATTATATTCGAATCCCTTCAGTGACTATAATTATTTACTATTGCCTGAGGCAAAATATCCCATTGTTCACTGGCCTTACATTGAAGCTCTTCCCAACACTGTGTCAAGGTCTTCTCCTGGATCAAACTCTTATACCCTGAGCCATCTCCCCAGCCCCTTCCCTTGGTATTTTTTATTTATTTATTTTGAGACATTATTTTGTCTTTATAACTATTATTGTTGTTGTTGGGTTTTGTTGATGTTGTCATCTCCCCAGCCACTTCCCTTGGTATTTTTTATTTATTTATTTTAAGGCATTATTTTGTCTTTATAACTATTATTGTTGCTGTTGGGTTTTGTTGATGTTGTTGTTTTGACATGGGCTCTGGGGCTACTCAGGTCCTTGTGCTTATGTACTGTGTACCTTCCTGACTGAGCTGACTTCCGTTTGTCCCTGCTGTTGTAAAGGACAAATGCACCAGTATAGAGTATCTTCCACTGGACCTACCCTTCAACCAATGCTACTTACACATTTTCCTCGGACAAAACCAAAAAGGCAAATAAGAAAGAAAAAGGCACAAACCCCAAGGGCACCTGCTCTGGGTCTCAGGACTCCGTTAGGCTCTTGTATTGTGTTGGGTAAAAACTTTGGTCTTGAAATTTTAGAACAGAATGATCTGTTTCTGAAATTCTGCCACAGGATCACTTTGAAGAATCATCTGTGTGATTCAGAAGAGGGCTCTATTGTGTTTTTCTACCCGTGTCCTGGCTCCTTGTTGTTTTCCTTATTGAATTTCTCTTTAATTTCCTATTGAAGGCAATGCGGAGAATCGCCACTTAGGAGATCATGGCAAGGAAGACGAGAATTCCAGAGCCAATTCCATATAAATATAGAAAAGCATAAAAAGTGAGAAGGGAGGAGATCACCATTGACCTATACAGTCATAAAGCAGCAGACTCTCTGTGACAAAGAGGGCTCAGCTGTGTGGGTGCCTTCCCAACACCCAAGGCTGTCCTTCCCCAAATCACCTTGGATTGCCTCAGACAAGTTGGTGTTCTTTAACATCCTCATAGGTCCACAGCATCGTACAAAGTATAGAGGAAGATTTGGTTACAAGAAGAGATATTGAGGGCCTGGCGCTGGGGCTCAGTTGATAGAGAACTTGCCTCGGGTGCACAAAGTCCCAGGTTCCACCAGCCCTTAACACTGTGTGAACAAAATATGGTGGCACATACCTTTATGTGGTTCTGTTTTTTCCACTTCTTCCCTTGGGGGTGTCCAGGAGCTGCTGTACACCAGGCAGGGAGGGCAGAGCAGAGCTGAGTTCAACTGTCAGCTTCTTCCCTTGAGGTATTGGGACCTGGATGCACACCAGGCAAGAGAGAATGACCCACAGTGTGGAAAGGGTGGGCCAGCAGGGTACTGGTCTGGCAGTGGAGGTCTCCTTGGAAGATTTCCATGTTACAGTTTTTAGAAAACAGCTCTCTTAGATGAATAGTCAGTGAATAGTTCGTGGTCTTTACTCAGGGTGAACATGAACTATAAGAACATTGGAAAGTGGGAAGAGCCTTAGGGTGAAGATTCATTGGCTGAGGTTTAAGGCTGGGGATACTTCATCCGCATGAAGAGGCATTCCAGGAAGTTGAACCTGTAATTCCACTAAAGATTGTGTGACATTCCTCAGGTAGAGTGTGGGGGTTGGGCTTCCCAGAAAAGGTAGAGAAGAGGAAGCCCTGCTGGGAAAAGGTGTCCTCCATTTTGCAGGGAGCTCAGGGGCACTATTCAACCTTAAGTAGCAGGTTTTCCCAACACCTTCAATCCTAGAGTTTGGGAGAAGGACACAGGATGATAAAGAGGTCAAGGTCATCATTGGCCGTATAGTGAGTTCAAGGCTAGCCTGGGCTATGTGAGTCTCTGCCTCAAAAGAATATAAACAAGCAAACTTCTGGGCAGTGTGTGGAAAGGGAGGAGGAAGTGGAGGAGAGACAGTATCTGTTGTAATTCTCGAAGTTACTATGTGAGGGACTGGAGAGACAGCTCTTGCACAGAACCCCAGTTCTGTTCCCAGGACACACATTGGGGGCCTACAGTTCCCTGTAACTCCAGCTCCAGGGGCTCTGACCCCATCTTCTGGCCTCCTCAGGCCCTGTACACACATGGAATATTTATAAAAACTTACCACTATGTATTCTTTAAGCTTAGCCCCCTTTGCATGGGATCTACTCCAGTCCCCCAGTCCCCTGAGCCAGTGCATTGCTGACATTGTCCCTCGGTCACTTCGGGCATCCATTCTAACCTTTGCCAAAGTACCTATGTTTTCCTGAGGACAGTGACCAGCTCTGCCCTGGAGGAAGAGACCCAGGGAGGCTTGAGTTTCTTCCTTGCTGACAGTACCTGGAGCCACACGTCCTTCCGGAGTCTAGTGTATTCCACACTGTATGTACATTATACCTGCATTAGCATGGTATAGATGTAAATAGGGCAAGAGTAGGTCCTGCACTCTGTGACTAAACCGAGGATCTTGTGTTTACACAATTCATTTTGCAGTGCATTTCCGGATTTCTAACCCAATTTCAAGTACCTCGGCTCTCACCATTTGTTAGCAGAAGTTATTCCCCAATTACATTCCGCTTACCTTCAGGGGGTACAATGAAATAAAGGGCCTGCATTTTTGTAAAATTAGGGTTTTTAATTCCCTCGTACCATCTTCAATTAGCCCATTTTCTGTCTGTATTCATTACAGACCTCTCCACTCTGATCCATGGATATCTGAGTGGAAGGAGTTTGAAAACGTGCTTAGGACTCTGTATTCCTGAACCATCATAGTGGTGAATTGGGATGTGCACAGTAAGCCGGCTCTAAGTGTCCCAGTGACAGACTCTCAAAATGCACATGCAGATAGAAACCTGTGACAGAGTCATCAACTAAATTAGCCATGGCTGGAAAATTGACATTAACTGAATCACTGATTGTGGTATTACCTGTCTCCTACCTATACCCCATGCTTGGAATCACAGCTCCACCCATGCTGGGAAGAAAGCTATCTATATTTATGTGCAATGTTCTGGTGTGTAGAGAGCATTGTTTCGCCCAGGAAAATAGGACGATGCATCCCAATTAAACACTGACATCCAAGCCCCATTCAGCCCTACCTATCCCCCCCAGTGATTTTCTTTAAAAAAAAATCATGCATTTGGCCACTGTATTTCAGAACTCTCATTATGCCACAAGCAATAGCTTTATACTTGTCCATGGGAAAAATCTCACAGAGAGGGGGAAAAAAAAACAGATTTATGAACGGCGGGTATTGTTTCGAACTGTGACTGATTCTTCAAGTCGTGTCATAAAGGCAAATATCAGACCAGACTGAGGCTCAACCGAACACCCTTGGATAGAAAAAGGCTGTCAGTGGGGGAGCCGAGCACAGGAACTGCCTATCAAAATGATGTAAGAAGTGGGAGACGCTGGCACCCAGCTGGATGGCCAGAGGTCGAAGGGTGCCCCTGCTTCTTCTGTTGCTGAGACGCTAGCTCTGGGGGAACTTTTTTCTGTCTTTAAGGATGAATAAACAACAGAGAAAGGAAGGAAGAAAGGGAGGGAGTCTGGAAGGCAGTGCATAGATACCATAGCATGAATATGCAAAGAGCTCTATATGTACAAAGCTATGTTTAACAGAGAGAGGGAAACGTGAAACAGGGGTACCTAACCTTTCTGATTTCTCTGGGCCATATTGAATAAAAAAAAGAATTGTCGTGGGCCATGTATTAAAGGACTGCATTGTCTGTAAGCTTAAGGGAAGAAGTTAACCTTAAAGATGGTTTCCTGAAATTGAAATTCAAATCTTACAATGCAGATCTCCCTTGTTTCCACCCCCCCCAAAAGGAACTCAAGACTTCTAGGAATCAAGAGCGGGTTACCATAAAGGAAAACAGGAAGACATAACAAATATATCCACAGGCAGCAAAGGAGAGGGCTCAGTGGGTAAGAGTTCTTGCTGTATCAGAATGAGGATCCAAACTTAAAACCCTAGCGCCCACATAAGGAGCTGGGTGTGGTAGTGCGTGGACCTGTAACCCCAAAGCTAGGGCAGGGCAGGCAGGAGAATCACTGGTGTGTCTACTACTGATCACCAGCCTGGCTCCAGGTTCAAAGAGCCTTCTCAAGGGACAAGGAAGAGAGGAGCAGAACAGAACACACCGCTTTAGAGAGTCTCCTGACTCTGCCTCCTGTCTCGCTGTAGGAGAGCTGGGATGATAGACGTGAGCTCTAGCAGCCAGCTTTACCCAGCTTCTTGATCTAAAGTTGGGTCTTCATGATTTACCCACGGAGACATCGTCCAACCCAACAGTAACATTACTTAAATTTGCCTCTTGGGTCGACAAGAAGGCGAAATTGTGTGCTTTTGGCTATTTTATTTTTTGTCTCTTTTGTAAATTATTCATTCATGGTTTTTGATAACATTTCTATTTAAGCCTATGGCAATGTGTTTCTTAGTACTTGGAAAATTTGCATTACACCTAAGAATCTAAATAGTGATCATCAGAGTTGCAGAAGTGGAGCACACTACATTTACTCTTGCACAGGCTTAAAATGCCTTTCCCTTCCCATTTGTAACTGTATTTTTTAATCATTCTAGATCCTGTGGGCTCATATAAAATTATAAAATTTTTACCTGGCATTCATACATGAAGGAAAGCATACACCCTGTGGAATAGAGAAAAGCAGCACCCATAGGAAAATTACCAAATACCTAAACAAATTCTAAAGTAATTAGAAAAAAATGCTCATCAAGCACACATGGCTTTTTTCCTACCATTCCATATTGAGAAAGCATTGAATCACCAGTCAATCACAGAAGGGGACATTGGAATCCTTGTGAGGCCACGATTGTTACCCGTTGCTTATGCAATTTTGAGAACACTCTCTTCGGGGACTTAGAGGGCAATTGTGATCCTTTCCCATTTGATGTCTCCTTTGTGTTTGTGTTTACCAAAACCCTTCCAGCCAAAGGTCATTTTAAAAATTGATCTCTACTTCCGGTAGCTTCCCAGGGTGAATTTTCACCTTTTAGCCAGGATTCCATCTTTGAAGTGGTTCACTTTCAACCTTTCAATTTTCAGGGAGTTTCCATAGAACCGTAGGGATGATTTATCTTACTGGTTTTTTTTTTAATTTTTATTATTTTTATTTCATTTATAAGAGCATTTTGCCTGCCCATATGTATGTGCAGCATGTGCATGCAGTACACCTGTGGGGGCCATAAGAGTGCGTCAGATTCCTCTAGAACTGAAGTTAAAGATGGTTGTTAGCCGTGGTATGGTTAGTAAGACCTGAACCCTGGTCCTGTGCAAGAGCAACAAATACACTTAAGCACCGAGCCATCTCTCCAACCCCTTGAGGAATTAGACTTGACACAGTATTGAGTCTCCTGAGATTAAACCAGTTAATCTGCAAGATATGAATTTGATTTTTTATATAAATACTTTATTTTGAACACTCTGGGGTTTATTTTGTTGGCGTTTTTTCTTTTTTTCTTTCCTTTTCTTGGATATTTTCTTTATTTACATTTCAAGTGTTATCCCCTTTCCCAGTTTCTCCTCCCCTTGCTTTTATGATAATGCTCCCCTCCCCACCCACCTACTTCCTCCTGCCTTCCTGCCCTGGCATTCCCATACACTGGGGCATTGAGTCTTCACAGGACCAAGGGCCTCTCTTCCCACTGATGCTCAACATGAGACCATCCTCTGCTACATATGCAGCTGGAGCCATGGGTCGCTTCATGTCCACTCTTTGGTTTGTGGTTTAGTCCCTGGGAGCTCTGGGGAGTCTGGTTCATTGATATTGTTGTTCTTCCTATGGAGTTGTAAACCCTTCAGCTCCTTCAGTCCTTTCTGTAACTCCTCCATTGGGGACCCTGTTCTCAGACCAGTAATTGGCTTTGAGCATCTGCCTCTGTATTTGTCAGGCTCTGAAAGAGCTTTTCAGGAGACAGCTATATCAGGCTCCTGTCAGCATGCACTTCCTGGCATCCCCGATAGTGTCTGGGTTTGGTGACTGTATATGGGATGGATCCCCAGGTGGGGCTGTCTCTTGATGGGTTTTCATTCAGTCTCTGCTCCACACTTTGTCTTCATATTTCCTTCTGCGAGTATTTTGTTCCCCCTTCTAAGGACTGAAGCATCACACGTTGGTCATCCTTCTTGAGCTTCACATGGTCTGTGAATTGTATCTTGGGTGTTCTGAGCCTTTGGGCTAATATTTTTAATTATGGCAGCTTCATGCCATTCTAAGAACCAAGTTATGGAATGACATGAGCCAAAGAAACAATTAGGAATCATGTTGGACTTGTCACCTCCCACCCAGCAAGCCAGGGCAGCAAGCTGTGATATGCTCAAAGGACCCAGTGAGGCCACCATTATCGTGTTCAAACTTCAACAGATGCATTACCATGGAATATTCTAATATTTTGCTTCTATTTTCTAGATAGAACTAGTCTTGGCAAAACTAGCTGAGGAATCATTTCCATATGCAGGAGGTACAGAAGGAATGAATCAATCTCAGGTATGAAATGAACATCTTGAATCTTAGCGTTTGTTGCAGCCGATTAAATGAAAATATTTTATTTTGAGCTTTCAGTAATGTACTTGTTTCAAGGTTGGGAACTGTCAGGAAATAGCTCTTGAGTGAAAAGTAGACAGGGCAATATCACATGCTTGCTTCTGTCTTCCTGCCTGGCTCTGTAACGCTGAGGCGTGTATGCTCACAGGTGCCTTTAGCCTAAGATTGATTCAGAATTAAATCTGTTGATTTGTCAATAGAAAGGTTTACAAAGGGACCGAGGAGGGATTTGTGTATATTGTGTACAAAGTGGAATTTAAAGTTCGAGTCAATAAATCCTTATTTGATCTATTGGATTTTCATCAGGCAGATGGAAAGTGATACTTGCGAACAACCTTAATTAAAACTCAGCTCTGACAGTTTTTCCTTCTTCTGTAAAACAGAAGAGAAGTGTGGGGTGGAGAGGTGGCTTACTGGTTAAAATCATTTACTGCTTTCGCAGGGGACCTAAGTTTGGCTTCCAGCACCCATATCAGATGCCCACAGACACCTGTAGCTATAGTGCCAGGGAGTTCAATAATCTCCTCTGGCTTGTGGGGATTAATACCTGCTTTCATAAGCACACATGTTCGAACCTACCCACCTACCTTCCTACCCACCCATCTACCCACCTATCTACCTACCTACCTTT
The DNA here is from genome assembly GCF_021556685.1 of Rattus norvegicus. NCBI lineage: Eukaryota > Metazoa > Chordata > Mammalia > Rodentia > Muridae > Rattus > Rattus norvegicus. The sequence continues at coordinate 76,752,166 of NC_141541.1, forward strand.
CCACCCACCCACCTACCCACTTACCCAGCTACCTACCTACCTACCCACAGACACACCTACCTACCCACTTACCTACCTACCTACTTGTCCACCCACCTACCTCCTACCTACCCACCCACCTATCTACTTACCCACCTACCTACCTACCCACCCACCCACTTACCTACATACTTATCTAACCACCTACCCACGTACTTACCTACCCACCCACCTACCTACCCACCCACCTACCCATCTACCCACCTAACTACCTACCTACCTACCCACAGACCCACCCACCTACCCACCCACCCACCCACCTACCCACCCACCCACCCACCTACCCACCCACCTACCTACTTACCTACCTAGCTACCTATCTGCCCACATACATACATATACACATACACCATACATAAACACACAAATTTAAAAAAATAATAAAAATTATGGCTGGAGAGCTACAATGATGGCTCAGTGGTTAAGATGTACTGCTCTTCCAGTTCACCTCCTAAGTCAAGCACCTCACAACCACTTATTGCTATAGCACCCAAGGGATCCAACACCCTCTTCTTCTTTCATGAGTGCCTGCATTCACATGCTTATACCCAAACTCAGGTACATATATTTATCCAGTTAATAGTTTTCCAGTTAATATTTATACAGTTAATATTTAAATAAATATTAAAGATCAAAAATAATAAAATAATCTTAATAGAAGAAGAGGAATAGTTAAACAGGGAGATTCTGTTATATAGACTTTATATACATTTATTTAACCAACTTTCTACGTTTTCAGTAGCTCCTTTGTAATAATACTGTTATTAACATAATAACAGACTTCTTACCCTTACTATGACCTTTTTTTTTTACTGACAGAGATAAATTGAAAATTGTCTTAAACACTATTTTTTAGACACTTCCCCATGCGTATCACACATTTTTCTATGATCTGGCTAAGCTTAACTATACTAGTAAGATGTAAATTGAACACCCCTGGAAAGCATTATAAATTTCTATGCTCGGTCTGCACATCATTAACTTGTTTATCAAATGCATAGTGAACTCTTAGATAAGTCTGATGTTCTACAAGACATTTGGAATACAAAAATGCATACAACTGGCCTCCGAAGCTTACAGACTGACGAGGGACCTTGGTGAATGAGCTATGATGTGGTAAATGCTATCTATCCCAGGCTACTGTAAAGAATAGACCAGAGAGAGGCCAGTCTGCCTGTGGGAGTTGGGGAGCTGTTCCCGGAGAAGATTATCTTTCTGTCTGTCGAGTCTTAAAGAAGGAAAGAGAAAAGACTAGTTTTAGCATTATAATATGGTGTTCAAGGAAGAGAACAGTGTTTAAAATCAATTCATCTCTCTCTGTGTCTCTCTGTGTCACTTTGTCGGTCTCTGTCACTCTCTGCTCATGGAGGCTTAACATTGATATCAGGTATCTAATTATCTTTCTCAATCACTCTCCAACTTATTTTTTTCAGAACCAAGCTCCGTCTGAGCTTGGAGCTTCCTAATTTGGCTAGACTGGCTGGCTAGCAATTCCCATGATTTTCTTGTCTCGGCCTTCAGAGCAATGGGCTTATAGGTATGCACCATCACACCCAGCATTTACATGGTTGCTGGGGCTCAAACATAGCTCCTCATGCTCCCCACGGAAGGCGTTCCTTGTGTCTCTGTTGTGACTTCCTGCTGGCTCGAACACCTGAATTCTCTTGCGCTAAGCTCTATTGAGGGGTCTTGAACTCAAGAAGTCTCTGTCTTCTGAAGGTCACCTGGTGACAGTGAGCATCCCAGGGGTTTAGGCACATGCTCTACCCTAGCTCGTCTTGACTCCTTTGAAAGTACGTATGGCCGCGTACAAAAAGATTTTGAAGAGCCATATATTTAAAAAAATTAGAAGCTAAGAGGAATACATTTTGTTTCACCCAAAATGGTGCATTATGGCCAAGTAATTTCATATTTGCAAGACAGTGAGACTGAGCAAGACAGCTACTCTCTCAACCAAGTTCAGAAGAGTTTTCTTTCTTTGTGTGTTTAATTATGATAACTTTTAAAAACTGGAAACATCCTTAAGTCACCATTAAGCCAGGATGTTTGGCTTAAGACATTTAAAATGAAATTTATTTGATTAAAGTTAGATTCCAGGGCCTGGGAGGATAACTAAGGCATAAAGTGTTCACCGTGAGAGGAGGAGGATCTGAGTCTGATCCCTGGAGTCCATGGGAAAAGACAGGTATGGTGGTGCACACTTTTTTTTTTAATTTATTTAATACTTAATAATAATTCTTTGGTTTCCGGGCAAACATCCTCCTCCCCCCTCCCCTTCCTTATGGGTGTTCCCCTCCCAACCCTCCCCCCATTGTTGCCCTCCCCCCAACAGTCTAATTCACTGGGGGTTCAGTCTTGGCAGGACCCAGGGCTTCCCCTTCCACTGGTGCTCTTACTAGGATATTCATTGCTACCTATGAGGTCAGAATCCAGGGTCAGTCCATGCATAGTCTTTAGGTAGTGGCTTAGTCCCTGGAAGTTCTGGTTGCTTGGCATTGTTGTACTTTTGGGGTCTCGAGCCCCTTCAAGCTCTTCCAGTTCTTTCTCTGATTCCTTCAACGGGGGTCCTATTCTCAGTTCAGTGGTTTGCTGCTGGCATTCGCCTCTGTATTTGCTGTATTCTGGCTGTGTCTCTCAGGAGCGATCTACATCCGGCTCCTGTCGGTCTGCACTTCTTTGCTTCATCCATCTTGTTTAATTGGGTGGCTGTATATGTATGGGTCACATGTGGGGCAGGCTCTGAATGGGTGTTGCTTCAGTCTCTGTTTTAATCTTTGCCTCTCTCTTCCCTGCCAAGGGTATTCTTATTCCCCTTTTAGAGAAGGAGTGAAGCATTCACATTTTGATCATCCGTCTTGAGTTTCATTTGTTCTAGGGATCTAGGGTAATTCAAGCATTTGGGCTAATAGCCACTTATCAGTGAGTGCATACCATGTATGTCTTTCTGTGATTGGGTTAGCTCACTCAGGATGATATTTTCCAGTTCCAACCATTTGCCTACGAATTTCATAAAGCCGTTGTTTTTGATAGCTGAGTAATATTCCATTGTGTAGATGTACCACATTTTCTGTATCCATTCCTCTGTTGAAGGGCATCTGGGTTCTTTCTAGCTTCTGGCTATTATAAATAAGGCTGCGATGAACATAGTGGAGCACGTGTCTTTTTTATATGTTGGGGCATCATTTGGGTATATGCCCAAGAGAGGTATAGCTGGATCCTCAGGCAGTTCAATGTCCAATTTTCTGAGGAACCTCCAGACTGATTTCCAGAATGGTTGTACCAGTTTGCAATCCCACCAACAATGGAGGAGTGTTCCTCTTTCTCCGCATCCTCGCCAGCATCTGCTGTCACCTGAGTTTTTGATCTTAGCCATTCTCACTGGTGTGAGGTGAAATCTCAAGGTTGTTTTGATTTGCATTTCCCTTATGACTAAAGATGTTGAACATTTCTTTAGGTGTTTCTCAGCCATTCGGCATTCCTCAGCTGTGAATTCTTTGTTTAGCTCTGAACCCCATTTTTAATAGGGTTATTTGTCTCCCTGCGGTCTAACTTCTTGAGTTCTTTGTATATTTTGGATATAAGGCCTCTATCTGCTGTAGGATCGGTAAAGATCTTTTCCCAATCTGTTGGTTGCCGATTTGTCCTAACCACAGTGTCCTTTGCCTTACAGAAGCTTTGCAGTTTTATGAGATTCCATTTGTCGATTCTTGATCTTAGAGCATAAGCCATTGGTGTTTTGTTCAGGAAATTTTTTCCAGTGCCCATGTGTTCCAGAGGCTTCCCTAGTTTTTCTTCTATTAGTTTGAGTGTATCAGGTTTGATGTGGAGGTCCTTGATCCACTTGGACTTAAGCTTTGTACAGGGTGATAAGCATGGATCAATCTGCATTCTTCTACATGTTGACCTCCAGTTGAACCAGCACCATTTGCTGAAAATGCTATCTTTTTTCCATTGAATGGTTTCGGCACCTTTGTCAAAAATCAGGTGCCCATAGGTGTGTGGGTTCATTTTCTGGGTCTTCAATTCTATTCCATTGGTCTATCTGTCTGTCTCTGTACCAATACCATGCAGTTTTTATCACTATTGCTCTGTAATACTGCTTGAGTTCAGGGATAGTGATTCCCCCTGAAGTCCTTTTATTGTTGAGGATAGTTTTAGCTATCCTGGTTTTTTTGTTATTCCAGATGAATTTGCAAATTGTTCTGTCTAACTCTTTGAAGAATTGGATTGGTATTTTGATGGGGATTGCATTGAATCTGTAGATTGCTTTTGGTAAAATGGCCATTTTTACTATATTAATCCTGCCAATCCATGAGCATGGGAGATCTTTCCATCTTCTGAGGTCTTCTTCAATTTCTTTCTTCAGTGTCTTGAAGTTCTTATTGTACAGATCTTTTACTTGCTTGGTTAAAGTCACACCGAGGTACTTTATATTATTTGGGTCTATTATGAAGGGTGTCGTTTCCCTAATTTCTTTCTCGGCTTGTTTCTCTTTTGTGTAGAGGAAGGCTACTGATTTATTTGAGTTAATTTTATACCCAGCCACTTTGCTGAAGTTGTTTATCAGCTTTAGTAGTTCTCTGGGATCACTTAAATAAACTATCATATCATCTGCAAATAGTGATATTTTGACTCCTTCTTTTCCGATCTGTATCCGCTTGACCTCCTTTTGTTGTCTGATTGCTCTGGCTAGAACTTCAAGAACTATATTGAATAAGTAGGGAGAGAGTGGGCAGCCTTGTCTAGTCCCTGATTTTAGTGGGATTGCTTCAAGTTTCTCTCCATTTAGTTTAATGTTAGCAACTGGTTTGCTGTATATGGCTTTTACTATGTTTAGGTATGGACCTTGAATTCCTATTCTTTCCAGGACTTTTATCATGAAGGGGTGTTGAATTTTGTCAAATGCTTTCTCAGCATCTAATGAAATGATCATGTGGTTTTGTTCTTTCTGTTTGTTTATATAATGGATCACGTTGATGGTTTTCCATATATTAAACCATCCCTGCATGCCTGGGATGAAGCCTACTTGATGATGGTGGATGATTGTTTTGATGTGCTCTTGGATTCGGTTTGCCAGAATTTTATTGAGTATTTTTGCGTCGATATTCATAAGGGAAATTGGTCTGAAGTTCTCTTTCTTTGTTGTGTCTTTGTGTGGTTTAGGTATAAGAGTAATTGTGGCTTCATAGAAGGAATTCGGGAGTGATCCATCTGTTTCAATTTTGTGGAATAGTTTGGATAATATTGGTATGAGGTCTTCTATGAAGGTTTGATAGAATTCTGCACTAAACCCGTCTGGACCTGGGCTCTTTTTGGTTGGGAGACCTTTCATGACTGCTTCTATTTCCTTAGGAGTTATGGGGTTGTTTAACTGGTTTATCTGTTCCTGATTTAACTTCGGTACCTGGTATTTGTCTAGGAAATTGCCCATTTCCTGTAGATTTTCAAGTTTTGTTGAATATAGGCTTTTATAGTAAGATATGATGATTTTTTGAATTTCCTCTGAATCTGTAATTATGTCTCCCTTTTCATTTCTGATTTTGTTAATTTGGACACACTCTCTGGGTCCTCTTGTTAGTCTGGCTAAGGGTTTATTTATCTTGTTGATTTTCTCAAAGAACCAACTTTTGGTTCTGTTGATTCTTTCTATGGTCCTTTTTGTTTCTACTTGGTTGATTTCAGCTCTGAGTTTGATTATTTCCTGCCTTCTACTCCTCCTGGGTGTATTTGCTTCTTTTTGTTCTAGAGCTTTTAGGTGTGCTGTCAAGCTGCTGACATATGCTCTTTCCTGTTTCTTTCTGCAGGCACACAGCGCTATGAGTTTTCCTCTTAGCACAGCTTTCATTGTGTCCCATAAGTTTGGGTATGTTGTACCTTCATTTTCATTAAATTCTAAAAAGTTTTTAATTTCTTTCTTTATTTCTTCCTTGACTAGGTTATCATTGAGTAGAGCATTGTTCAATTTCCACGTATATGTGGGCATTCTTCCCTTATTGTTATTGAAGACCAGTTTTAGGCCGTGGTGGTCTGATAGCACGCATGGGATTATTTCTATCTTTTTGTACCTGTTGAGGCCCATTTTTTGACCAACTATATGGTCAATTTTGGAGAAAGTACCATGAGGAGCTGCGAAGAAGGTATATCCTTTTGCTTTAGGATAGAAAGTTCTATAAATCTCCGTAAGTCCATTTGGCTCATGACTTCTCTTAGTCTGTCTACGTCTCTGTTTAATTTCTGTTTCGATGATCTGTCCATTGATGAGAGTGGGGTGTTGAAATCTCCCACTATTATTGTGTGAGGTGCAATGTGTGTTTTGAGCTTTAGTAAGGTTTGTTTTACGTATGTAGGTGCCCTTGTATTTGGGGCATAGATATTTAGGATTGAGAGTTTATCTTGGTGGATTTTTCCTTTGATGAATATGAAGTGTCCTTCCTGATCTTTTTTGATGACTTTTAATTGAAAATTGATTTTATTTGATATTAGAATGGCTACTCCAGCTTGCTTCTTCTGACCATTTGCTTGGAAAGTTGTTTTCCAGCCTTTCACTCTGAGGTAGTGTCTGTCTTTGTCTCTGAGATGTGTTTCCTGTAGGCCGCAGAATGCAGGGTCCTCGTTGCGTATCCAGTTTGTTAATCTATGTTTTTTTATTGGGGAGTTGAGGCCATTGATGTTGAGAGATATTAAGGAATAGTGATTATTGCTTCCTGTTATATTCATATTTGGATGTGAGGTTATGTTTGTGTGCTTTTCTTCTCTTTGTTTTGTTGCCAAGACGATTAGTTTCTTGCTTCCTCTGGGGTATAGCTTGCCTCCTTATGTTGGGCTTTACCCTTTATTATCCTTTGTAGTGCTGGATTTGTAGAAAGATATTGTGTAAATTTGGTTTTGTCATGCAATATCTTGGTTTCTCCATCTATGATAATTGAGAGTTTTGCAGGATACAGTAACCTGGGCTGGCATTTGTGTTCTCTTAGGCATTTGTATGACATCTGTCCAGGATCTTCTGGCCTTCATAGTTTCTGGCGAAAAGTCTGGTGTGATTCAGATGGGTCTGCCTTTATATGTTACTTGACCTTTTTCCCTTACTGCTTTCAATATTCTTTCTTTATTTTGTGCGTTTGGTGTTTTGACTATTATGTGACGGGAGGTGTTTCTTTTCTGGTCCAATCTATTTGGAGTTCTGTAGGCTTCTTGTATGCCTATGGGTATCTCTTTTTTTAGGTTAGGGAAGTTTTCTTCTATGATTTTGTTGAAGATTTTTACTGGTCCTTTGAGCTGGGAGTCTTCACTCTCTTCTATACCTATTATCCTTAGGTTTGATCTTCTCATTGAGTCCTGGATTTCCTGTATGTTTTGGACCCGTAGCTTTTTCCGCTTTACATTATCTTTGACAGTTGAGTCAATGATTTCTATGGAATCTTCTGCTCCCGAGATTCTCTCTTCCATCTCTTGTATTCTGTTGGTGAAGCTTGTATCTACAGCTCCTTGTCTCTTCTTTTGATTTTCTATATCCAGGGTTGTTTCCATGTGTTCTTTCTTGATTGCTTCTATTTCCATTTTTAATTCCTTCAACTGTTTGATTGTGTTTTCCTGGAATTCTTTCAGGGATTTTTGTGTCTCCTCTCTATGGGTTTCTACTTGTTTATTTATGTTTTCCTGGAATTCTTTCAGGCATTTTTGTGATTCCTCTCTGTAGGCTTCTACTTGTTCTCTAAGGGAGTTCTTCATGTCTTTCTTGAAGTCCTCTAGCATCATGATCAAATATGATTTTGAAACTAGATCTTGCTTTTCTAGTGTGTTTGGATATTCCATGTTTATTTTGGTGGGAGAATTGGGCTCCGATGATGCCATGTAGTCTTGGTTTCTGTTGCTTGGGTTCCTGTGCTTGCCTCTCGCCATCAGATTATCTCTAGTGTTACTTTGTTCTGCTATTTCTGACAGTGGCTAGACTGTCCTATAAGCCTGTGTGCCAGGAGTGCTGTAGACCTGTTTTCCTGTTTTCTTTCAGCCAGTTATGGTGACAGAGTGTTCTGCTTTTGGGCGTGTAGTTTTTCCTCTCTACAGGTCTTCAGCTGTTCCTGTGGGCCTGTGTCTTGAGTTCACCAGGCAGGTCACTTGCAGCAGAAAAGTTGGTCTTACCTGTGGTCCTGAGGCTCAAGTTTGCTCACGGGGTGCTGCCCACAAGCTCTCTGTCGGGGCAGCAACCAGGAAGATATGCGCCACCTCTTCCGGGAGCTTCTGGGTGCACACTTTTTGTTTGAGAAACAGACTCCTGGGACTCACTGACCAGCCTGGTCAGTGAGCCTTAGGTCTCAAAGAAAGACCTTGTCTTAAAAGACAAAATGGGTAGCGCTCTCAGAATGACATCTGAGGTTGACTTCTGGCCTCCACACCCACCCACCCACACACACACACACACACACACACACACACACACAAACACACTCATACCCGTGTACACTCAATAACACACACATACAGTACCAGCATAAATATGTTCCTATACCTATGTAAACATGCACATATACCTATACACACATCAATTCATTTCAAAAATTAGGATGCCAAATTATTGTGCAGTATTTTTATTTCTATGAATATGGGCATTCCCACAAGATGATGCTAGGCAGCAAGAATAGCCAATGACTCCTCTTGGGTTTATGGGTGATTACGTTATTGCTTTCCCTGTCCTTCACTGGTTATATTTTTGGGCAAACTTAAATTTGGAGAGTCATCAGGTCTGCTGGGAAAGGCTAGCATTACATAAGTTGTGTGGTTAAGAGCCTTTGGGTCATCTGGACTCGTATCGGTCCATCAATCAGTCATCGGTATACGTGTAAGAATGAATGGAATACCCATCAGAGGGCTAAGAGGCATCACCTACCTGAGACAAAATTAATTCCTTAACACTCCACTTTATTTTTTATTATTTTATTTTTTTTCATGTGTGAATATGCTCTCTCTCTCTCTCTCTCTCTCTCTCTCTCTCTCTCTCTCTGTGTGTGTGTGTGTGTGTGTGTGTGTGTGTGTGCTGCATACATTTGAATGTGCAGGAGTGTGTGCTAGTTCGCAGAGGCCCGAGGAGGAGGTCTCTTCATTGCTCTCCCCATGATTGACTTGAGACAGTGTCTCTTGCTGAACGGGAAGCTTGCTGGGTTTTAGAATGTGGATAGAGGTCATCAGTGAGCTCCTGTCATCTCCCTGTCTCTGCCCCAAAGGCCAAGATTAGAGGCATGTGCAGCACATTCCCATCTTTGGGGAAGAGGGGCACTTGGGGGCTCAAACTCAGGACCTCGTGTTTACTCAGCAAGTACTCTTCCCAACTAAACCGTCTTCATAGCCCCTTCATTAGCCATTTTATGAATTGGAAATGAACAGTTTTGTGTGTATCCTACATCCCACCACGCATCATGACAACTTGCAAAACTCTTTGGCTGGGAGCCTTCCATCTTCAGGAGTACGTTTTGGTGCTGGTGTCACGGTGTGATGAAATGAGGAAGCAGCTTTCTGCCGACTGTCTGCTATTTGTTGTCAGTCTCTGGGTGTTGTCTGCTGTCTGTCTGCTGCCTTTCTCTTTCCTGCCTGCTGTCTGTTGCTGCAGTGGGGCAGGCGCTCCTCTGTCACATTGGCAAGCCTTTATTTCCCTTTTGGGGTCCAGAACTGTAAGAATGGACACAAGACTGGCTTGGGCTGGTCACCTCCCTTTTTTTCTTTCTTTTCTCTCATTTGAAAATAAGAGGAAATAGGATCATGAGTCAGCCATTAGTCAGAGTTCTCTAAAGGAAAAGAATTAATAAAAATGTGTGCATTACACATATGTATATAATATATGTAAGTATATTATATATATACAGATTTCATATATACATATATATGATATCTACATTAATATATACATAATATATTATATATGCATATATATATATATAATCAAGAGAGAATTTATTAGGCTAGCTTTGCATGATTTGGGCTGGTGGCAGAGGCAGCAGGGGATAAAGCATTGGATGTACACACAAGCAAAGAGTGAAAACAGACATGAAATCAGCATGTTTCCCCCTAAGTTGACTCATCCCGAAAACTCCTGATAGACCTCCCCAGAGACATCTCTAGTGGATTCCAGATCCAATCAAATTGATGATCAAGTTCAGCCATCACAGGGATGAAGAGATAAATGGCTCAGTGCTTAAAATTCTTGTTATGCAACCAGGAGGATGTTTGTTTAGATTTCTCAAACCAGCCTAAAAGTTAGGTGTATCCGTGCCTATAACCCCATTGTGGCCCTGGGAGAACTGGGTATGAGTGGCTTAGGGGTAGAGACAGGCAAATTCCTGAAGCACATTGGTCAGTCAGCCTAGCCAAACTGGTGAGCTTTAAATTGATGAGAGATTCTGTCTCAAACACTAAAGGTAGAAGAAGAGACCCATTGTCAATGTTGGACGTACCACTTGCCCATGCTCTCATATTCACACTCCTCAAAAACCCACACACTAACAAGTACATAGAACACACACACACACACACACACACACACACACACACACACACACCACCACCACCACCACCACCACCACCATCACCACTACCACCACCACCATCACCACTACCATCGTGACAAATCTATTCAAGTCTTGAGGTTCAAAGGTTTTGTATAACATAGTCCTACAGAATTAGAGAATTTAACAGCTAGAAGACAGCTTAGATATCAGATTGTCGGATAATGTCCCAGAAGATGGTTGGGCATAGACAAACTGAGGAAAGCTTGCTGGCCCAGGGGAACATCATTATGCTTCTGCACACCCATCTTTCTTTCAGTAGATTCTACCTATTGAATCAAAGCAAATGATGACAGTGCGATTGGAAGTGGCTTCTCTGTCACATTGTAATGATAGTAAATTTTCTTAGAATAGTCTAGCCTGGAGGTATTAGAGGTATTTTGTTGTATAGTCTGTTGATGGAGTCAGTTGAGACTCTCAAGGCTGGGAGATGACCAGAAGAGGTTAGAGAAGGGACCTAGACAGAGATATGGAACAGAGAGAACTGAAGTATGACCCAAGTTGACCTAAGAGCCCTGGAACCTCACTGCCACTCTACAGCAGCAATGGGTGGCCTTCATCCTCTCTTGCTTCAGCAGCTCCAGTGGTCCTTCTGCCTGTTCTCCAATTCCCAATAGTCTATCCCATCAGTAAATATATTTTCCCTGGAATTTTAATATTTTTATAAGGAACTCATGGTATTTTCTTTTGGTTCCTTTTTTTTCCTTAGGCAATCAATTTGCTATTTGAAGTTTTTGTTTGCTTATTTGTATTTTAAGATAGATAAAAGATCATATAGCTCAGACTGGTTGGGTTTATTTGTTTTATTTTTTAAAAAGTTCTTCCTGTGTAGTCCAGGCTGGCCTGGAACTCAAAGAGATCTACCTGCCTCTGCCTCCTGAGTGCTGGAATTAAAGGAGTGAACCACCCCACCCCAGACTGCTCCTAAATTCAAAATGTGGCCAAGGATGACCTTGAACTTGTGGTTCTCCTGCCTCTTTTCAAATGATACGTTTAGAGGACTCCAATACATGTGGTCCTAGACTGAACATGGGGCCTTATGTATGCTAAATGAATACTCTACCAACTGAACAATGCCCCCAGATTATCCCTCATTTTCAATGAGCTTGACTTTTATCATGTACATATCCTGAACTTTCTAAATACCCTTTCTATATCTGTTAAGATCTGCCTCCTGAGAGGCTTCATCCAGCAGTGGATGGAAACAGAGGCAGAGACCCATAGTCAAACATCAGGCAGAGCTCGTGGGGTCTTGTAGAAGAGTGGGAGATAGGATTGAGTAAGCTGGAGGAGTCAAGGACATCACAAGAAGACCTCCAGAGTCAATTAATGTGGGGCCATGGGAGCTCACGGAGACTGAACCAACAACAAAAGAGCAGGCAGGGGCTGGACCTAGGTCAGTTACACATCTGCAGCAGATGTGCAGCTTGGCTTTCATACAGGTCCCCTAACAATTGGAGCAGGGGCAATCTCTGAGTCTGTTGCCTGCCATTGGATCCCCTTCCCCTAGCTGGACTGTCTGCTCAGGCTTCGGTTAGAAGAGAATGAGTTGAGCCTTGCTGTGCTTGATATCCCAGGGTAGGATGGTCCCCAAGGGGATGGGGTAACGGGGGAGGGATTTGGGAGGATGTGACTGGAAGGAAAGAAAGGAGGGGAGGCTATGACTGGTATGTAAGATAAATAAATAAATAAATAAATAAATAAATAAATAAATAAATAATGAAAAATATGTCCTTTTTGCTCTTTAAAATGCCAGTGGAAATTAACAGCTCTTCCATTAATAGATCATCGCATTTCAAAGATGCTGCATACCTTTAAAGCATTGTGCATTATGTATGTGTGCCCATACTGTTGTAATTAGGGTCTTTACATTTTGTTTGATATGCATATATCTTTTTTCCTAAGTGAATTTAGCCTACTTTGGAGTCAAAATTCTATTAGGGTCATAAAATGGCTGGCTAGCTTTCTCCATCTTTGCCCTTACCTAGAAATTTTAAAAATAGTATTGAGATCACCCATGTATTTGTTTCCTAGAAGTGTTGCTATGAATTCTAAAAAGCTTCCTGGGGTAAGGCACTATGTACCTGGAGCTGGAATTACAAGTAGCTGTGAACACCACATGGGTTCTAGGACCTGAACTTAGGTTCTGTACTTGAGCAGTTAAGAGATCTTAACCCTGGGGCCATCTCTATAGATGGTCTCAAGAGTCTTACCACCATCAGACCTTCCAAGATTCTTGATCCAGGCAGGGCAGCACCCATAGCTGAAGGCATGTTCAACTCAGCAACTTCTTTCATGTTTAGTGGAATTTGTTTGCTCCTGGAGGTAGGTTGGAAGTTAAATCTTGAACACAGACTCAATTAAAAATGTGGTATTCTGTGGGCGTTTAACACTGTGCCAATTTGAAGTTGTGGTTTGATTTTTGTTTTTTTGTTTTTTGTTTTTTTCGGAGCTGGGGACCGAACCCAGGGCCTTGCGCTTGCTAGGCAAGCGCTCTACCACTGAGCCAAATCCCCAACCCCAAAGTTGTGGTTTGAATTCTGATCACAACTAGTTGTGGAAATACACATGTGATCTAGAACACTCTTAACATTGTTCATCTGTGTGATGATGATATACATGTCTGTATGTCATGGTTCTAGCTTGCATACTGTTGCTATGATAGGCATCACGACCAAGAGCATCTTAGGGAAGGAAAGGGTATATTTCAGCTTATACTTCCAGATCGCAGTCCATTACAGAGAAAAGTCAGGGTGGAAACTGAGGCAGAAACCATGGAGGAATGCTGCTTACTGGCTGAATCTCTAGGGTTTTTCAATCAAAAGATGGAGTGGTGGAGCCCATTCTCAGGGGATACATCTACGAAACAATTCCAGCCCTTAGGGCTTGGTGCACTGTGGAAGAGGGGGCAAACGTATTGTAAGACCCAGAGGAACAGGGAGATGGTTATGATATTGTGTCTCCTAGGAATATTAGATGCTACAACTGTAAAGTCACATCAGTATAACAGCCTAAACCTTTTTAAAAGAGCAGAAAGCCACCTTGTGAGCCCACCACTTGCCATTGGCTCCTCTGAGATTATACTTCCTTATGCCTGTGAAATTTTTGTATCCAAAATTCCTGGATTAGTATTTTATGATAATAGATCACCATACAGCACACTGTGTATTTATTTACTTGTTACTCTTGTTTATTATTTGTCTCCCGGGTGGCATAAAATTCCCCTAAGAGCAGAGCTTTTTATCCAACAGGATCCCTGTTGACTCCCGGGAGCCCTGGCATTCAGTAGTGTTTGTTGAAAGAGTGCACGCTGAGAGCGGCAGCCACTACCATAGCTGTTCCCTGTCTCTTAACTTCTGCCCTGCTTGCCTATTTGTTGTTTTAATTCCAGTTTCTTGAGTAAAATCCTCAAATCATGAATTAAAAAAACTAAACTATATTTTTTTGATATAAGTATTGAGGAAAGGAATGTTGGGGTGCTCCTCTGGTATGAGCCTGGGAGTTTGTATTTGGGGGTGTGGGCTGTTACTTCTCACTTTGATGTTATTTGATTTAGTTTCTTCCTGAGTTTTGTTGTTGTTGTTGTTGTTATTGTTTATGAATAAGTTAGCAATATATGGGTTATTTGTAAAATTCTCAAAGAACAGAAATCATTTTGTGATTGGTTTATAATTTGATTGTACTTTGTTGCAAAGATAGGGTCCTTGTATTAATTAATTCACTGAGATGTGCTGAGATGCACCTTGTGGTCTGGTGGGATGTAGTTGGGTTTGTTTTTTAAGTAAATACACTGTGTTAGCTGAGCTGGACTTTAATTCCAGCACTCGGGAGGCAGATGAATTTCGGTGAATTTGGGGCCAACCTAGTCTACAGAGTGAATTCCAGTTCAGCCTGGGCTACACAGAGAAACCCTGTCTTGAAAAGCAAAACAAAATAGCGACAAAACCCCAAGCAAACACACACACCATGTCTGCTGTGGTTTTATAAGACTGGCAGTTTATGACTGTGCTGTCACTGAACTGTGACATAGTTTCTCCTTGTACATCACACCATATTCAGATCCTCAGAGCATTCTTTCCTATCTCTTAGCCTCTCATCCTCATCTTCATCCTCTTCATCACTCCTCTTAACACTATGCCTTATCCTTTAATAAAAGCATGCAACTTGAATGAGTACCAAATAATAACTGGATATCGGTTATCAGGCTGTTGATATCAATGGTCTAATGCACCCCTTCAAAGATTGACAGTCTTTGAAGTCCAGTGAGATGACTCAATACATACAGACACTTGCCAAGACTGAGTCCAGCGCTCTAAGCACTGAGGCAGTCAAGAACAGGGGAATAGTTTAGTTATGCTGGACACTATTTGGATTTGGTTATGCACATCCCTGGTAGTAATGCCCCTTGCAGCATAGATCCTCCACTTGCATATAAATGGTTGCTATTAATGGTCTAACACACCCCTTGCCTCTCCTCTTCGAACAATGCAGCTAGCTGTAGAGAGAGATTTTATTATCAAAATATCTCTTGCTGGACTTCACAGCCTAAATAATAACACACCTTGAGGTTACCTAGCTTGATGATCTGCTGTGTGCTCAAGCCTGTTTGTTTGACATAGCTGCTTTTAATAGAACAGTATAGCAACCAGCCTTCCTGCCTTGACTTCCTGTGCAATCACCTTTTATAACCCAAACTAATGCACAGCTTTAATCTCAAGCTATATCACCTTCCATACCCTGACACAGGGAGCAGTGTGTGTGTGTGTGTGTGTGTGTGTGTGTGTGTGTGTGTGTGTGTGTGTGGTGTGTGTGTGTGTGTGTGTGTGTGTGTGTGTGTGATAGTAACCATTTGTTGAAGTGAAGAGTGAAGAAACAGGTCCAAAGAAACTTTATGCAAAAAGCATCCACCATAAGTATTGAATATAGCATATATTGCTTGACTAATAGTATGGTTTATAGCACCATGTATTTTGGGCCGGTTGGAAAAAATAACTAAATCCCTTGTAAATCTCTGTTAAAGATTTCTATAAATAATCCATCATTTCTTTCCCACATGATGATTGTTTTGTGATGCTCAAGAAAAAAGGAGCAAATCGCCTTATTAGGGACATGACTGACACACATGGGCAGGAGGAACAGACTACACATTCATAAAACCACGAACTATAGAAATATGGGAGACACACAGAGAGAAGAGAATTCAAACCTGGGCTCTCTCTTAGTTAAATGAATTCCAGAAGTGCTGAGGGTTTCAGTCTTTAAATGTGACTGACACATTTTGGTGCCTCTGAGTTTATCTTTAACGCGTTTAACCCATGTACCTAGCAACTCCGAGCCTTTCACTTCTCACCTACCTCTGGCTAATGTAGTATTACCATCTTTAAACAATAGTATGACTTCTTCTGCCCCTGCTAACAATCAAATTTACATGGTTTCCATGTACGTATAGACCCAAATATATCCAGGTATGAAAGTTAGAAGAGCCGATCTGGCCTCAACTAGCTTTGGATGCATGCATAGTAAAGAAAAACTCCCTTCTAGTAATGTTTAGGGAGAATTCTCTATTTGCCATCTTGTGCCTATGCATAATTAGTCATGCTTATAATTAAAATCAGATGCATTATGATAAGGGGCATGTACAGCCAAGAGATGATTCCATAATCTATTAAAGCAGAGAACCAACCAAACTGTACCACATGGAAACCTTTCAATCCCATAAAATGAGACTTCAAGGTACAGCCTAGGCTGCTAGTGTATACTCACTCATGTGGCCAGCTGTTGTTATTTATAGTGCATCCCTCTCTAATTTGTACTATCATTTAGTCCCAAATAAAATGATCTAGTTTCTTCGAAAACTCTATGAGCCTTTATTTCTAATCCTTTAGAGAAAAGGCTCAGAGCATGTAAACACCTGACCCAAACCCTGACCACAGGGAATGTAACTGACTCTTGCAATTGTCCTCTGACTTTGAACATGTAGGCCATACTTTCACACACATGATACACACACACACACACACACACACACACACACACACACACACACACCAAACATAAGTCAAACAAAATAAATCCCTTAATAGTTTTGCATAGTGCATTCTGAATACCTGAGATGATTTTGGCTACTGCTCAGAATATTTCTCATAAATATCATTTCTTCTACTTTATAAAACTGGGGAGTTAAAAATGAAAAGCTTTGGCCATCTCCATTTAGACAAAGTTTTCAGACTTTTAAAGTAGTCTTCTGCATGAAAAATATACATATTTCTGGGTGATAGTTTCATGGTGAAATGAGAATTTTTAACCCCAAAATATATTGCCTTCAATTAAAAAAATATTTTTTATTCCTCCAGTGAGTCAAAATGAGATGTCCAAAGCATTAAATGTCAAGACATGTCACAGTACCAAGTGACCCAAAATATGTTCACTTAAATATGCAAGTTCTTTATTACGATGTGCAGATGTTGCAGGCAAACCTTAGTTCCCCAGACACAAAAATAGGCTTCCGTGGCCTGTAGCACAGGAGGCCACTGAAGTTAGCAGTGGGGTCTTGCCTACTCCAAAGGCCTAAGAGAGGATTTTAAGTGTTCTCATAAAAATTGATGAATGTTGAGAATGGCTGCCATTCTAACTGTCCTGATTTTATCACTGCACGATGTATACATTTACTGAAATCCTGTAAATATGACCCATTTTCTGCCCATCATCTCTTTCTTCATTTCACTTATCTACCTCTCAGTGTTGGGGGACAGAACTCAGGGCCATGGATATGATAGGCAAATGCTCTACTGCTAGGCTACATCTCAACCTCCCTCAAACTTTTGTATAGACATCTCTTAAATATTAATACATTTTAAAGTTGGTTTTTCAAGCATGGAGTCCCTTGTGTGGTATTTAAGAAAGACTGAGATATTAGGCCACACACACGCACACACACAAGGGTCTCCTGTATCCCAGGCTAGCTTTGAACTTGCGATGTAGCTGAGGGTGACCTTGAACTTCTGGCCCTCCTACCTTCACTTCTCGAATGCTAAGATTATCAACAGGGACAGCACTTGCTTTCTTCAGTGCTGAGGCTCAAACCCAGGGCTTTATGCATGCTCACTGAAGCACAGCCCACCCTAACATCACTGATTTTTATATATCCTGGGGAATAAGCCCTGATACACAGTGGTAGTTCTAACAGCCCATTACTCCATGCTTCTTGTAATGGAAACTAGACTATAATTGCTATCACAAATATGGGTATTTTTTTTCTGTTGAACAGTCCAGAGTTAGGCATCTGTCTGCCTGCCCTGCCCCTGGGAGATCAGGATTTTTTTCTCCCTATAGCATGTTAGCTTTTTGTCTTCACGATTCTGTCTATCATAATTCCTGGCATCACAAAGCCCACTGCTAGTTCAATTCCACCTTTATACCCCTGCTGATACCCTGCAGAGCTGTTCTAGGGGACATTATTATTATTCTGGGGACATGTCTGTGCA
The DNA here is from genome assembly GCF_021556685.1 of Rattus norvegicus. NCBI lineage: Eukaryota > Metazoa > Chordata > Mammalia > Rodentia > Muridae > Rattus > Rattus norvegicus. The sequence continues at coordinate 76,770,242 of NC_141541.1, forward strand.
GCATCTGTGCATACACATGGAGGTCAAAGTTCAGCCTTGCTCCTCAGGACCACGGTCCACCTTGCTTTGTGGAGGCGGCATCTCTCATTGGCCTGGAGCTCTTCAATTTGGTGTGTCAGGCTGATCAGCGTATCCCAGGGCTCTACCTGTTTCTGCTCCTCTGGCAGTTGGATTACAAGTGTGTACCAGCATGACTGATTTCATTACGTAAGGATAGAAATCAGGTCCTTACGCTTGTGTGGGACTTAAACTGATCTACACCTAGCCCTCTAATTCCTTGACACCACCATTGTAATCCACCTTCCATATAATCAAAGTAATCTTTTTCAGAATACAAAGCCAGATATTCTGTTTCTGTTACTTAAAATTCTTCAGTGGCCCTCTATAGGAGTGAGGAGAAGATCTAGACTGTCTTCACCTGCTTCAAGTGTCCACAGGAGCTGTCACTGCCTCCCCATCATCTACTCTCTCTAGTACTCACTGTCTCTCCTTATGTTCTACTACACAGCCCTCCCCAAGCCCCCAACACCAAGCTTATCCTTACTCTAGGCCCATCAGGCCTGCTTCATCCTCTGAGGAAACCATCCTTGTCCAGCAGGGCCTCCGGCCCTCTGCTTCCCTCCTTCCTAACCGTTCCTGTTTCCCACAGCTCTGCGGTAACTCAATCTCACTTTGCACCATTCCAAGTTGAGTGATCTAGGAAGCTTTCCCAAAATACCAGCTCCAGTCCTTGTTTTGTGGAGTCAGACCTGATTGGCCTGTGACAGTCCCCAAGTACTGACATTATATTATAAGCATTCTACTATGCAGCTTAGACTGAGAGCTCCTAGGCTTCAGGGTTGAAGGCAAGGAGCTGTGAACAATAATTTGAGATAATCCCTTAATGCTGACATTTTCATTGTCTGTGTACAGCTTAACTTGATAGGGAGGGATTAGCATGGTGCTCATTCCTGCCTTATAGCCCCTATACCATAAAGAGAGAATTTATGATGAGTCACAGCTTACAATAAAGAATGACCGAAAATGTTGCAAACTAGAAAGTACATTTCTCCACCCCTCCCCCACTGTGTGTGTGTGTGTGTGTGTGTGTGTGTTCTTTCCTGCTTATGTTCCCAGGGAAAATATGGTTTCTCAGCTCATCTTGCCCTCTGTATCCCTCTTCTAGCTGCCTGGAAGTTGTCAGTCAGGTTGGGGAGATGGACTGTGGAGGCCGAAACCTCAGAGGCTCTCAGCAAGCATGGAGTTGGCCCAAGTGGTCTGTGAGATGAGCAGGCATGGGTCAGAGGCTGACAGATGGTCTTTCTGCCACACGGACTGCAGGCAGATGGCTCTGACAGTTTGGACAAGGCTACAACTTTGGGCCGCTGAGGCAGAGCCTTGAAAAGATGCTTCAAGAAGCTGCTAGATAACTCTCCCCTCTCTCCCAGGGAGTAGACATGGATTCTGAAGACTCACAGAAGGCAGGGAGGAGAAAGAGCAGCATGGAAGGGCAGAGGGAGGAGACTGACGCTCATTCTCTTCAGGAAGGCCTGTAACTTTCTTGCTGAAGAGTTTACAGAGTCTCAAACTGACAGGCTGGAAGGCAAATGGGGTGATGGGTAAGCACACAGGAAATCCTGTGCAAAGCTGCCTCAAATTCCTGTCCTGCTTCTAATTGGGGCACAACTTCTTGTGTGCACAAATGTAGATGTGTGTGCACATGCATGTGTGTGTGTGCACGCATTTGTATGGAGGACAGAGGTCAGCCTCCAATGATGACTCTGTTCATCTTGATTTGATTGTTGAGAGAGAGAGAGAGAGAGAGGGAGAGAGAGAGAGAGAGAGAGAGAGAGAGAGAGAAAGAGAAAGAGAGAGAGAGAGATCTCAGTTTTACCTCAAGATTGTCGTCAGGTGCCCTGGAGAGCTGCCTGATCTGTCTCCTCTGTGCTGGGTCAGAAGGATGCTCACCGCACCCAAATCTTTTACACTGGTGCTGGGTGAACTCAGATCCTGACGTTGCAAAGCTAGCACTACCCCACTTGAGCTAACCTCCACCTAGAGAGCATCATTTCCAGGAGTCATCTAACATCTTCCCTCTCCTATTTCCTTTTGACAGTGGACTCTTCCTCCATGGACAGCTTTGTGGAGCCATATGCAGCCTCAGCCTAGGTCTGGCCCACAGGAAATGCTTCTAACATGCGAGATGTGACTGTGCAACCCGAGGCTATAAAACAAGCAAAGCAGTCTATGCCTCCATGATCCAAACTCTTGGGAGCCTTGCCTCTGCTGTGTACACTAGTCTCTTCTTCCTTCTATGTGCCCCAATTTCAATGTACAGCAAAGGCAGTTTCTACTGGAAGCAAGGAGGTGAGGGATAAGGTACAAGGCACAGGAGCAGGGATGAGGTAGCTGTTGGATCCTGTTGTTATCTATTTAAGCAGAAGCCCTCGACAGTCCTCAGCCCCCTCTGTCGCTATCGTCTCCTTCCAATGAGCTCTGTAGAGGGCCCAGTCTAGGGCTATTCTCCCTCTCACACTTTGGTCTGTGGGCATCTGGGGACGGCTGCTGCAGTAAGTACAATTGTCCCCTTGTCCCCACGCAACAGATTTTGCAGGGCCTCTTGGCACATGCCTACAGTCGACATTTAATTAACATAAAACACTATAAAACACTATTAAGACAGGAGCTAGATTGGGAAGCTGGCAATTCCCCAGCCCCATGCAGCCAAATCCCCAGACACAGGTATGTCCTTCAACTTGTCTGGATGTTTCGAGACGTGCATGTCCTTTCCCGTTCCAGAGCTGTCACCTCTGAAGCCAACCCCCACCAACATCCTCTGGCAGGCCCTTTGGGTAGAGCTTGAGGACAGGACTTGAACATCTTATCCTTGTGTTTATGGCAAGGGCCCATTCTTTCCTTGGCTGACACAAGGTCATTATGGCGGTGTGCCAAACAACCCCTTCAATATGTAGTCCCAACCCAGAGCCATGAATATCCATCTAATCATCTTTCCTTGCTTGTATCTGCCTGCTGTCTTCTTCCAACCTAGAGTCCCTTTCTCAGCTTCCACTCTCCTTGTTGATCTGAAGCCTCCTTGAGAGGACTTCCTGTCAGGTCTCATGTGCCTGCCAGTTGTCTGAGTTATCCCAGTGTTGGCCAATCCTCCCCAGAAACAGACGTATGTTTATTTAAGTATGTTTATTTAACTGCTCTGCAGACTAAACCCATGCAGTACCTGTAGCAGCTAAGGACACATTGGATTACCTAAGACGTGGCTGTCAATTGACCGGGAAGTCTTAGGTTCTAATGAGAGTCTCATACACTGGCTTCACTTTAGTGTGATGTGGGGACACATTCAAAGTCCTCTGGAAGCAGAGACAGGACTGGCTGTCCTTCCAGGCAGGAATGATGTGGGACATCAAGAGACCCAAGGACCCTGAGAACAGTACTTCCAGCCAAGGGCTTCTGATGGTCATATTTTCTTGGCTCTAGCTGCAAAACATGGAGCTGAGTGATAAAGGGGCTCAGAAAGGACCTTCTGAGGCATTCCCTCTATAGCCTAACCTGGTCTAGGATGTCAACACAGGATTTTTACTACCTTGTTATCCCTTAGAAGACCAAGATTCCCTAAAGAAGAAGTTCACGGACTCCATGAGTGCTATCTTTTGGACTAGTTTAGCCCATTTGCCTTTGTCTCTTTCTCTCTGATTGTTCCTAACTCCTAGAAGAAACTCCTACCCAAGTTGACTGGAATCCAGAGATGGGCATCTAGGTTTACCTAGGGTTAAGGTTCCTCATGGGCACATTTGCTTTTCTCTTTAATTGAGCCAAGAAAATTATATAATTTTCCACAAGTTACTTTGTTGGAAAACCAGTGACTGGGTGGGGGTGGGAGTGGTGGGTAAGAGAGGAAACAGAGCAGATGGAAGCCCAAATCAACACCAGAAATAGCCTTCACAGAGATACGGCACAGCGGGAACATGGTGATTTTAAGCATTGGCTGTCCTGGGCTGAGGTCTTATCTGGCTACTTCCTAGTTGGCATCTGGGTCTGAGTGTTCATCTCTTCAGTGCTGTCTACCCTTCTTTCATGTTTGTTTTACAAAGCAGATTTTAACCCCTGCTCTGTGAGTGTTCACAGTCTGATTAGACACACACTTCATGGTTCATGTGGATTTTGGTCTATGGACATGATCTGGGCTTTACATGGGAGCTCACAAAGTTGCCCCTCCCCAGGAATGAATGAATTTGTATTCTAATCAGGTCACAAGTAATTTTCTTGCACATTAAAATTTATAACACTTCTATTCACTACTTGCTTCATGGTGACTGCATAGTAATATCATGTAGGGAATCTAAAAATACAAAAGACTCTCTCATGTAGGTACTCTCATGTCATTGATATGGAGTCAGTCAGGTCATCTGTGTTTCTCAAAACTTTAATGTGAAACAAATCCTGAAAATTCTAGTCCTCCTCAGTGGTACCTGGCTATTCTGCTTCTCCATCTCCCATCCAACTGGTTACAATATAGGAAAGGGTCAGTGCCCTGGATGTAGTAACAATGTCAAATTGGTACAAACACTGGTCAATGCTTACTCAACATTTTTTAACTTGTCACAAATTCTTTACAGAGAGTCTGAAGACCAATAGTAGTCATTGGCATATACTCTAAATTTGGTATAGACAACCCTTCACCCCAGTTAAAACACCAATGATACTTAACCCCATGCACACAGGCAACCTGCAGGTTAAAGGTTCTGGAGACTATGGGTTCCCTGATATCACTATTATGATACATTTTCATGAACCCCTTTTATGGGAACTCAATCAGCTATACTGAATGGCTAAGTAATGTGCCCAAAGTTATAGTTTAGGCCAGTAGAGGCAGAAGGCTTTATCCCCCAGGTCATCCAGCTCTTGGGCCTAATTCTGCTACCTAATTTTACTACAAGTACTTGCTAATTCACAAGTACTTGTAGTAAAAGCAGGAGACACCCCCACACACCAGTTCTTCTGTCTTGTCCCTCGGGTTCCTAAATATACTCAATCACACTGGTCCCTCCCCGTCTCTTTGGCCTCTTCCACTTCTCTGCCTCCACAGAGGCTCTTGCCATTTCTCCCCTGTCCCATAGCAAACCCCTCACTTCTCCATTCTCATGCAACTCCCTCTTTCATCTAGATGATCCTTCTAACCCTCAGAGCTGAGAAGTTTCCCATCTTTTAGTGGCTCGAACTCCATTACCTCCCAGTGAAAGCTCACACCCTGAGTACCATACACTAGTTACTCTGCAAGAGAGCTCTGATCAGCCAGGGCCAATCTACTCTCCTTCCGTGCTGGGCAACCACGCAGAACCAACTATTGCTGACTTCGAGCCATCCCTTTTATGCCTCAGGACTTTCATGCATACAGTTTCCAGGGTAGAGGGCATCTGTATAAAGCTAGGTCTTTCTCCCTACTCAGATCTAGCATCAACTCTATCTAGAAATCTTTCTAGATATGCCCATCCTTCCTGTGGCTTCTATAATAGCATCCCAGAGGCTGCACCAGAGCTCCCCACTTCTGTACTAGCATCTCCTGTAATGGAAGGAGGTAGCAGCTAAGCTTTACTAAACTTCCTCAAATAACACAGATTCAGGACCGTGGGGAGTGGAGAAGTGTTTCACTGTTCAGGACGACGGGAAGTGAAGTGTTTAGCTATTGTGGGGTGGGCGAATGCTCGGCAGTAGCAATGTCTTTCCACCTCCCTGCTTCTTCCCTCCCCTGTGTCTTCACATGTGTCTTTCCCCCTCTAAATCTGATCAAGAATGGTTCCATGTCCTTCTCTGGCCACACTGGATCCAGTTAGGCTTTGTTTGGGACTCTGCCCTTTACGCCTGAGATCAGCTGTTGGGGGGCAGGCACTGAACTATGGTCTAGCTTTCTCTTCCTGCTTCTTTGCTCTGTGTGCCCTGGAGAGAATATTAAATGTGTACACAAAATACATGCTAAAATATTCATGGATATATTTGAAAGTGGTTTTTATCCTTTTTTAAAAAAAGTTATTTAAGCTTTCTTTGTCTGAAAATAGATCAGAAGAAACAAACAGACAAATTCCAGACACAGAAGCATGCAGAACAAAGGACAGTAAGTGATTAGTTGTAATTGATCACTTTGCAAAAGGTTGTTTAAAGTCCAGTGTTAAACATACAAAGGGGATGGTGGCCTAACTGGTAGAGGAATATTCTTTTATTAAAAACTGTATTTATGTGAGTGTATGATGTGTTTGTGTGAGCATGCATGTGGGCTGTGCATGAATGTAGAGACAAGAGGTTGATATTAGATCTCGATATCAATTTCTCCTTACCATATTTTTTGAGAGGAGAGTCTCTCACTGTATCTGGACCTCAGCAAAACCAAGGGATCCTTCAGTTTCCACCTGCCCAGTGCTGGGATTATAAGTGAATGCTACCAGTCAGAGGTTTTCTTTGTTATTGTTGTTGTTATTTTGTTTTGTTTTAATGTGGATGCAGGGATTGAACTCAAGTCCTCATACCCTTTCCAACTGAGCCATCTCCCTAGCCTAGGAATACTCCTTCTCCCCTTAATAGCTATCTCTCGTCTTTAGGGTGGAAGGTCACGGCTTTCTCTGTTCTTTCTCCTCACTTTACTAGTGCGTGTTCCATTATTTCTTGAGGCAGCCAGGCTTTAAGGAGCATGGAGGATTGGGTCAGAGTAGATAGATGGCTATGCTTAGCTTGCTTGGTGTTCTGCATTTAGAAGTCAGGCATGGGGAGTCCTTCAGGCAAGCATCAAAGAGGAGAAGGTGGCTAATCCCATCAGGTGTACTTGGTGGAAGCAGGAAAGGCCAGCCTGTCTGGATGGGGTGTGGGTTTTCTTTTTATGGACTGCCCATGTGTACTCTCGATCTTCTGTCACCCAGGCATGCTACAGGATTTATCAGTCAGCCTTATCCACAGGCACTCTGCCTCTCCTCTCTTCTCCTCTCCTCTCCTCTCCTCTCCTCTCCTCTCCTCTCCTCTCCTCTCCTCTCCTCTCTTCTCACTTTCTGTCCTCTCCCCTCGCCTCCTCTCCTGTCTTCTTCCCTTTTCTACCTACCCTTCTTGTTTTCTCCTTCCCTTATCTCCTCTTTCCTACTCCTCCTTCCTTCCCCTACATTTCCCCCTCCCATCCTTCTCTTACACAGACTGTCTTGTCCTATATTATAGAAGTAAGTTGGCATAGCAGGATATAGGGAAGAAAGAACAGAGCACGTATGCATGTGCCAGGAACCACCAAAACATTCTCTTTAACAATGTTAAAGAGAAATGTGAAGTTATAAAGGAATTGGTTTTTTTAAGACCATATTTTATGTTAGATACTAATTTCAACCATAAGCAATGGGCAGGCACCAAAGGATGATAGCTGGGGACAGCATGATCAGAATGCATTTTAATAGAACCTGGGGCTGGAGAGAATAGAGAGCAGGAGGAAAATGAGTTTGAGGAAGCTATGCTGTGAATGCTGTTGGCAGGGGGGCTGACCTAACAGCTTAGGGGATCAAACCAGAGAATAACAGACTGACAAGGGACTGATCTTAAGTGTTGAAATGTCTGAAGGGGGCTCTTTTCTGAGAAAGTACAAAAAAGCCTTCCTTTAGACCCTATCACCAGCAACCCCAGAGCTCAGCATACCTAAGGGAATAAGAGTGGCCTTCTCCATGTGGATACCTGGAAACCCAAGGGTAAGTTCTTGCTACAAATGACAAAGGAAAAGAAAAATGGCTCTGTGGCCAGTCACCTCTCAATGTATTGGTTAAAGAACCATAATCCTGTTCACAGACTCATTAGTCACTGTTCTCATTCCTATGAGCAAATATCTTACAAGAAGCAACTTAAGGAAGAAAGGGTTGATTCTGGCCTATAGTTTCAGAGTACAGTCTGTCATGGTGGGGACAACATGGCAGCAGAAATGTGAGGCAGCTTGTCACTTTGCATCTGGAAGCAGGAAGCAGGAAAAGATAAAAGCTGCTGCTTGATTCCTGTTTATTGCTCATTCTAGGACATGACCCATAGAATGGGGGCACCTACAGTCAGGGTGGGCCCCCTCTTCACTTAAATGTTTCTAGAAATCCCCTCATAGACACACCCATGAACACATTTCTATAATGATTTTTAAATTCAGTCAAGTTGACAGTGCGATTAAAAATCATTAAAAACTTGAGAGGACTGGGAAGTGAGTGTGCTCTGGGTTCAAAATTCCTAAATAATCAAGAAAAATATCATGAAGAAATCACGAGGGGTGGTTTGGTCTTGCTGTTACTTTCATCAGAACTCAAGCCTCTTTGAATCTGTAAACGCAGTACCTCATAGCAGAGGAAAGAAGGAAAAGATGAACCCAAGTGATTTATAAGGTAAGGATATCCCCATTTCCAACTAGTGGTCTTAATCCTTCCCTTTGCCTCCACTGAGATCCTGTTTAGATCCAAGGAGATAGGCATAAGCATGGAAATAGAATAGTTGTCTGCCTTAGTCCTTAGCTGAAGTCACAGGTCACAGTAAGGCTTTTAAAAAAATCAACATTTGGTCAGGAGTTTGATTCTTACGTGGCTATTCCATTGCCTCTTGCAGTCACACTTGGGTGCATAATGCACCCAGGGTAGGAGAGGGAGAATGGAGAATAGGGAAAAGGGATGCTGTGGTTGGAATATAAAATGTCTTCCTTGGGGTCATGTGTTTGAACACTTGGTCTCCAGCTGATGGTGCTCTTTGGGAAGGCTGTGGAGCCTGTAAGAGGTGGGACCTTTCTGCAATAAGTAGGTCACTGGGGGGAGAATGGAGACTTGAAGATTTATAGCCCAGCCCTTCTCTGCCTCTGGACTACAGTGAAGGTGACTAGATGGCCTCCCATTCTTGCCACCATGACTTCCCCAGCATGATGGATTGTGTCTCATTGAACTGTAAGCCAGAATTACCATTTCTTTCCTTATTTTGCTATTTGTCAGATGTTGTCACAGCAACATTAAAAGTAACAGATTCAGTTATTCCTGGGAAGATTACAATGATTTCTGAGTCTCTAGTGACACTAACATAAAACTTACCTAATCCCTACATCAGTCTGTAATAACTATAGATAGAAATTATGAGTTCCACTGTAGGCACTTGACCAGAGCTGACTGGTCAAGGCTCTCTGAATTCCCTTACTGATTAGAGGCTAGGGCCCTTTCTGATGCACACAATTATTCATTGTGCTTTCTTTGACCTTGAAGCTCAGGGTACTATATACTACACGGTCTTGTGTTCTGGCATTTGGATCAAAGGAACTGTGGTGGGGGCCCCAATGTGCTGGCCAGTCATGATGCCATCAGGCCCTGTTGTTAAAGTTTTATGACTTGCTTTAGGGTTAGGAAGCAATCTGCAGATAAAGGGTGTAGAAGTAAGTTGCCATAGTGCGTGCCTACTGTGTGCTTGGCATGGCGTTTTTATCTTTCTCCATAGTAATAGAGTATCTTTTTCAGATCACAAGGCACCATGACAATGTCAAAGGCTCCAGTTACCCTAGAGGAGAAAGCAGAGTTTGGAGGAAAGATTCCATGTGCCTATCTCAGCTCTGGCCTTGGTGGCATGTGAACCTGTACCGTTTCTTTACCTTTTTGGAAACGGAACGGGTCTAACTATGTAGCATGAGAGATGATCTATAACATCTTTTTCAAAAATAGGAACATGAGGATAGAAACAATAGGACAAAGGCTTTCTTCACTAAGGTCTTCAGTACATAGGCAGTCAGGGTTTGAGTTCTCTTTCCTTGTGCAATGATTGGCTTCTATCTGGTGAAAGGACGGATAGGGAAAGACCCTTCAAAGTCACTGTATTCATGGGGTCCCCAGAGGAGTCTTACTCATTTCCAGCTACAGGAGAGTGGCCTCCTGAGATCCAAATTTTGCTAAGTCATTTAGGAGTTACATGCCTGCCAAGGAGGTGCCAGAGGCGCAGAACTCGCTACACGCTCTTGTGAGTGTGAACTACACTTCTCAGGTACGGCGGGGCTGGCAGGACTATTATAATATTTGGTGTGATGTTGCCTCCTGCTATCACCACCTTGCCCTCTCCTCTTTCCCAAGCTGTGAGAACAGGAGAGGTGTTATATGGTTCATATGACTGGGCTGTATTTGGGGGTCTGCAGAAAAGATAGAGACATGCCTCGTATCTTCATCAACCTTCCTTACTGTGGGAAAGGCCTCTGAAGAATTTGGTGCTGCTGGGACCACCACCCACCATTAACCAAGAAGTGGAATTTGTATTTGTTTGTGGAGATTTTTTTTCATCTAAAGACTATTATTTTTGTCTTCCATAGAGAGTCAATAATGCTGGATCACTTTTTCCAGGATTGTATTGGATGGTATTTGTCACCCACCAAAGAGCCATTTAGCAATCTTGGAATCGCATCCCTGTTATAGGACAACTCCAGCAGGCATGAATGATGTGGCTGGTGTCAGGTAGAAATGCCTGAAGCCAGAGGTTCCCAGGCCTGACAGCTTGTTCTCTGGATAGCCTGGAGCACCGAAGACTGTGCAGGTTCCTCCCTCACATGTTCAGGTTTAATCGCCTAGAGAGGACCGGGGCAATGAGCGTGTCACAATCCCCTGATGCTGCAGGCAGGATTCTGAAAGGACACTTCACCACCTGCCATTTTACAGTTACATGGACTATCTTACACTCTTCCAGTGCTCCAAGTCTCAACCCCAAGGCTTCTGATCCATTGACAGTGTGGCTTGGGGAGGGAGATCTTTCATTTTATTTTGCAATAATCATACAAAGCAATTTCACAATGCAATCTCCAAATAAAACATGTTTTTATTGATTGCCCCTCCTTTCTTCTCTCCCAATACTCCATCCCATATTTTACTCTTCTACCCCCAGTAACCTCCTCTTCTTATGCCTAATTGTTCTATCTGCCCCATCATGTACACACACACACACACACACACACACACACACACACACACACACACACACACGGCTGTCTTCCTTACCATTCCTTTCTCTCTCTTGAGCTTCCTGATCTACACACACACACACACACACACACACACACACACACATACACACACAGTGTGTGTGTATGTGTGTGTGTGCATGTATACTGGTATCCACACATTGAGAGAGAATATGTGGTATTTGTCTTTCAGAGTCTGGTGTCCTTGATTAATATAGTAAGTTCCAGATCCAACAACTTTTCTGCAGATTTTATAATTTTGTCTCTCTGTACAGTTGAATAAAGTAGTACTGTGTGTCCACACCAGGTTTTCACAATCCAGCCACTGACTGGTGGGTGTCTAGGCTGGTAGGTGCAGTGAACATAGAACATTAGCCTATTTTAATCTTTTTATTAATTAATTTAATTATTCAGTTTAAATTCTGATAGAAGCACCCCTCCCTCCTCTCCTCCCACTCCCTTTCTCCCACATCCTGTTCTCCTTCTCTAAGAAGTCCCCCCACTCCACCCCAGTACTAGCCTACCCAGGCATATCAAGTCTCATCAAGACTAAATGTATCCTCTCCCAAGTTAGCGGAAAGAGATCCAAAGGCATAGAACAGAATCCAGTCATAGATCGCCCCTGATCCAATTGTTGGGGGACCCACATGAAGATCCAGCTGCATATCTACTACATAAGCATGGGGGCCCTAAATGCTCCTTGGTTGGTGGTTCAGTCACCAATGGCCCTAGTTTAATTGACTCTGTAGGACTTCTTGTGATGTCCTTGACCCCTCTGGTATCCTCAATCCTTCCCCTGACTCTTCCACAAGACTCCCTGAGCTTCACCTAATGTTTGGCTTTGATATTTTACTTCTGTCTCTGTCAGCTGCTAGATTAAGTCTCTCAGATGACTGTTGTGCTAGGCTCCTGTCTGCAAGTATAGCATATTATCATTAATAATGTCAGGGGTTGGCTCTCCCCATGGAATGAATGGGTCTCAAGTTGGGCCAGTCATTGGTTGGCCATACCCTCAATCTCTACCGTTTTTATCTCTGTACATCTTACGGTCAGGGCAAATTTTGGGTCAAGGGCTTTGTGAGTGGGTTGATGTTCCCTTCTCTCCACTGGAAGGCCTATCTGGCTACAGGAAGTAGCCACTTCAAGTTCTGCATCCCACCTTCTAAGAGTCTCAGCTAGGATCATCCTCCATCCCCTTCCAGGAACCTCCCCTGCCCCAAGTCTCCAGCTTGTCTCAGAGATACCTTTATAAGAAATTATTCATACAGTACAGGATAACCATGCTACAATTCACAGACCCAAAGAAGCTATGTAACAAAGAGGACCTAAGTGAGGATGCTTGAATCTCACTGAGAAGGGGAAATAAACAGACATCACTGGAAGCAGAAGTAGAAAGGGAACTGAGTGGGAGAGGGAGTGGAGTGGGGAATGGAGGTGGGGACCAGGTATGGGAGGGCTGAGAAAGAGAAGAGAATTAGTGTTGAGTGGCCTCTCTGGGACAAGCATCTTTAATTTTACTGTGTTTTCAATGTCTGTCAAAGTTGAGAACCAGTGACTTAGCACCTGAATTATCCCTTACAAAAGCCCAATCCCTAGTTAATAGTCAAGTTCAAATGGAAAGATATCAAACGTTCCTCCCATAGTGTTCATTGCCCATAATTATTCTATTTGAGAATAATAAAAGCTGCCTCTGAGAACTCAGACACCCTGACCTATCATTGACATGCCAGTCCCACCTATAACCTTAGACTACGTAAAATGATTCTTTCGTATTTACCTTAAATCATCATTTAGACTCCATCATGAGACTGCCATGACTCAGGAGTCTGTATAGTTTTTTGGGAACAGTCTCTGGAAAGTTATTCTCAACTCCTTTCTCTATGCCACCCCCATTTTTCCTTAGCCTACTGCCTTGATTCCATATGGTTTAGGGAGCTGTTCAGAGTGGTTGTAGAGCTGATTCCAGAGCTATTAACTGACTTCTAGGTCAACATCAACTGAGAATATCAGCTAATCTGATTCCTCAGGGACCTCTTCTTCAGGTAACCAGGCCAGTTCCCAGCTACATACATGTTGATACTCACCTGTTGCTATGTAGACAGGAAGATAGACCCTGTGTTTCCTCTGATGCCACCTACCTTAATCAATCAATCAATCAATCAATCAATCAATCAATCAAACAAACAAACAAACATATTCTCTCACTGACCTGTATGTAGCTCATCAAGTAGATTAGCCAGTGAGCCCCAGGATTCCTTCTATTTCCATCTCCTCAGCATTAAAATCATGTGTGCCCACCACACATGGATTTGATGACCAAACTCAGGACCTCATGCTTGCAAGACAAGTGCTTTACCAACTGGGATATAGCTGTGGCTCCTTAAGTTTCAAGTTTCACCCCAACTCCTGTTTGATTTTGTTTGGAGTCCATGGATTATATAGAAAAATTGGGGAGAAATGATATGACATACAAAGAATCCCATATACTCTTTTATCTCAGTCTTTAATTATTCAATAAAGTTTTAGACTTTTCTCTGAAAGGTCTTTACTGTTTCTCAAAGTATACATTCAATGTATCTCTCAAGAACTTATTTGTTCCCAATTCACAGACTCTTAATATATGACTTTGGTATATTGATTTTGTCAGTAAACTTAATATAATTTCCTATTTATTTGAATAAGATTTCTGTTTATTCTTTGGGTCTTTCCAATATGGAATCCTATAACCTTTATTTCTTCTTTACTCATTGTTATGCTTTTGTTTCTGTTTTCTTACAGGATTAATTAAGATCTCTGATGTCCAATAAAAATTAAACAAAAATGCTAATAATGAGGTTATAGGATATATGTGGTATGAAATTGAAAGGCAAGATTATGTGTAGCGAGAACAAAGACTAACAAGAAATAGAGAAAAGAGACAGGGGAGGGGAGTAAAGAGGGAGAGGAGAGAGGGGAGGGGAGTAGAGAAGTAGAGGAGGCAGGAGAGGAGAGGAGAGAGGTAAAGGAGGGAGGAAAGGAGAAGGGAGGGAAAGGGAGAAGAGAGGGGAGGAAAAGAGAGGAGTGTAGAGAGGTAATAAACAAAGAAATGTCACAATGCTTTGTATTCTAAGAAATTTAATGAATTAAAACCCCCAATTTGGGAATGGTCTATTTTTAGACATTTAAATGTACATTTCAAATAAGTTAATTTAAAACCCAAGGATGGCACTGGGACCACCCTTGTTTTCTCCTGAACCACAAGCATAAGCCATTCTAGTATAAGGTCAAAGATTTCATGTCATTTGCTGTAGCTCTGTATCTATGCCTTTTGTCCCATAACATTTCAATTCTTCCCTCTTGACATGCTAAGCTTCCCCGACCTCAGCAACATCAAATTTGGTTGGAGACTACACTTTATAACATGATGCCCGTGGAACAATTACATGGTGGGTCCAAGCATTGACTTTGGGCAATATTCCATGTTTTTACTATCCTTTCTGTTGCTTCTGGTGCCTCCAAGGGTATATGTTCAGAAATGCCTAGAAATCCCAGTATGGGCAGTTCTAAATCTGACCTAGGTAAACTAGTGTAAGCCAGTCAACCTCCATCAGACTTAGCATTTTGCTAAGTTGTATTATGGTATCAATAATTCCCCAGGGCTCCTAATGTGTGGATAATGTCTTCATTTGTGAATAAATACTGAGTCACATGGAATGCTGCCTCTTCTTCCACTGTGGGGATGAGCATATGTTTATGTCCCTTAATCTGTGATTACATAAAATTGATGCTTTCTTTAATGTTAATCAGGTTTGCCTTGATGAAAGGAATTTTATTCAGTCACGATGTGTTCTGGTTTCGATGGATTTCTTGATTTGGTTGGCTGATTTTCTTTGGAAACTCTGCTCAATGCGTCAATGTTTATGAATGAGATGTCATGGGATTCACTTCTCTGGAGTTGCCCTTGTCAAGCTTGGTAGCAAGGTTAAGGCCGTTGTTTTTGTTTTTTATACCCTTTATTAAATTTGTTCTTTGACAATTTCATACATCTACACAAAGGATTCTGATTACTGTCACCCAAGGCTCTTATCTCCCTCCTATTCATTTCATTTTCTGTCATCTTCACAAACTCTGCTCCCACATCCTTGTCTGTTTAGTTTTGTTTCGTGACTCACTGAGTTTAACTAGTGTCATCTGGATAACCAGTGATTTACTCCAACTCTTTGTTGGAGTATGGTGGGTTCATAGTAGGTATACAACTGAAGACAGTATTTGCCCCCTACCCAAGAAGTCACTGAGAGCCAGTACTTAATCGAAGGGTAATAGGGCCAATCCATGATTGACAGTTGGCAAGGCCAGGCTTGTAATAGGTCCACAGGAAGCCACACTGCTGCCACAGTTAGATTTTGAATGCACTGGCTGTGCCATGTCCAGAACATTTCATAGAGTGCTTCTCCTTATGTTCAGACCCTTACATCTCCCCCACTCTCGTCTTCTGGAATATTCCCTGAGCCTTAAAGGCGGTGGTATAAATGTCCTCTTTAGGGCAAGCACTCTATGACTGTGCAACATCCATAACCCCTCTCCAAATATGTGCCCTGCTCTTGTTTCTTCTTTAGACCTCACCTATGAATAAGTTCGTGCAATACTTTTCTTTCTGCGCCTGGCTTCTTTCACATTGTGAACTGGCTTCTAGATTGTGGCAGCCTACAAGATATCCTTCATGTTTAAGGCTGAATAATAATGCAATATAAGCCTATCCCACATCTTCTTTAGCCTCTTGTCTCTGGATAAAGCTCTGTCCTCATCTTGGCTACTGCCAATGATGGTGCAGAGGAGTCGAGCGCTGGGCTATTAGCAAAGAAGAGGATATCTGTGTCATGTTGGTTGGTACAGCTCTGTTTTCTTTAGAAACGCTGGTATTCTGTTTCCCAGAATGGATACACACATCTCTATTTCTGCTCTCTTATTTAGCTATGCATCAATGCAGTTATGTGGTTTATTTGTCATAACAGCCATTCTAGGGGCTGTGAAGTCATCTCAGGATAGTCTCCATGTGCCTGGAGATTAGTTCCGTTGAACACTCATCTATTCTTTACTCAAGTTTTTTGACTGCTTTTTTGAGCAAGTATTTTTTTGATTTTTAATCATATTTTTGTTTTGAATTGTAAGAGTTCATTTTAAAATGTGTGTAATCTATGACACATGTACTTTATATGTATTTTCTACAAATCTGTGTGTTGTCTTTTCATTGTGCTGCGGCATTGTTGTTGTTGCTGCTGCTGCTGCTGTTGTTATATTTTTCTTGCAGCACAGAAGTATCTTGGTCTGATATGATTCTATTTATTTTTCTTTTTTTTTGGCTTTGTTCCATGTATTTATTTTTGTTGAATATTTTTATTGACATTTCAAATGTTATTCCCTTTCCCAGTTTCCCATCCATAAACACCTATCCCAACTCCCTCCCCTTTCCTCTATGAGGGTATTCCCCCTCCCCAACCACCTACCCCTTCCTGCCTCCCCACCCTGACATTCCCCTACACTGTGGGGTCCAGCCTTGACAGGACCAAGGGCCTCTCCTCCCATTGGTGCCCAATAAGGCCATCCTTATTGATTGAGAGTTTGGTGATACTCCCACCTTCCCTAAAAGTTTTCAGGCCAATGTTCCAGAATTTCTGCCATGTTCTCTCACAGAAGTTTGATGGGCTTAGGCCTTACCCTTCTTACTTTGCATCTATTTCGTGTCCCCCAGCCCACACATAGAACACAGTCATCTTCATTGTGTGGGAGTATCCAGTTTTCCAGCTCCCTTATTGGTCTTGCTTTCCTGCGTGGACTCTCTCTGGGACCTTTATAAACAGTAGTTTACCATGTGTGTTCAGAACTGATTTTAAGCTCTCTATTCTATTCTACACAACTGCTTCTATTTTTACATTTTATGAAAGTATCATGTAACTTTAACTCAGAAAATGTGGTACTCCTAACCTTATATTTTACAATTATTATTGCTATGATATTCAAGGTATTCTGTGTGTATGGTTTTGTAAAATTTTACTACTTGTGGTGGTTTGAATAGAAATAGTCCCCATAGGCTCGTATAATTGAATGCTTTGTCATTGGGGAATTGAACTTTTTGACAGGGATTAGAAGATGTGGCCTTGTTGGAGTAGGTGTAGCCTTAGTAGAGAAATGTCACTGGGTGTGGAATTTGGTGTTTCAAACACTCCACCCCAGGCCCAGTGTCTCTTTCTTCCTGCTGCTCACAGATCCAGATATAGAACTCTTATCTCCTTCATCACTATGTCTGCCTGCAGGCTACCATGTTTCCTACTATGCTGATAATGAACTCAACCTCTGAAACTGTAAGCATGCCATGTTTAAGGCTTAAGAATGGTTTGTTTAAAGAAAGTGGCTGTGGTCAGGGTGTCTCTTCACAGCAATAGAACACTAACTAAGACAGTACCAATTTTCTATTTCTATAAATAATTTATAAATATAATTTATATTCTATAAATAAATATAAATATAATTTATAAATATTCAGGTTTACTGGGAACCTGAGAAAACCGCTCAGCAGCTAAACTCGATGCTCTTAGAAGAGATCCAAGGTCAGGTCCCAGCACCAGGATCAGGAGGCTCACAACCACCTAAAACGCCATTCAGCTCCAAGGAATCTCATTATCATCTATGGAACTCCATGTTTGTGCACATGAGTGGCACGTAAGTGCATGTACCCAGACATAGGCACACTCACATGTAATTGCACAGTTAAATATTTTAAAAAACAGGTCTTGAAAACTCTTCCTTTTTATAGATTTTAGCAGTCTTAAAAGTTTTAAAGTGCTTAAAACTTTAACAGCTTCTTAAGCAATCAGACTTGGGGGTTCTTGTGATGAGCTGTATCTTACTTCACCTTTATTCAATTTTGTATTTCACTTCAACCATATCTTACTATTTCTTTTTTTTGACTAACTCTGAATGATTTTAATGTAAAATGTAATGCCATTATTCATGTTTGTTATCTTAATGTAGAGGAAGTAGCTAATGTTAACTGTATTTAAAGGCACATATCATGCAGTTTGTTGTGTGCCGTAAGCGATGTGTATCAATAAGGCCAACTTTTTATATTGTTTTGATGATTGACCAAACTTTGATTGGTTAAAATTTATTTATTTTTCTTGATTCTTATTTTGTTGGCATTTGCTAAAAGTTACCGCTATTTGGGCATTTCTAAGTTGTAGCTCTGTCTAGCCTTGCTTTACATAAATGCATACGAATTTTCACATGGTCACATGTGACAGTTCCCACATTCGGTCTCTGTGGGCCTGCCTTTGCTGTCTGTTGTTTCTGCTCATCCCACAGTGGTTCTTCTTTCTCTTGTGATTCTGTTAATCTGGGGTTTGATCACTTTTTTCAGAAAAAAAAAATATTGTGAGTTGACTTTGAGGCTAAGTACAAAAATCCTACCAGCCACAGAGAGTCTGTTCTTAGCTGCCAAGAGCCTAAGTACCTTTTAAATAAAATCCACAGCTTAACAGGTTTTAACCACTTTACAGTGTTCAATCGAACTATAAATACACATCGTGGATGGCTCCTTCACTGTTCTGCAACTTGTCTTGCCGATGTTTGTGGGTGGGCTGGGTTTACTTTTGCAACCCCCTCCCCATTCAAGATGTAACTCCTGGTGGTCTTGGATTTACATAGGTGTATAATTAATCCCTCCACAAAGAAAATAGTTACTAAAACATAAACTTTAACTACTTCCAGTCCTCAGTTACAGTGGTCTGTATGGGTTCATACCCTGTTTTAGACTTTACCCTTCTTTGCAATGCTCTCCAGAAGAGTTCTAAAAACAAGTGTTTAAGTCACCATTTTTATAGCTTTGTGAGGTTAAGTCTAGTGTACACATCTAGATCCTGTATCAAAAGAAGCAGAATATGGATTTGAGGTTTTTTTTTGTTTTTGAGAGAACATGCAAGATTTAGAAGATTATCTGGATTTGGGTGCTATGGGGAGGAGACAAAACATGATAGAAACATAAAGGACATTTCAGCAGCTTTTCTCCTGAGTGACTGGGTGACTGTCAATGACTGAGTTGAGAAAGGCTCAAGGAGGAGGCTAAAGCGTGGAAGGATGGAGGAAGAGATTTATGCATATTGAGTTGTAGTATCTGTTAGGCCATTAGCTGATAAAAGTTGCATTTTTATATAAAAGCAAAAAAGAGAGAAAGAATTAAGATAGCGATGTTGGGGGGGGTAGATGATAAGGTAGGAAAACATTCCAAATATTTCAATAAATAAAGTTCCTGAGAACCTTTGAACAAAACAGTGAAAGCTTTGAGAATTAGTCCCCAGGTTTGAACAGTAGCAAGGCCTTGAAAAGAGGTCAGAGGGCACTAGGTCACAAAGGACAAGGGTTGATGAAGAGGAGATGATAATTGTAGATCATGCTTACAGAGTGTTCTCACATGTATGTTGCAAAGAGAGATTTTGTGCTGAATGGGACTTTTAAGATTATAAATGTGAAATGACTTTCATTTTCTTGTCAAATTCCAAACATACATTTAGTTAAATATTTAGAAGGCAGGCACTAAAGCGGTATCTTTGAGGTGATGAGTAGACATGTATCTGAACTGGGTGCTTGCAGTGTGGGTAGGTGGAGGAGTGTATCTTTGGCATCCTAAAGAAGGGCTGGAGCAAATGGGTTAAGGTCACTTATAAAGATCGAGAAGACTGATTAAGGAGATGTGTAAGATTTGCAAACTTATATTTCAAGTGCAATTAGTCAGCTGGTCTTTGCCCTATCCCTGCTTAGTTTCTCAAGTGCAGATGTTGAGATTGGTGGTGCTATTAAACAGATAATGTTTTCTTTCTTTTCCTTTCTCCCTTTCTTTTTTCCTTCCTTCCTTTCTTCCTTCCTTCCTTCCTTCCTTCCTTCCTTCCTCCCTCCCTCCCTTCCTTCCTTCCTTCTTTCCTTCTTTTCTTCCTCCTTCTCTTCCTCTCTCTCTCTCTCTCTCTCTCTCTCTCTCTCTCTCTCTCCCATCCTCCCTTCCTTTCTCAGATGATTTATTATTGAAATACTTTCTCTTGTTGCTTCTTAACTATATGGGCACTCACTGTACCATTGTTGAAATCATCTATGATTTCCTGAGGGTGGTGGCCACCCACATTGCAGCCCAGAGACTGTATAGTACCCTGGATCTCCTTAACAGTTCTAGAAAGTTAGTTCTCTGGATAAAGATCAGTGTCACATCTGCTGGGCAAAGTCAACAATCTCATCAAAAGGGACATTTCCACTGTGCTAATGTTCTCCTGTTTCTTTCTGTCTCTTGGCAGCTCCTTTAGGGCTTTGGTGGTCAGGCAGGGGCAGAGGGCACTACCTCAACCTGGACTTGTCTTTTATGGATGGTCGGTTTCGCTGTAATCCTCAAACCTTTCTGGTCAGATTGCTGTGACCAATGTCATCACTAATGACATTTTCTTTTTTAGACAGACCTCGGGTACTACTCTTGGGGCCTAAGGCAGATGTGTTGCTGACATTGCCTCTGGTTCACCTCAAGTATGCAACTTTGATCTCATTGGTTTTGAACTTGGGTGGGAAGTGGCCAACGTCAGACAGACCCCAATTCTGGACTACAGAAGAAAGTTACACTATAGCCTCCTTGAAGTCAAAAGCCAAAAAGCCAGATAAGGATATTCTAAGTGAACAGATGACAAGTGAGACAGGCAAGGAGGAGGTGAGGATTTTGCAAGAGTGACAGCTCATGGCATCAAGATGAAGAGGATATACAAGAAATAATGGATGATGAAAACAGATCAGAAGGCCAGATAATCAGGGTCCTATACAGCATCTGGAATGGGTAGGACAAGATAAGCTGGGAAGGCAGAGAAAGTGGTGTGAGGCTGGGGGGCTATTGCAATGATCAGTCTAGGATTTGACCACAAGAAGTAGCTTGTGAGGGGGGATGGATCAGATAACAGGAATTGAGGTCACCATTATCTAATGGTGATTATGGGATGGTAGAAAGCCGATAATCCTGGGACTCAGGCAGGAAGTCACTGCAATTGAGTTATGGTGAGAGTTTCCATCTGACAGCATGTACTTTGAGTACTTCTTAAAGGTTGTGTGTGTGTGTGTGTGTGTGTGTGTGTGTGTGTGTGTGTGTGCAGGTACCAGAGGCTAGAAAAGAGTGTCATATCCCCTGGAACTCAACAGGCACTGAGTGCTGAGAATCCAACTGACGTCCTTTGGAAGAGGAGTACTCTCTAAACCACTGAGCCATCTCTCTAGCCCCATACAGTATGTTTTAACAACACAACATGGTCTCATCTGTATGTGGGATCTAAAAGATGAACTAATGGATCTAAAGGAAGAAGAAATGAGGATAACTGTGAAGACAGGATCTGGAATGAGTGGGGAATGGATAGATGATGTTGACCAAAGGACACAACATTTAATAAGCTGAAGAGAACCATTCTGCAACATGATGATTATAGTGAATGGTGATATGCTATGTTCTAGAAAATTGCTGATAGTAGATTTTAATTCTGCTCACTGTAAAAAAAAATTAAAAAATAAGATTAATACATGTTAAATTAGCTTGCTTCAGCTATTCCACTATATATATGTATTTCAAAACTTTATAATATAGATCATATATAGTTTTTATTAGTTGAATTAATTAATTATTACTGTGTTGAGAATGGTTTCACTATGTAGCCCTTGATAGCTTGGAAATAACTGGACTAATGTGGACTTTAATTCACAAAGATCCACCTGTCTCTGCCTCCCAAGTGTTGGAATTCAAGGGGTGTGCCACCCTGACTAGCTGACTAATTGATATGTAAGATTATGTGGAGGTAATTAATTTCTATGTTTAGGCCAGAAGTGAAAATAATGATTTTATGTTTAGTAGTCTGATAGCTGGAGAAAACAAGAGTGAGGTGAGAAGACCCTCAAACCACCCTAATAGCAGGAAGTTTATGAATAGAAAAGAAAGACTAATTTCAAGTAGAGGTTTCTGGGAGAAGAGGACCAGACGCCAGCACCAAGGTAGACAGGCTATTTAAAGATGCATCTGAAAGCTCTCGTTCATGCCAGACTTGGGTCCACAGAGCAGATGTTAGGTAAGCTGGATAACCAAGATTCCAAATAGTCCCGCTGAAGAGAGCCCTGAGGATTGGAAGGCAGGAGGCATGGTGCTCTACAGTCTGGTGCCTTTGCAGTTGCCCCTTAGGAGGAAGATGAACAGCTTAGTTTACAGCTTCAGTCTACTAGACGAGAGTTTGTTAGGCAGGCTGCTGCGTTGCAGTAGCCATAGGAGGTGAGTGAAGGGATGATGAATGGCGCAGAAGGTGAGGTTTACCACTAGGGACACGGAGAGCTTTTTGAGACCTCCTGACTCTCCTCTCTTAAAAACATTTCTTTTTATTTTGTGTGTATGGGTGTTTTGCCCTGCATTTAAGTCTGTGTGCCTTGTGTGCCTGGTGCCTACAGAAGCCAGAAGAGGGCATTGGGTCCCCATGAACTGGAGCTACAAATGGTTGTGTCTACCATGTGGATACTGGGAATTGAACCCTGGTAACACTGGAAAGAGTAGCCACTTAACCACTGAGCGATCTGTCTAACCACAAGTCTTCCTGACTCTTAATTCCAAAGACTACATTTCTTGTTTTTCTCCTCTCCCACAGTATCTAGCAGAGGGTTGCACCTATAACAAACGCTCAGGAAATAAAGGTTGGGTAAGGAAATGATTTGCATGTCATGTCAAGGATTATATGGAACAGTGGTTATGATAGATAGCTAATTATGTAGTGATAGTGACAAATGAATTGGAGCTGCAGACAACTGGCATTGAGTATCTGCCTAGATATAGCCTAGCTTTACCTCAAGCATTACATTTAACTATGTCCTTCACTGAATAACGAAGAGAACTATTGTCACTGCCTGGCAGGGATTTTGAGCATAAAACTCAGTGTGTAGCCTAGGATGCATTTAGTACTTAGCACCCATCACATACCAAGTGCTGAATTCTCCCAGGAGCCCATAATTCAGAAACTAAGTCATCTCCAATTTGCACTCAGTGCTCACCATGTACTAAGTCCTGTCTCCTCCTGACAGCCTGTGATGAGAAAACTTAAATTATCTCCACTTCACAGGCATGAAGTCACCAGGGCTTCACATCCTACTAGGATGTGGCTGACCATGCCCCCTCTCCCTTGCTAGTCTCCCCCTGAAAGTAGACTCCATCAGGTTTGTGGCTCTAGGAAAATTTTAACGAGACCTCCATGCTTGGCCATCTTCATCTGTCCCTTCCATACCTAAACCATACCACCCACACTCATACGAGGTACCACCATGTACTTCTGCTTCATGTAATGGAGGTTGCTAACAGGATGGTCACCTCCTGATAGCATGCAAACCCATGGCCTTCTTCCACTGAATTTATTATCCTGGACCCATAGCTGAGGATGCTCCTTCACTATGTTGCTGTGACAACAGTCTGACCAAACATGAAGAAAGGATTTGTCCCATTGTTCAGTCTATAGTCCATCATTGAGAGAAGTCAGGGCAAGAACATGAACAGGTACTTGAGAGAGGAACCCTTTTTGCTGGCTGACTTGTTCCCAGGTCCATTCTCAGCTGGCTTTCTGGTAGAGCCCACCTTTCTGGTAGATGGATAATACTTTGCCCATTGGGATGGACCCTCCCACATTAGTTAGCAACCAAAGAAATTTCCCATGGACACACTCTTCTCAGGTGACTCTTAAGCCATCTTGGTAACAACCAACCAGAACAAACATTATACACATCAAGGTCCTAATGCTTGATGTTGATGCCTGAGGCTTTAAGAAAATTCTTCTTCTCTGATTTTATGCATGTGTGTGTATACATTTGTGTGTGTGTGTGTGTGTGTGTGTGTGTGTGTGTGTGTGTGTGTGCACAGTTTGATGGAGGCCTCACCTGATGTTCCATGGTCACTATTGATCTTGATTCTTTGATAAGAGTCTTTCACTGGTTTGTGGTTTGCCAATTGGACTAGAGTGTCTGCCTGGAGAATCCTTAACAATCCTCCTGTCTCCACCATTCCAGAACTGGGATTACAGGTGTGCATATCCACACCTGGCTTTTTGCTGGGTGTTGGGGAAATAACTCAAGTCTTGATGCACACTAGGCAAGAACCTCAATGCTTCCCCCATTCCAGTCCTTAATAGTTCTTGTCAGGTACCTATGCGGATATAGGATGCTTCATATCTAAAGTTTGTGCTGATTGGTGGATATGTATGTGCATCTTTGAATGCCAGATTTACACAGTGCCCAAGTGGCAACATACACAATGGACTAGAATGAAATGCATTCACTATCTAATTATATATTCTTAGATTTTAATTTTCTGGGGATCACCTTTAAGCTATATCAGATGTCTGAACTCAATTCTGTAAGTCTCCTTTGACCGTAGATTCTCCAAATGTGGAGATCCGACCAATATAGGAGGTCCTTGTTATGTGTGCCCAGATAAATTCCCAATTAAGTCAATTGATTCTCACAATGAGACTAGGTAATAAGCAATATTATCCTCATTTGTAGATGAAGAAACTAGAGATCAAAGCAGCTAAGCAAGCTGCCTCTGGTCACACAGTTACTAAGGGAAAGAATAGAGTCTTGCTAGGGTCCTGCTGAAACCAGAGCACATGACTCTCCTCCATCACTATCCCCCATCTCCTCAAACCTCTGCCTTAGCAGTAATGAAAGATATATATTCTTGTTTTATCAGATTTCTCATTCTGATATGGACTGCCTCAGGTTTAACCATGTCAGAGAAAAATCCCAAGGCTATTATATCCGAAATCTGTCTCCAGCAGCCCTTCCTTTAGTAGGCCCATGTTTGGCTGACTTTAATTTGTCATTCATTAAGCCTGGAGGAATGGAAGGAAAGGCATCTTTGACTTTGCAGGAGCCAGAAGAGCAAAGTTATTGCCTATCCTCAGTGTAAGCAGTTGGGCTGTGCTTGGGTTTGAGGGGCTGGCAAAGGTTCAGAGCTTTACATTTTCTGTGAAGCCATTGCCCATTCCTGTCAGGAGATCAGTAAATTTTGAAAGAGATTCCAGAACTGATGGGTGAGTCACAGACGCTTGGACTCCACAGAGCCTTGCTTGTACAATGCACTGTCCAGATGAAACCCTGTGTTCTTTGTGTTGTGTGGATGTTTGCCATCAACCCTGTAGGACTAGGTGTGGAATACTGATGGACAGGAACACAGAAAGTCATAAGAAGGACACTTAGAGGTGTCTTCAGAAGGTTTCCTGGGGTGTGTGTGACTTCCTTCATGTAATGATCGTATGCTGCTGAGAGAGAGTTAAAATATCTACTTTATCATGGGACGCAAGGGAGACCATGCTGCCTCCCTTCGCTGACCTTCATTTGAGTTTTCTTACAAGTCAAACAGAGACAATCTCAATAGGTCAGGCTGTAGTGGAATGAGATACTGTCATGCAAATAGCAAATATCATATATTGTAGGATTTGTGAGTGTATGTATGTGCATATTCATTGTATGTGTATAAGTACATGGATGTACACATACATGTTTACATGTATGTCTTTATATGTGGAGTCTAGAAGTCCACACTGAGCTTCTTCCTACAATACTCTCTATCTCATTATCTTAATACAGGGACTCTCACTGGTCATGCAACTCACTGATTCAACTATACTGTCTAGTGATTGAAACCCAGGAATCCTTCCTCCTGATTCTACCTCCTAGCACTGGGATGAAAAAAAACATATATGTGGCATTAAAACAAAACAAAACCCACCTCAGGAATCCTTCTGAAGGTTTAGTTGTTTGCATTGGAATAGTTCTCATGGGCTCATATGTTTGAATGCTTGGTCCCCAGTTGGTAGAACTGTTTGGGAAGGATTGGGAGGTGTGGCCTTGTCAGAGGAGGTGTGTCACTGGAGGTGGACTTTGAGGTTTCAAAGCCCACTCCATTCTGTTATCAGACTTGTAGTTGTTGCCTTAACGTGTAAGCAAGCTCTCAGCTACTGCTCCAGCACCATGTCTGCCTGCTGTCATGCTCTTTCTGATGTTTATGTACTCACCCTCTGAAACTGTAGACAAACCCCCAGTTAAATGATTCCCTTTATACGTTACTTTGGTCATGGGTCTCTTAACCTCAATAGAAAAGTAACTGAGATACATGGCTTCTGGGTATTAATCTAGGGCCTTCACAGTTACATGACAAGCACTTGACTAAGTACAAGAAGTTTAAATACCAAATTATTGTGCTATGAATCTTCAAGATCATACATCTTGTCATTGCTTTTGGATAGCTGTGGACACATCAAATGCAACACAAGGGGAAGTAAGCCACCACTCCTTTTCTGACCCTGATGGAAGAAGCAGGCTGAGACCTTACGTCAGTGGTTTGCAACCCTCCTGATGCTGTGACCCTTTCATATAGTCCTTTATGTTGTGGTGAGCCCCAATCATAAACTTATTCCATTACTACTTCATAACTGTTATGAATCAAAATATTTGATATGCAGGATACTTGATATGAGACCCCAAAGACGTCACAACACATAGGTTGAGAACCACTTTTCTAGCTTATAACTTGTATTTTAGATTCAATTTGATGGTTGGTTATTATAGATCTCTGTGAGAGTTTGTATATATAGTCCCAACTTGTGTGTGTGTGTGTGTGTGTGTGTGTGTGTGTGTGTGTGTGTGTGAGAGAGAGAGAGAGAGAGAGAGAGAACTTCTCCAGACTACAACCTTATTCTTTCTATAAATGTATATTAACAGTACTATATAATACACTGTCCTATATAGTCTGTTATTGCTAGTTTTATAAAAAATAATGACCTCAAAATTTCTCCAACACCATTAATTGGCAGGAGAGTTTTGGAAGACTATTAAGCTCTTTAAAAATGTATGAGTGTGTGTGTGTGTGTGTGTGTGTGTGTGAGACACACACACTCACAGATAAAAATAACCCCCTTTTAAGCATTGTGATAATATTGTGATAAACTTGTATCATTTACATAGTTTCTGTTTTCTCTTTTCTCCCACAATTCTTTATAAAACTCAGAATCTTTGATATTTTTGCATTTTAAACAAATTTTAAATTTTATTGAGCATGGAAATACCTTTTTGTTTAAAAAGAAGCCAGTTTATTTTTTCAATGTAAAATTTTTAGTCCCACTTATTAAAGAATAAAGGGAAGGAAAGCAAGAAGGCAGGCAGGCAAGCAGGGAGAGAGGGGGGAGAGAAAGAAGGAAGGAAGGAAAGAAATGAAGGAAGGAAGGGAGGAAGGAAGGAAGGAAGGGAGGGAGGGAGGGAGGGAGGGAGGGAGGGAGGGAGGGAGGAAGGAAGGAAGGAAGGAAAGTAAGAAGGAAGGGAGGGACTTCGTGGGCACTGATGGCTGTCACACAGCATATCCTAACACCTGCATTTTGGCAATCACCAGAAATCAAACCCTTGCCACACAAATAAACATAGTTCCCTGAAATTTCTCTTTACAAAAAAGCCTGAGCTTTAGACATAACAATCCTGTCATTTCACAGAACATCTTCTGATAAATGAAAGCACTAATTCTCAGGAGAGAATCTCCTTATAACAGTTTATTTAAAAAGAGCTTAGGGGCTGGAGAGACTGCTCAGTAATTAAGAGCATTGCTGTTCTTCCAGGGAACCAGGGTTTGGTTCTAAGCACCCATTTCAAGTGGCTCAAAACCATGTTACTCCAGCTCCAACAGGTGGTGTTGGGTCCCCTGGAGCTGGAGTTATAAGTGGTTATGAGCTGTCCAATGTGGGTACTGGGAACTGAACTCACATCTTCTGGAAGAGCAGCAAGCTTTCTTAACCATGGAGCCATTTCTCCACAATGTATAATTTACCAACACAGTAATTAATGAATTTATTGAATTCTTTTTAACTGATAAGCAGTGTAGTATGCTTTGTTCTTTGGATTCATCCCTTCACTTGACTTCTATGATCTCACAGTGAGGTAGATACTGTTCCAAGTCCTTCTTAGGTGAAGAAAGTTTGGACAGAGAAGGTGACAATTAACTCAGTGTTAGCCAAGTGACAATGCCAGACTGTCTGTCTCCAGAGTCTGCTTTTTCTGCCATAGTAAATATGGAACAGAGAACCATGAGGCCTTGGAGACAAAACAGCACGGGGTTAGAATCCTGACTCTGCCACTTACTGGCTGCATGACCTTGGGCCACACTACATATTCAGTGTTGCTCTGTTGCAGACTGCTTGGCTGGTAGACAACTCTGTATTGATTAGGAAGGATGCCAACTGAGTCCCTGCATGGTACCGCATAAAGAGACCTGGATTAACTCATCAATGAGAACAGGAATGTGGTGGTAAATGTGAACCAAGGGCCCTGGAGTTTGGGAGTGGGGCATCTTCTGGATTTATATATAGTGTCCACTGATTTTTGTGGCATACATGTAGCTTAATGTCTACTTGTAATGAGAGACATGGATATCAACTTACAAATGACAGAATCTTATCCCCCATTACCATCTAATGACTTCAAACTCTACACCGATATGGAATTCAGTTCAGAGAAGATCTGCCATCAGGCAAGTCACTGGATGTTCATAATGTAGTAGACTAATGCACACACAAGGATATTCATTAAAGTTCAACATGTAAAAACATGGGAACGACTTAGTGACCTACAGTGAAGGACTGGGAGATAGAGCAGCATGATGTAAAAGGACTCACATCCTTTTACAAAGTGGTGCCATCTTTGAATCAATGTGACAAACTATATTTTGTGGTCACATACTGTCCTGAGCACATTCAACAGGTAGAACATTGCATTGAATGGGCCTCTAAAAATAGGAGCAGACAGATACACAACATAAAGGGGAGGTAGTGCATATGCCAAGTCAATGCCAAAAAAAATTCAACCTCATGTTAAGAATTACAATTTGGCGGATTGGTGATTCTAAGTATATGGTCACAGCAAGAATGAAAATGGAGCAGATGATGCATGAAAAGCTCTTAGCAATATCTGATACACAGTCAGTGTGAACCCAGCAGTAGGTATCATTGTGGATATCTGTGGTATAATGTAAGGGGGACTGTGGTCACTAGACTTTGTAGATATTACATTGATTTGAAAGGATACACACAGTGCAGTGAAAAGTAGACTCAGTATAGATTGTGATCATATTTTAAAAAAGAAAATGTAACGTGGTTTCATATAATAATAAGTTGTATGAAATATATCAAGTATTTTTTTATGGCTGGCATGATATTAGAGAATTCTAATGGATTTTTTTGTTGTTGTTGTGTTACATGCTAAGTTATTTCCTTAAAAGCTTAAATCTCTCTCTCTCTCTCTCTCTCTCTCTCTCTCTCTCTCTCTCTCTCTCTCTCTCTCTGTGTGTGTGTGTGTGTGTGTGTGTGCGCGCGCGCGCATCCTCACATAAGTGCTGGTATCCTCAGAGTCTGAAGGAGGACATTAGATTTCCTGATCTGGAATTACAGGTAATAGTAAGCTACTTGATGCTGGCGCTGAAGACCACACAAGGGTCCTCTGTGTGAGCACTAGACGTTCTTAACAGCTGAGCCAATTCTCTAGCTCCAGAACTGTTTCATTTAGCATTAAAATAGTTTATTTAAACTTAAGACAAACAAACCTATATAAATGTTTGTTTTCTTGTTTCCCTAAAAGAAGAGTTATATCTGATGACGTGGTTAAAAAAAGCACAGAGAAAAAAAAACACAGAGAAAAAAAACCCCACAGATGTTGAGTCTGTTCTTCATTCACTTTGCTGATAACTTATCAGTTAATAATAAGATGTGAAGCCTGGATTTCATTTAGAGGGCTTTTTATCCTTTCACAAATTGCACAACTGAAAAACAGAACAAAATAAATGAAACCAGGAAAATATACAGAATTAATATCGTTTTTGGTATGTTTTACTTTTAAACTTTAGCTTTACTATATTTAAAGCATGTTTCCTCATACTGTCACAGAGTTTTGATTTTCTCTGGTCTGACAATCTCTGTCTTCCTGCTGGAACATTTACAGCATTTACATTTAATACAATTATTAGTATGTTCAAGTTCATCTTACTGTGTGTTTCCTGTTTGTCTCATTTGTTCTTTTCTTGTTCACAATTGTTCATTTACTTTAGGGGTTGGGTCATGTTCTAAAGTGTGTATATGGTAGTCAGAGAATAAATAACTTTGGGTGTTAATTTTCTCCTTTTACTGTGTGGGTTTCTGGTTTTGATATCAATTTACCAGGTTTGCAGGCAAGTTCTTCAGGCACAGAACCACCTCATCAATCTCTGTTCTTTTCTTTCTTCCCTTTCAGAGTGACTACAAGGTTTAATGATTTTTGTCATTTGCATTGTTGAGTAATCAACCCCTGCTCCTTATTCTCATCTTTCGTGGTTACTTCAACATTTACAAAATACATTTTCACCTTACTGTGGCCTCTTCTGTGCATATTGTTCATGGTGACAGAGGTCTTAGGTTTGTTTCTTTTGGAGTATAGACATCATAAAGTAAATAGGTATATACATCAATTTAAATTAGTGAATAAGGCACGACAAAAACACAATGAAGCCATTAGCTACGATGAATTACTTCTCTCTGTGCAAATATCTGCACCTGTCTCTGTATCAATTCTCAGCACATTTTATTATAATTAATTTTTATAATTAATTTTTCTTCAGCTTTCTTTTGTTCCACTGACTTAGAGAAATCCCCCACATAACAGAAAGGCATGTGCTTCAGAATAAGGCCACCTCAGGTGGTCTAGGTTGCTACTTTCAGTTGTAACCTAGAATTTGCTAGCCCGACTTTCCCCCTCTATAAAAGGAGGGTATCACCATCTACATCTAAGGAATCTTATGTGGCTAAATTGTGTCACATATATAAACGTTCTAGCAACAGAGAGTACCTGCTTAGTCATTTACAACCTCTTTCATCTGTCCTTAGTAACTTTTAGATAGCTTCTTTCTGTCAAATTTATCTTGGATGGAGTAGAGGGAAGGCCCAATGGTTAAGAGCATGTGTCTCTCTTACAGAGAACCTTAGTTTGGTTCCCAGCACTTACACTAGGCCCCTCAAAGCTGCCTGTAACTCTAGCTCTGTGAATCTATCACTCTCTTATAGCCTTCATGGACACCTGTACCCATGTGTGCATGCACAGATATAAAACTAAAAAATAAATTTTAAATAATTTATGATGGTGGTAAAACAAATTTTGATTATTTTCCACCTACCTTTCCCCTGTGGTACCTTACTTTATTAGAACAAAACAACAACATCAACAACAACAAAAGCAATAAAAAAAGTCAGGGTTTCCATTCTGCCTTTTGGCAACTACAAATGCATTCCACAGATTCTTGAACCTTAGTTATGAAGATAATTTTATTAAAACCATCAAAGAGTACCTGAAAGGGTGGTAAAATTCCCTTTTCAAAATGGTTCTATACAGTAGTATAATTGTTATTTAAATGTGTGTGTATAATTCTGTGTACATGCGTACAAGCAGATGCATGTGGAGGGCAGAGATCAACCTTGGGTATTGTCCTTTGAGCTATTATCTACCTGTTTTCTGAGACAGTGTCTCTCATTGGCTTAGGACACACTGGTTCATCTCGGATGGTTGGGCATCGAGTCCTCTGGGCCTTCCGGAACTGGCATTACAAGCACACGTTACAATGCTTGGCTTCTTCTATGGCTTGCGGGGCCAGATCGTAGGTCCTCATGCTTCCATGGCAATAGCTTTACTGATGGAATCATCTTGCTATACCCAAATGTAAGTTAATGACAGAGGTGATGGTGGTAAACACTGCAGTTTGTTGCCATGAACTTATCCAACAGATGCATAGATTCTCTCCTTAGGATCTTTGTAGTGTAGTGAAAGGAAATGGGTGAAAACATATGGGGCCATGCCTACCAACAGCACACTGGGAAGAGATTACCTCCTACAGGACACAAACAGAACTCACTAAGATGTTTGGGAGAAGAAAGAGGCTTGTGGATTGAAGAATTCAAAAAGACTTCTATCTCTGGTATAAAGAGATGCAAGGGTTTGACAGACACATTAGAGCCATGCAAGTAAAGGTGAAGGCAGGAGGGGTGAGGTAGAAGAGGATGTTCAGAAGCAGTCAGCAGTGAGACTTGGAAGTTTGAAGTGCTGGCACCCAAAGAACCTACCTGATAGCTGGGACAGGGCCTTGTAGTAAGAAAAAGGAGACGGGAGGTAAACCAAGGCCTTCAGTTCCTTAATGAGAATATTTCCCAGCATCACGGAAGTAGAATACAGAGGGTGCTAGACACCACAGGAGGGAAGTGGGCAAATTTCATTGGTGTTCTGCGCGCGCGCGCGCGCACACACACACACACACACACACACACACACACACACACGAAAATAGACTATGCTATAGACTATTTTGGAAGCAGAAAGGAAAGAAGAAGAGGAGCATGAAGGGGCATGCAGGGTGAATATAGCTAAAATATGTTATATAATTCATCAAATTCAAATATGCATTTGGTCAATGCTTTGGTAATATAACCAGTGTACATATGGATACATATGTATCTATATATGTACTGTTTTCTTCATTTTCTTTTAT
The DNA here is from genome assembly GCF_021556685.1 of Rattus norvegicus. NCBI lineage: Eukaryota > Metazoa > Chordata > Mammalia > Rodentia > Muridae > Rattus > Rattus norvegicus. The sequence continues at coordinate 76,802,797 of NC_141541.1, forward strand.
TTTTATCTCTGTGTGTGTATGTGCACGTATGTATATGTAGTCTTGGTATGTGTGAGTACAGGTGTGTGCATGACACAGCAGATGTAGAGGTCAGAGGCTGCCTTGTATTTTCTTTGATCAATTAAGACAGGCATTACAAAGTCCATCACCAATACGAAGCAGACTATGTGAATGATCTTTCTTCTTTCAAGAATATTGACAGCATTTTTGTTTAACCTCTCTAGTTAAATGATATCTAAATAAATATACTTTTGTACAGTTGGACAATGTGCAGTACGAAACTGTCTCTCAACAGTTTCTTCTGCTTCATTGGAAATAGTCTCTAAGTGCCATGCACTCTCTTGCGTTGCTCTGTTGTTGGGGACAGTGACACCCACTCTCCAGGATGCTTTGCAGTAAGTGGTTGGGGGTGTTAAACATTCAGTGAAACTGAGGAGATGGAGCAGAGTTTAAAAATTATGGGAGTGTGGACTCCCAGAACCATAGTGTGGTTGTGACAGTCCACCTTAAAGGGCAGAAATGGGGGATTCCCGGAGCAAGCTGTCTGCAGAGACTAACCGTATCCAGGATCTGAGTTTGGGTGAGAGACACTGCCTTTAAGATAGTTGTTGAGGAACATACCTGATGTCAGACTAAGGGCTTCACACCCTTGTGCACACATGTACCCACATATGCACCCACAGACAAGTGAACATACATATACACACATACATATACCACATACACACTCACAAAAAAGGAGAAAGTGAAAAGACTGCCAGAGGCATTTCTCTGACCTTTCCTCTCCATAGCTTCTCTGCCCATCTTTCTTGACCTGGTTCCTGTCTTAAGGGGAAAGAGGCAGCAAAAATTCACAGTGAAGACAAAGCTATTTTGAGTTCTCCTTTTTAAACAAGCTACTTGGGAAGAATTGCATTTCATTTACCATATATCATAATGGCTCTAGACAGAATAGGGAACTATTAGACCCAAGTAACTTGAAGATCCAGGCAGGTGATATAAACTTCATCAATCCAAAACTCTCCAACAGCTGGGTGATGACCCAGTGGATAGAGTGCTTGCTGTGCAAACATGAGGTCCTGAAGTCAGATTCTCAGAGTTCACATACAAAAGTCGGGTGTGGTAGGGCACACCTGGAGTCCTAGGGCCCGGGAGGAAGAGGCAAGGAGTGCTGTGGTCAGTCAGTCTAGCTGAGAAAATGAACTTCAGAGTACCTGAGAGATCCTATCTTAGGAAATAATGTGGATAACAATTGAGAGAGACATTTACCAATGACTACTTTCCTCTATGCATGTCTGCATAGGTGAGTGTACTGTGTGCACACAGACTCATTGCACACACTCACCGACATGTATGTAAACACAAAACAAAATTCAAAAATAATAAAATAATGCCCACAAGAATACTTTACTTAACCTACAGCTAGTTTGGTTAACTTCTCAGGCATGAATTCCGTCCACTTGAGAAAACAATTCTGGGTTGGGCACAGTAGCACACGCCTTTAATCCCAGCACTAGGGAGGCAGGCCAACCTCTGAGTTCAAAGTCAACTTGGACTTCATAGTGAGTTCCAGGATAGCCAGAGCTGTCAAGAAAGAAAGGAAGGAAGGAGGAAGGACAGAGGGAGGGAGGGGAGGAGGGAGGACAGAGGGAGGGAAGAAAAACCTGAAGGATTCAAACAGAAATTTTAAATCAACTCTTAGTGTGAAATGACCAGGCTGTTGAATCAGTGTCTGAGATGGTTGTGCATGTAGGTTGAACAGTGGACATCTAGACATTCTCTCTTTACTATTATTTTTCCCATTTATTTATTTATTTATTTATTTATTTATTTATTTATTTATTTATACATGTATGTATGTATGTGCACTTGTGTGTGTACACAGCAGAGAACAACATATAAGGTTGTTTTCTTTTTCCATAATGTGCATTCCAGGGAATGACTTCGGGTTGTCAGGCTTATCTGGATGCTCCTCTACCCAGTGAGGCATCCCATGAGACCCTGCCCTGATTCTTTATCAAGCAGCCTGAGAAGTTGAAGAGTTTTTAAGTTGAAGTGTTAAAGTCGGTGAGTTCCACAGTTCCTGTCCCAGGATTAGCATGCAGCCACCTCTCTCAGAGCACAGAGGTTTCTTAAGTGTGGATACAGATTCTGGTTCAAATTCAAACCCATCCCAGAGCTTCCTGGATTTCCTGTGTCCTTTCTGTCCACATCCTTGAGCAGACAAAATGGGTTTAAGATGCCCTGTGTTCTGTATATGTCCTGACAACTTGTTTATTTCTCCAAGGACAGTGTTTGCTGATGTGGGGTCGGGGGTGAGGCTCAGATAACTGTAACGTATCTGACAATGCACCAAATTACTTTTTGTCTGGAATGTGTATTTTATGTTTTTGTGTCATAGGAAGAAGTAAAACAGGCAGGAGGGAAGGAGAGAGAAAGGGAGAGAGGGAATAAATTTTTGCATATCAAAGAAAACATTATATACAATTACCACTTATAAAATTAAATGAGGAAATTTATTTTATATTTCATCATAAAATAGGTAGAAATTGAACCAAACAAAATTATAGAACTTTAATTTCCTCCTAACCCAAAGAACCTTTTCTTTAAAAATAAAAATCATTTCTTAGCGTTGTTTTTCTTCCTTTTGCAGCTTCCACCAGGATGTTAAAGTGGTCTGTTGTCAAGCAGAGGGCAGCTTTGTAGGGATTGGAGTTTGTGCTGCTGCTGTGTCCAGAACTCTTACAAATAGGAGTTCTCTGCTGAGCTCTCTTTGGGGAAATAGGTTCAGTGGATGAGTTCTTATTGTAGAGAAAAGTTAAAGTTTGTAGATTTCATAGCAGCCAAACTCCCCTCAGAAGAGCCTTTGAGGTGAGTGAAATGAGTCAGAAGCACATGGATTACTTTCTGCTCCAAGTGCCTCAGGGCTCAGAATGTTGGGCTAAGTATGTTTTAGGTTATTCCTAGTACAGAACTGGGAGTGGGGGTGGGGGAGTCCTGCTGTTGCCTGAAGCACTTTCCAAAGCTCAACCTGTACTAGAATCCAGCTGTTAGACCTTCTCCCCTTCTTCCCTCAGAGATGCAAATGAGCCCAGAGCTTCAGCCTACCCTAAGGGAGTAGATGTCAGTTTTGTGCCAGGGAGCTTCAGATGACATCACTTATGAGAAGGAAGGGAGGGAGGGAGAGAGGGAGGGAGAGAAGGAGGAAAGGAGGGAGGGTAACAGGGAGGAAGGAACTAAGTAAGTTAAGAAGGAACGAAGACCTGGAGGTAAGAAGAGAGGAAGGGAGGAAGAAAGGAAGGAAGGAAAGAAGGAAAGAAGGAAAGAAGGAAAGAAGGACGAGAGGGAGGAAGGGAAGGGAGGGAGGGAGGAAGGATGGAGAGGTGAGAGTCAGGTAGAAGAAAGGCTTCAGACATTCTAGTGCTGTCCCTGGTGCTAGCGAAGTCACTAGCTCAGTGCTCAGTGTATAGAAACTCACCCAGTGTTTGTAATATGTGGGCTTTTCTAGTCTCCCTTACACGACCATGTAAAGGTTTAAACACTTCATGAAAGACTAATATGCACACATGTGATAAACATCAAGGCCAGAGACAGCTTAAGGGAGAAAGTTTGCTTTGGCTTACAGTGGCAGCATCTGGAGTCCACTATAGTGGGGATGGCAGGGTAGCAGACACCAGCTGGTGGCATTTCACCTGCACGTGGGAAGCAGAGCATGAACCGGAAGTGGGACGGACAAGGTTGCAAACTCTCAAAGGGGGAGGACAGGAACATGTTTTCTCCAGCAAGGCTCCAGGTCCCTAAAAGTTCCAGAACCTCGCCAAACAGCACAACCCATGGGGAACCAAGTGTTCAAATGCATGAGCCTGTGGGGAGCATACCTCATGCACACCATAACACATGCACATGTATGAACGTTTCCCCTTGTTTCTATCTTTGGTGTCTTTGTACATTTTGCATAGTGCCATGTTTATGTACTTTTATTTTAAAACTGATTAAGGACATTTGGTATTTTCTAAATACTTATTTCTCTCTCTCTCTCTCTCTCTCTCTCTCTCTCTCTCTCTCTCTCTCTCTCCTTTCCTCCCTCCGTCCTTTACTCCCTTCCCCCTTCTTCCCTCTCTTTGTCTATTCCTGTCTCTCTCTCCCTCTCTCCCTCTGTGTGTGTGTGTGTGTGTGTGTGTGTGTGTGTGTGTGTGGACACGAGGGCAGTGCATAAACCCTCAGATGCAAGAAGAGGACATAAAGTCCCTTAGTGACCTGGCAACTGTGATTCTCCCAATGCAGGAGGTGCTGGGAATCAGACCTAGGTTCTCTGAAAGACTCGGAAATGTTCTTAACCACTGAGCCATGGCTAAAGCTCTCTGCATTTTTCTAAGAAGGCATAGAAATGATGCATTCTGGTATATGTTTAAATGATAACTAATTTATCTAGCTCATAGCTACTCAAAGCAATCTGTCCAGGAGTATCCGTAAAGATATATATATATATATATAGATATATATATATATATATATATATATATATATATATATTGAATATAATATAAAAAAGTCATACATACATCAAAATATTCTTGTATCAGCTTATGGAATAGCCTGACCATCACTAAATTGGTTACTAATTTTGGCATATGTTGACACATTCATATATTAACACAATTTGTCTTTTTGTTTCCTACCAATGTAGAATGAATGTTCTGTTCATCCATGACTTTTTTTTCTTTTATCAGCAGGATATATATTCTTAGCCTTTTTCAGCATACCTGATATGACACGTTAAGAACTATCACTTATTAAATTAATCTATATTGACTACTTTATTAACTTAATTATAAGGTAAAGCTCATTCCATGTGTTTATGTATGTTGTTATTTGGGTTTTATGGTATTTTTTAGTTATTACTTGCTTAGTTTTTGAAATTTTAAAAATTAATTTATTTTTAAATGTATATGTATGTGTGTGTGCCTGCCTGTGTACCACATTCGTGCACTGCCTGCAAAGGCCAAAAGAGGAAGTCAGATTCCTAGGATCTGGAGTTACAGGTGGCTATAAGCAACCTAATATGAGCACTGAGCATTGAACCAGGGTCGTCAACAAGAACAGCAAGTGCTCTTAACCACTGAGCCATACCACTCGCTCCTTTTAAAAATTATGATGTAATGTATGTTAGGATAAAAGTTTCTGTTTTAGCCAATTTTAAATGCACAAGTCACCAGCCTTGGGTGTGTTCTCTTGGCTGAGGACCAGCAGTAGCAACCGTTTCCAGAACTTATCCTCCAAATGGAAACTTTATACCCATTAAACACCAACTCTTCATTTCCTTATTAGTTTTATGAGCTTTCTATACATTAGGATAATTTATGGTTTGCTGTGTAAATCCTCACAGTCATTCTCTGAAGTAGACAACGGCTTTTATGATTCACTTTCCACAGACGTCCCCCCCAGCGCTTAACTCGATGGCTCTTATCAAGGTCATTGGTGACCTTTGCATTCTACAATCCAGTAAATGAGTTGAGTTCTCACCTTACCTGCTAGATCAGCAGAATTTGACACAATTGATCATGTCCTTCATTTTAGTTACACTCCCCCCACTCCTGCCCTACACACACACACACTTAGAATCCAGGCTGTCAGGACGCCCATGATATTTGTTTAGTCATACGTCACACCATGTGAGTCTCCTCTCTCAACTCTGTTCTAGCTCTTCCAAACTTCAGAGACCACCCATTCCACTCTGAGTCTCAGGTCTTGCATGGTCTTTCCTTGCCGGTGCTTACTCCCAGGGTGCTCCGCTTTATCTCTGGCTTTCAATGGCATCTATATGCTGGTGCAGGTTTTCTTGGGGATCTCATCTCCAAGAACCAAATATGTACATTTAACATCTCCACATATGTACACATTTGACATATATATATGTATATATATATATATATATATCCACTTAAATGCCTACCCACCTAATATTTTCACAAGGGTGTTTAATCAATTTATCAAGACTAATTCTTGTTTCTGATCCTAGTAGAAAAATGTATTAAACCACCTTCTCCACAGATAGCAACTTAAATTACAGGAATATGGGCTGGACAGATGGTTCAGTGGTTAAGACTACTTCCTGATATTTCCAAGGACCTGAGCTCAGTTTCCAGCATCCATGATACCTGGCTCACAAGTACCTTTATGTCAGCTCCAGGGGATCTGATGTCCTCTTCTAACCTCCATAGGTACCTGCACACATGTGTTATATAAACATTGACAGACACACAAATAAAAAGTAAAATTATAAATAATATTTTAAAAACATGCTTGAGACCAACACATTGGAGACCAAACAAATAAGAAACTGTAAAGAAACTAATACTTTGGGATCTCTTCTCTCTCTCTCTCTCTCTCTCTCTCTCTCTCTCTCTCTCTCTCTCTCTCGTGTGTGTGTGTGTGTGTGTGTGTGTGTGCATGTGTGTGTGTGTATGTGTGTTTGCCACACAAGGTAGAATGAGAGGAAGCCATGTATTTTCTGGATTGAAGTATCAGAGGGCAGAGTTTAGGGACTGGTAAAATGTCTAGAGGATTAAGGAGAAAAAAATCCTAAAGGAGGCAAATGGAGTCAAAGCATGAAAATCTGAACTCTTCTAAATATTGAGTGATCATGGAACTGTACATGCTAAAGGACAACCCTAGTGCTCTGTGTCAACAGCCAAAGGAGCATGAAGAACTAGGAGCTTCTTCATATTGCAGGGCAGACAGGTTCCATTGATATTCTTTATTGCAAGATAACAGAATCTGAAATAGATTGTCATGAGGTTTTCAATGAAATAATTACTGAACAAATGAAGAAGCAGAGATGAAACCCAATTCTAGAAAAAAAATACCACCCCCTGGGTGTTTTTCAGACTTGGTGGCAAGTGCCTTTACCTGATGCGCTATCCTCTAGACTACCACTTCAAGCTTTTAACCACTGTGTACTCTGTAGCGAGGAAGACCTGGCTCCATATCATTGCACTATCTCTGAAGCCCCTGAAGAAGGACTCTGACTGAATTCTTGCTAAGCTCGTTCAACATGACGTTTTTCAAAGGACATTTATCCTAGGTCAGCAATTCTTAACCTGTGGGTCTCTGCCCTTTGGGGTGGGGGGTGGGGGCCAAAGGACCCTTTGACAAGGGTCAGTCCCCTAAGACCATAGGAACAGACACAGGTATTTATATTGCAATTCATAACAGTAACAAAAATCACAGTAAGGAGTAGCAGAAAAAGTAATTTTATGGTTGTGTATACCCACAACATGAGGAACTGTATTAAAAGGATGTAGTGTTAGGAGGGTGAGACCCACTCATCCTAGATGTCCATTTTCAAGTAAAAAATGGCTAAGCATTAGAGATAGGCATATTGACACCTGCCAAGTAGTCACAGCCCTGTGGTGGCTTCTCACGCCCTTGGACCTATTTGTTTGCAGTATAAGTTTTCATTTGGCTCCTAAGAAAACTTTTCACCAGGGGTCAGAAGAAGGGAAAGGAAGAAGGGAGCTGCCCAACAAGCAGGCCAGAATGTAGCCCACAGGCCATGAGTCTCAGGAGAGTTTTGAATGAGGCCAGATACATTTGTAGAACACAATATGATGTCACAATGTCAAAAGGTTGAACACCCTTTGTTCTAGAAATAGAACAACAAGAAATAACATTAGGAGAAACAACTATGTTTGGCAGCTAATGACAGATTTTAAGAAAAATAATTCTATGACAGTAGGAGCCCAAAGGACAATTGTACAAAAGACAAGAAGAACTACATTCCCCCTTTGAAGGACCACAAAACCAGAGGCAACCAGCACCAGCTAAAACAACCAAAGAGAAAAATCTATGTCTGGATATTTGGCTTGAGACAATTGTGGATTAGAAGAGAGAAAAGGGATCGAGCAGTTTAGATGTCCTGGAAGTCTTTCTAGTGGCAAAGAAATTTCCATTGATCATGTCACAGGATAAAGATCTGGACAAAGAAATGTAACAGGTTCTATTGCTATGGAAGTGTGAGTGACAGCAGCAGTCCTCCTTGGATATCATCCCTAGATGGCACTGACAGGGTGGCATCCAGAGAGTTGTGGGAAATTCAAGATTCAGGCAAAGCTAGAGGTGCCATGACCAGAGACCCCCCTCCCCCAAACTGTGGGTTTCAAAGAATACACAGTTACAGAGAGGGAGAAAGCACTGAAGTTTAAGGTGGAAGATGTAGCCTACAGTAGAGAGACTGAGCAATGGGGCGGATAAGAGTGTGAGCTTTGGTGGCTTGAGATAATGAGTCAGCACATTGGCTGTGAACAGAAGGAACAACTTGGGCTGCTCTGTTGAGTAGGGAAGATGTCAGGCTGAACAAGAGAAGGTAGTTCTGAGGAATTGAGTGAGAAGCTCTCTCTCTCACTCTTTCTCTCTCTCTCTCTCTCTCTCTCTCTCTCTCTCTCTCTCTCTCACACACACACACACACACACACACACAAACATTTACTATACACATTCTATTGAATCCAAGGAAATCTGGTATGCTTTTCCCTTTAGAGATCATAATTGCTAGCATTAAGTGAATGATTGGTCTTTGCTAGGCATGGTTTTCTATAGTTAATATGGACTATTGCTTTTATAATATTCCTCTGAGGTAGTATCACAACATTCTCACCTTTTGGAGATGAAGCAGAGAGGTGGAAAGCACTCAACCCTCTGGGAGTTGAAAATATACAGTATGCAGTAATAGATGCTGGAAGTCCAAGAATCTACAATACCCAAACTACGGTCTGGTAAAGTCAAAGAGAGCGTTTTCATTGGGCCATTATTGAAAATTTATACATTCATGTGGATTACAAATAAAAAGCAGGAAGAGGGCCTTCCTTCTTGTTAAACATCTTACGGTCTATGGGTTGTATCATGGTTATTCTGCACATTTTGGCTATTATCTACTTATCAGTGAATACAGGCTATGTATATCCTTTTGGGTCTGGGTTACCTCACTTGGGATGATATTTTCTAGATCCCTCCATTTGCTTGCAAATTGCATGATGTCTTCATTTTTAATAGCAGAATAGTATCCCACTATGTAAATGAACCACATTTTCTGTGTCCATTCTTTGGTTGAGAAATATCTGGGTTGCTTCCAGTTTCTGGCTATTATAAAAAAAAGGGTGCTATGAACATAGTGGAGCACATATCCTTGTGGTATGGTGGAACATGTTTTCGATATATGCCCTGGAGCAATATAGCTGGGTCGTCAGGTAGAACTATTTTCAATTTTCTGAGGAGTCACCAGACTGATTTCCAGAGTGGTTGTACCAGTTTGCAGTCTCACCAGCAATGGAGGAGTGTTCCTCTTTCTCCACATCCTAGCCAGCACATGCTTTCACTTGAGTTTTTGATCTTAGCCGTTCTGACTGGTGTGAGGTAGAATCTCAGGGTTGTTTTGATTTGCATTTCCTTGATAACTAAGGATGTTGAATATGTCTTTAAGTACCCCAGAATTGTTCCTGTCTAAAAGAAATGCAGAGACAAAAATGGAGCACAGACTGCAGGAAAGGCCATCCAGTGACTCGCCCAACCTGGGATCCACCTATGGATATGCACCAAGCCCTGACACTATTACTCATGCTATGTTGTGCTTTCAGACAGGAGCCTAGAATGGTTGTCCTCTGAGAGGGTCTACCAGTAGGTGACTGTGACAGATGCAGATACTTACATCTAACCATTGGTCTGAGGTTAGGGACCCTTACCTCAGTAGGATTCAGGGAAGGATTGAAGGAGCTAAAGGGAATGGCAACCCTACAGGAAGACCAACAGTGTCAACTAACCCAGACCTCTGGTAGCTTTCAGAGACTAAGCCACCTACCAAAGAGCATACAAGGGCTGGTCTGAGGCCTCCAGCAGAGAGCTGCCTTGTCTGGCCTCAAGGGGAGAAGATGTACCTAATCCTGTAGAGACTTGGTACCTCAGGGAAGTGGAATGCCTGGGGCATCAAGGACCCTCTTCGAGATGAATGGGAAGGGAAAGGGAGATGGGGTACAGAACTCTGGGTGGGAGACACCACCAGAACCTGAAGGGACCTACCAGATTAACAGTTCTCTGCACCCAAATCCCGTGCGAGGGAGAGCTAAACCTTCAGAGAGGCAGACATGCCTGGGAAACCAGGAGTGACTACACTCTGCCCACATCTCTGACTCCAGAGGAAAATACCAAACACCATCTGGAACCCTGGTGCACGGAAGCTCCCAGAAAGGGCGACGCAGATCTTCCTGGTTGCAGCCCCCACTGAGAGCTCATAAGCAACACCCCAGGAGCAAACTTGAGCCTCGGGACCACAGGTAAGACAAACCTTCCTGCTCCAAGCGACCTGCCTGATGAACTCAGGACACGCAGAAGCAAAATTCCTCTAGGACCGGACACTTCCGGTTTTTAGCGGGAGTCCCAATCTCGCACTCCCTGCCTCCAGCTCACTGCTCCCAAACCCCGTGGGAGAGAGAGCTCACCATCTGGACAGGTGGGCACTCCTGAGACTGCAGAGCAGAAGAGACAACCAACACTGCCCACCCCTGCCCACATCCCTGGCCCAAGAGGAAACTGTATACAGGCTCTGGGTTCCCTTGGATAAGGGCACAGGAGCAAGAAATCTGCTGCCTCTAAGACACCTCCAGAACCTGAAGGGACCAACCAGATAAACAGTTCTCTGCACCCAAATCCCGTGCGAGGGAGAGCTAAACCTTCAGAGAGGCAGACACGCCTGGGAAACCAGAAGAGACTACACTCTGCCCACATCTCTGACTCCAGAGGAAAACACCAAACACCATCTGGAACCCTGGTGCACGGAAGCTCCCAGAAAGGGCGACGCAGATCTTCCTGGTTGCTGCCCCCACGGAGAGCTCATAAGCAACATCCTACGAGCAAACTTGAGCCTCGGGACCACAGGTAAGACAAACATTCCTGCTCCAAGTGACCTGCCTGGGGAACTCAAGACACAGGCCCACAGGAACAGCTGAAGACCTGTAGATAGGAAAAACTACATGCCTGAATGCAGAACACTCTGTTCCCATAACTGGCTGAAAGAAAACAGGAAAACAGGTCTTCAGCACTCCTGACACACAGGCTTATAGGACAGTCTAGCCACTGTCAGAAATAGCAGAACAAAGTAACACTAGAGATAATCTGATGGCGAGAGGCAAGCGCAGGAAACCAAGCAACAGAAACCAAGACTACATGGCATCATCGGAGCCCATTTCTCCCACCAAAGCAAACACAGAATATCCAAACACACCAGAAAAGCAAGATCTAGTTTCAAAATCATAGTTGATCATGATGCTGGAGGACTTCAAGAAGGACATGAAGAACTCCCTTAGAGAAACACAGGAAAACATAAATAAACAAGTAGAAGCCTACAGAGAGGAATCACAAAAATCCCTGAAAGAATTCCAGGAAAACACAATCAAACAGTTGAAGGAATTAAAAATGGAAATAGAAGCAATCAAGAAAGAACACATGGAAACAACCCTGGATATAGAAAACCAAAAGAAGAGACAAGGAGCCGTAGATACAAGCTTCACCAACAGAATACAAGATATAGAAGAGAGAATCTCAGGAGCAGAATATTCCATAGAAATCATCAACATAACTGTCAAAGATAATGTAAAGCAGAAAAAGCTACTGGTCCAAAACATACAGGAAATCCAGGGCTCAATGAGAAGATCAAACCTAAGGATAATAGGTATAGAAGAGAGTGAAGACTCCCAGCTCAAAGGACCAGTAAATATCTTCAGCAACATCATAGAAGAAAACTTCCCTAACCTGAAGAAAGAGATACCCATAAGCATACAAGAAGCATACAGAACTCCAAATAGATTGGACCAGAAAAGAAATTCCTCCCGTCACATAATAGTCAAAACACCAAATGCACAAAATAAAGAAAGAATATTAAAAGCAGTAAGGGAAAAAGGTCAAGTAACATATAAAGGCAGACCTATCAGAATCACACCAGACTTTTTGCCAGAGACTATGAAAGCCAGAAGATCCTGGACAGATGTCATACAGACTCTAAGAGAACACAAATGACAGCCCACGTTACTGTATCCTGTAAAACTCTCAATTAACATAGATGGAGAAACCAAGATATTGCATGACAAAACCAAATTTACACAATATCTTTCTACAAATCCAGCACTACAAAGGATAATAAATGGTAAAGCCCAACATAAGGAGGCAAGCTACACCCTAGAAGAAGCAAGAAACTAATCCTCTTGGCAACAAAACAAAGAGAAGAAAAGCACACAAACATAACCTCACATCCAAATATGAATATAACAGGAAGCAATAATCACTATTCCTTAATATCTCTCAACATCAATGGCCTCAACTCCCCAATAAAAAAACATAGATTAACAAACTGGATACGCAACGAGGACCCTGCATTCTGCTGCCTACAGGAAACACACCTCAGAGACAAAGACATACACTACCTCAGAGGGAAAGGCTGGAAAACAACTTTCCAAGCAAATGGTCAGAAGAAGCAAGCTGGAGTAGCCATTCTAATATCAAATAAAATCAATTTTCAACTAAAAGTCATCAAAAAAGATAAGGAAGGACACTTCATATTCAACAAAAGAAAAAATCCACCAAGATGAACTCTCAATCCTAAATATCTATGCCCCAAATACAAGGGCACCTACATACGTAAAAGAAACCTTACTAAAGCTCAAAACACACATTGCACCTCACACAATAATAGTGGGAGATTTCAACACCCCACTCTCATCAATGGACAGATCATGGAAACAGAAATTAAACAGAGGTGTAGACAGACTAAGAGAAGTCATGAACCAAATGGACTTAACAGATATTTATAGAACATCCTATCCTAAAGCAAAAGGATATACATTCTTCTCAGCTCCTCATGGTACTTTCTCCAAAATTGACTATATAATTGGTCAAAAAAACGGGCCTCAACAAGTACAGAAAGATAGAAATAATCCCATGTGTGCTATCAGACCACCACGGGCTAAAGCTGGTCTTCAATAACAATAAGGGAAGAATGCCCACATATACGTGGAAGTTGAACAATGCTCTACTCAATGATAACCTGGTCAAGGAAGAAATAAAGAAAGAAATTAAAGACTTCTTAGAATTTAATGAAAATGAAGGTACAACATACCCAAACTTATGGGACACAATGAAAGCTGTGCTAAGAGGAAAACTCATAGCGCTGAGTGCCTGCAGAAAGAAACAGGAAAGAGCATATGTCAGCAGCTTGACAGCACACCTAAAAGCTCTAGAACAAAAAGAAACAAATACACCCGGGAGGAGTAGAAGGCAGGAAATAATCAAACTCAGAGCTGAAATCAACCAAGTAGAAACAAATAGGACCATAGAAAGAATCAACAGAACCAAAAGTTGGTTCTTTGAGAAAATCAACAAGATAGATAAACCCTTAGCCAGACTAACGAGAGGACACAGAGAGTGTGTCCAAATTAACAAAATCAGAAAGGAAAAGGGAGGCATAACTACAGAATCAGAGGAAATTCAAAAAATCATCAGATCTTACTATAAAAGCCTATATTCAACAAAACATGAAAATCTGCAGGAAATGGACAATTTCCTAGACAGATACCAGGTACCAAAGTTAAACCAGGAACAGATAAACCAGTTAAACAACCCCATAACTCCTAAGGAAATAAAAGCAGTCACTAAAGGTCTCCCAACCAAAAAGAGCCCAGGTCCAGATGGGTTTAGTGCAGAAGTCTATCAGACCTTCATAGAAGACCTCATACCAATATTATCCAAACTATTCCACAAAATTGAAACAGATGGAGCACTACCGAATGCCTTCTACGAAGCCACAATTACTCTTATACCTAAACCACACAAAGACCCAACAAAGAAAGAGAACTTCAGACCAATTTCCCTTATGAATATCGACACAAAAATACTCAATAAAATTCTGGCAAACCGAATCCAAGGCACATCAGAACAATCATCCACCATGATCATGTAGGCTTCATCCCAGGCATGCAGGGATGGTTTAATATATGGAAAACCATCAATGTGATCCATTATATAAACAAACTGAAAGAACAAAACCACATGATCATTTCATTAGATGCTGAGAAAGCATTTGACAAAATTCAACACCCCTTCATGATAAAAGTCCTGGAAAGAATAGGAATTCAAGGCCCATACCTAAACATAGTAAAAGACATATACAGCAAACCAGTTGCTAACATTAAACTAAATGGAGAGAAACGTGAAGCAATCCCACTAAAATCAGGGACTAAACAAGGCTTCCCACTCTCTCCCTACTTATTCAATATAGTTCTTGAAGTTCTAGCCAGAGCAATCAGACAACAAAAGGACATCAAGGGGATACAGATTGGAAAAGAAGAAGTCAAAATATCACTATTTGCAGATGATATGATAGTATATTTAAGTGATCCCAAAAGTTCCACCAGAGAAGTACTAAAGTTGATAAACAACTTCAGCAAGGTGGCTGTGTATAAAATTAACTCAAATAAATCAGTAGCTTTCCTCTACACAAAAGAGAAACAAGCCGAGAAAGAAATTAGGGAAATGACACCCTTCATAATAGACCCAAATAATATAAAGTACCTCGGTGTGACTTTAACCAAGCAAGTAAAAGATCTGTACAATAAGAACTTCAAGCCTCTGAAGAAAGAAATTGAAGAAGACCTCAGAAGATGGAAAGATCTCCCATGCTCATGGATTGGCAGGATTAATATAGTAAAAATGGCCATTTTACCAAAAGCGATCTACAGATTCAATGCAATCCCCATCAAAATACCAATCCAATTCTTCAAAGAGTTAGACAGAACAATTTGCAAATTTATCTGGAATAACAAAAAAAACAGGATAGCTAAAACTATCCTCAACAATAAAAGGACTTCAGGGGGAATCACTATCCCTGAACTCAAGCAGTATTACAGAGCAATAGTGATAAAAACTGCATGGTATTGGTACAGAGACAGACAGACAGACCAATGGAACAGAATTGAAGACCCAGAAATGAACCCACACACCTATGGGCACTTGATTTTTGACAAAGGAGCCAAAACCATCAAATGGGGAAAAGATAGCATTTTCAGCAAATGGTGCTGGTTCAACTGGAGGTCAACATGTAAAAGAATACAGATCTATCCATGCTTATCACCCTGTACAAAGCTTAAGTCCAAGTGGATCAAGGACTTCCACATCAAACAGATACACTCAAACTAATAGAAGAAAAACTAGGGAAGCATCTGGAACACATGGGCACTGGGAAAAATTTCCTGAACCAAACACCAATGGCTTATGCTCTAAGATCAAGAATTGACAAATGGGATCTCATAAAACTGCAAAGCTTCTATAAGGCAAAGGACACTGTGGTTAGGACAAAACGGCAACCAACAGATTGGGAAAAGATCTTTACCAATCCTATAACAGATAGAGGCCTTATATCCAAAATATACAAAGAACTCAAGAAGTTAGACCACAGGGAGACAATTAACCCTATTAAAAAATGGTGTTCAGAGCTAAACAAAGAATTCACAGCTGAGGAATGCCAAATGGCTGAGAAACACCTAAAGAAATGTTCAACATCTTTAGTCATAAGGGAAATGCAAATCAAAACAACCCTGAGATTTCACCTCACACCAGTGAGAATGGCTAAGATCAAAAACTCATGTGACAGCAGATGCTGGCAAGGATGTGGAGAATAGGAACACTCCTCCATTGTTGGTGGGATTGCAGACTGGTACAACCATTCTGGAAATCAGTCTGGCTGTTCCTCAGAAAATTGGACATTGAACTGCCTGAGGATCCAGCTATACCTCTCTTGGGCATATACCCAAAAGATGCCCCAACATATAAAAAAGACACATGCTCCACTATGTTCATAGCAGCCTTATTTATAATAGCCAGAAGCTGGAAAGAACCCAGATGCCCTTCAACAGAGGAATGGATACAGAAAATGTGGTACATCTACACAATGGAATATTACTCAGCTATCAAAAACAATGACTTTATGAAATTCATAGGCAAATGGTTGGAACCAGAAAATATCATCCTGAGTGAGGTAACCCAATCACAGAAAAACACACATGGTATGCACTCATTGATAAGTGGCTATTAGCCCAAATGCTTGAATTACCCTAGATGCCTAGAACAAATGAAACTCAAGACGGATGATCAAAATGTGAATGCTTCACTCCTTCTTTAAAAGGGGAACAAGAATACCCTTGGCAGGGAATAGAGAGGCAAAGATTAAAACAGAGACAGAAGGAACACCCATTCAGAGTCTGCCCCACATGTGGCCCATACATATACAGTCACCCAATTAGACAAGATGGATGAAGCAAAGAAGTGCAGGCAGACAGGAGGCGGATGTAGATCTCTCCTGAGAGACACAGCCAGAATACAGCAAATACAGAGGCGAATACCAGCAGCAAACCACTGAACTGAGAACAGGACCCCCGTTGAAGGAATCAGAGAAAGAACTAGAAGAGCTTGAAGGGGCTCGAGACGCCATATGAACAACAATGCCAAGCAACCAGAGCTTCCAGGGACTAAGCCACTACCTAAAGACTATACATGGACTGACCCTGGACTCTGACCTCATAGGTAGCATTGAATATCCTAGTAAGATCACCACTGGAAGGGGAAGCCCTGGGTCCTGCTAAGACTGAATCCCCAGTGAACGTGATTGTTGGGGGGAGGGTGGCAATGGGAGGTGGACAGAGAGGGGAACACCCATATATAAGGGGAGGGGGGACGGGCTAGGGGGATGTTGGCCCAGAAACCGGGAAAGGGAATAATACTCGAAATGTAAATAAGAAATACTCAAGTTAAAAAAAAAAGAACTCTGGGTGGGTATGGGGAGATCAGGAGGGGAAGGAACATTTGTGATGTAAATAAATAAAATAATTTAAAAAATTTTTTCAAAGAAGGCAGGAAGAAGAAATCCCAGGCTGAAGAACCACGAGAACAGGAAAGAGGAGAAGTGATGAGAATAAAGTAAATGTTTCTAAGGGAATTTCACAGAAGTTGGAATGCTTGGGGTGTCTTTATCAATAGCTGCTGGGTAGCCAAGGGAAGGTTAGAAGGTGACAAGAAATAGAGGGAAGTCAAAGCAGAAGCCCGCCATGAACTCCAGAGCAAAGAGGAATGCTCTGGAAAATGGACACATGGGTTCTGCAGAGCCCTCTCTGGAATGGGAAGCTGCACTATAGACTGACTGCACTGACACTCAGGGTCCCAAGCATGGCAGAATGCAGTTCTGCTACCCACCAAACATCCAGGAAGACTTCCTAGGTTCATTCTTCACTCCTGTAACCTTGGAGAAGCATTAAAACCTCATTTCTCCTTTTCCTCATCTGTAAAAAGTGAGAATGTTTTGGTACTCTAACATGAACATTATAACAGCAAGAATCCACATTCACTACAGAAAACAGTCATGCTTAGCAAAGACCAAGTAGTCACTTAATGTTAGTAATTATGAGCTCTGAAGGAAAAATACATAGGAACAGGCAGCAGAGACAAAACCAAGGGAGGATCTATTTCCTTTTAGTTCGTAACAACAGGAGGAAGCCCAGTGGTACCCTCTCAGGATGCTCTTAAAGGCAAATGATGCTGACACGAAGGCTGAACAGGTATCTACCATCCCCTAGAGCATACATCCAACTGTCAGATATTGCCATTACCTAGCCTAGCTCATTATTTAAAATGGAGGGGAATTGGTATCACATTTGGAAAAAATAATAAAAACAGAACAAGACCCAAATCCACTTAATCACCAGCTACATCAAAGAGAAGACAAGAAAACAGGTGTGACCTATTCCCAGAACAAAAAAGTCCCAGTGTTCCCTTGAAATGTAGTCCAGTGGAAGCCCCAGGACAGGAAGAAGTTCCATTGGGAGACTTTTCATTATGTAAAAAATGTTAGCAGATTACGCTCTAAGATCAAGAATCGACAAATGGGATCTCATAAAATGCAAAGTTTCTGTAAGGCAAAGGACACTGTGGTTAGGACAAAACGGCAACCAACAGATTGGGAAAAGATCTTTACCAATCCTACAACAGATAGAGGCCTTATATCCAAAATATACAAAGAACTCAAGAAGTTAGACCGAAGGGAAACAAATAACCCTATTAAAAAATGGGGTTCAGAGCTAAACAAAGAATTCACAGCTGAGGAATGCCAAATGGCTGAGAAACACCTAAAGAAATGTTCAACATCTTTAGTCATAAGGGAAATGCAAATCAAAACAACCCTGAGATTTCACCTCACACCAGTGAGAATGGCTATGATCAAAAACTCAGGGGACAACAGATGCTGGCGAGGATATGGAGAAAGAGGAACACTCCTCCATTGTTGGTGGGATTGCAAACTGGTACAACCATTCTGGAAATCAGTCTGGAGGATCCTCAGAAAATTGGACATTGAACTGCCTGAGGATCCAGCTATACCTCTCTTGGGCATATACCCAAAAGATGCCCCAACATATAAAAAAGACACGTGCTCCACTATGTTCATTGCAGCCTTATTTATAATAGCCAGAAGCTGGAAAGAACCCAGATGCCCTTCAACAGAGGAATGGATACAGAAAATGTGGTACATCTACACAATGGAATATTACTCAGCTATCAAAAACAACGACTTTATGAAATTCGTAGGCAAATGGTTGGAACTGGAAAACATCATCCTGAGTGAGCTAACCCAATCACAGAAAGACATACATGGTATGCACTCATTGATAAGTGGCTATTAGCCCAAATGCTTGAATTACCCTAGATGCCTAGAACAAATGAAACTCAAGACGGATGATCAAAATGTGAATGCTTCACTCCTTCTTTAAAAGGGGAACAAGAATACCCTTGGCAGGGAAGAGAGAGGCAAAGATTAAAACAGAGACTGAAGGAACACCCATTCAGAGCCTGCCCCACAGGTGGCCCATACATATACAGCCACCCAATTAGACAAGATGGATGAAGCAAAGAAGTGCAGACTGACAGGAGCCGGATGTAGATCGCTCCTGAGAGACACAGCCAGAATACAGCAAATACAAAGGCGAATGCCAGCAGCAAACCACTGAACTGAGAATAGGACCCCCGTTGAAAGAATCAGAGAAAGAACTGGAAGATCTTGAAGGGGCTCGAGACTCCATATGTACAACAATGCCAAGCAACCAGAGCTTCCAGGGACTAAGCCACTACCTAAAGACTATACATGGACTGACCCTGGACTCTGACCTCATAGGTAGCAATGGATATCCTAGTAAGAGCACCAGTGGAAGGAGAAGCCCTGGGTCCTGCTAAGACTGAACCCCCAGTGAACTAGACTGGTGGGGGGAGGGTGGCAATGGGGGGAGGGTCGGGAGGGGAACACCCATAAGGAAGGGGAGGGGGGAGGGGGATGTTTGCCCGGATACCGGGAAAGGGAATAACACTCGAAATGTATATAAGAAATACTCAAGTTAATAAATTAAAAAAAAAGATATTAAAATAAAAAAAAAACGTTAGCAGAGTTCCTGCCTGGCCTCCCTTGATGATGTAATAAACAGAATAATCCCTCTGCACCCTGAGTTGGCGTTGCTCAGAAAGCAAACTAAAGACAACAACAGCAACAGAAAGGCAAAGTAGAACAGCAAGATTCACTGGCTGATTGCTCTGAGATTATTTTAAGGAGGATCATTTGATATTTCCAGAGTTTTCCAAGAAACTGGTCAGAATAAGAAACGATCACAAGCATGACTGACTAGACGGTATTTCAGAAGACAGAATTTTCAGTTCTAGCCATACTTGTCTAATACCCCATGAGGGTAGAAATTTGGATTGACATTTGACATCATGATGAATTTGTATATACTGCCTATTGTTTCAATATTCTTGTTTCCTTTATTTGTGAGTGCATGTGTGTGCCTGGTTGAGTTTATGTGCACCATGTGCATGCAGCTGCCCTCAGAGGCCAGAAGAAAGTGTCAGGTCCCTAGAACAGGAGTTATAGCTGGTTGCAAGCCACTTAAGGTAGGTGCTGGGAACCAAACAAAAGTGTTCTGCAAGAACAGTAAGTACTAATAACCACTAAGCTATCTCTCCAGCTACTTTTGCTATAACAGGCTCAGTGATGGCAATGGAGATGGTCTAAACAGTGGTTTCTTTCAATGAAAGTTCCTGAATAAATATTTAGTTCTCTTCCCAGTTGTTGGCACATCTGAGGGTTGCTTTCCAACTGTGACTTCTGCTGCCACTGGAGATAGATATCTCAAACAGAAATTGTATATAGGTATGACATTTGGTTTCTGTGTACCCAAATTAGAAAGAGGGTTTATGGGCAGTTACCGTTCATGAGGAAATATTCAGAATACTGTGGTATTCTGGAGAGAGGGCTCAGTGAGGAGGAGCACATACGGACAGTATTAATGACATAGGGCATCAACTGGGTGGTATTACTATTCAGGAGTCCTGGCTCAACCTCATTTGTGTAGATTCGATTCTTTGTAAAGGATTTATGGCAAAGCTTTCTATGGGGGAATAATGCTGCCAAGCCTGGGCAATCACAACTTTTATTTTCTCTTTCTCACCCCAAAATAGTCTCTTCTACCTAGATATGGACAAATTTCACAGATTCAGATTTCAATCCTGGCATCTCTCTCTTCACTTGGTTCTTTTTGGACATTTGGTTTTCTTTTGGAACTATTTTCCTCTCTCTTTAAAGCACGTCTTCTAGAGCCTTGATATGTGAAGATTTGTTGTTGGTAAACTCAATCTTTATCCCAAAATATTTTTTCTTTATCCTCCTCACAGAGACTTTCATGTGAGTATATAGTTATTTTTTCTCAGTGTTGAAAAAAATATATTTTACTCTATCTTGGTACCTATATTGTCTTCGCAATTTTATGATTCCCTTTGTAGTTGAATCAGAGGTGTTCTGCTTTGTATGGGAGAAATTTGGCTCACGATTTCAGAATAATGTCCATGATTATGAGGAATTCAAGGTAGCATGAAGGAAGAAACTTGTCATTGTCCACCCACAGTTGAAAGCAGAGAGTAATGAATTAATGCATGCATGATAGTGCCCAGCTCACCATGTTCTCTACTCTAGTAGTGCTCCAGATTCCCTGCTTAGGGAATGGTGACACCCACAGTGAGAACTGTCTTCCTAGTCCAAATAACACAATGAAGATACGCTCCCACAAACTTGCCCATGGGCCAGCCTAATGTAGACAATCCCTTGTTCAAATTCCGTTTCCAGGTCATTCTAGTTTTTGTTCATTGATAACTGAATCTATCACAGATGCTCAGTCTGTACTTTGATGTAGCAGCCTAAGCAGCAAATGACACACACTGATAGAACCATTCAATATAATCTTTCTAAAAGTTGCTTTTGATGATTTATTATTTATAGACATAGATTTTTTTTGGTTTTGTATTTGTTGCCATTACTGAATCTGAGAATTTTTATCAATTCTGAAATACTTACTACCATTGATACACAACCCTCTTCTTCTTTCCTACTGTTTTCTTCTGTAACTTTTACTTCACATATCCTAAACTTACGCTTCTGATCTCTGTTTGTTAAAACTGCCATATTGCACTTACTTTTACCGTAAGTAATAGCTTCAAAATGTACTATATAATGAATAACTACTCATGTCTGTATCCCTGTTCACCAATTCTCTCTTTACTGTTATTTAGTCTGTTCTTCAATCTGTTGCTAATTTTAAGAGAGTTGTGTTATTAGAGGCTTGATTTTTTTTTCGAGATTGGTATTTCTTTCATATTACATGGTTCTTTGATTATATTTTAAGTTCCTTTTACCTTTGCTCCCTTAAAATATCTTAACTATATAGTTTTCTCACAGTGGTTATTATTGAAATCAATGGGCATTTAAATACTTTTTTTCCTGTGGCTCTGCAATGTAGAATTTATTTTTGGTTAGTTTTTCTGAGGTTGTGACTTTGCCTTCTCCTCTCTTACACATTTCAGTTATAAAGAATTTGACTAAGTCAGGGTTGAAGTTAACTCTTTACAGAACTGGGTTTTGTTTCTGCCCCGAGTCTGTTGTAGCCACTATCCATGAGTAGTTATGACGTGCAGTTTCCTGGATCTCCTGGGTTTTGCAAAAGTGAGCTTAGAATCCATGTGAGTCCGTCCTGTGGTCACAAGTTCTATAGAGAGCCTCCAACAGTACCTTATACTCGGATTAGTGAGCTTATTCCCCCCCCCCCCATAGGCTAATGATTTCTAATCCATACTTTTATCTATGTTAAAAGCATGTCCTCATTTCATTTCTGTTGCTGTGATAAAATATCATGACAAAAAGCAATTTAAGGGAGAAAAGAACTTATTTCATTTCACAATTTCAGATGAGAGTCCCTAATGGTGGGGAGGTCACAGCAGGAACTTTAAATAGCCACTCACATCACAACCACAGTCAAGAGCAGAGAAATGAGTGCATGTGTGTGCACTTGTTTACTTGCACGCTGGGGTTCAGCTTCCTTTCCCCACTCTCATATAGCCCAGTGTACCTTGCAGAGGGAAAAGTCCTCTCAAAAGTGACTTGAGTCTGTTCATATCAGTTACCTTAACTAACACAGGCCCCCTCAGATATGCCTGTAAGCCAACCAAATGTATATAATCCTCACCAACACGATCTGCCCAGGTAACTCTACATTGTGTTAAGTTGACAATCAGAACTGAGCATCGTAAGTCCTTTTAATAATACTGATTCTGGAGTCTGCCCTTTGTTTTATACCATGAATAGCCTCAAACATCCCTAGTTTCCTCCTGTGTGCATATGCAGCTAATGAATACTACTAGGTCCCAGGGATCTGAAGAAACTCCAAGACTGTCCAGAATCTCAGCAGACTCTGTCATTTCTGATCCATCCCTTCTTAGTCTTTGCCCTGTGGAGGTTATTCCAATACAGAGTTAGCTTGATTGCTGAAACTTCCGTGAAATATTTGAGGTAGACCAGATCCTATACTCCCTTTTATTCTTGTGGTAATAGCAGTGCCATTTTAAAGTTTGTATTGCATTTTTTTATCTATTCATTTGTGTATATGCACATGTGTGCACATGCACTCGTTCATGTTGCTTTTGACATGCTCTTGCTAATATAACATGTGTGTGAAGATCAGAAGACAACTCTTGAGAGTCAGTTCTCCTCTTCCATCATGAGGATCCTAGAGTTTGAACTCAGGTAATGAGACTTGTCTGAGAACTAACTTACATGCTGAGCTAGCTCATAGACTGCCTCCATGAACACTGTCTCTTCCTATGATTCAAAATTAACTTAAGCAATATGGAAAATGCACTGAAAGTGATTATTAATTGAAAAGACTAATCTTATATGATAAAAATTATCTTTTAATAAAGTTTTAAGTGAGAAAAAAGCACAACATAGTAAGTTACATTGTGAACAGTGAGGATCATGTCATTAATGAGGGACTCCAGCAGATACTAAATTTCTTGAGAGTAGGTCATCAGTTAGTAATAGTTACTATGTTTTCATGTCACATCATAGCTTGTAATGTGATTCTTATATTATCTCATTTATTGTTCAGATTAAAGGAGTCATTTATTAACACCAGCTCCATTCTTTAATTGATGCATTCATGCCTGGTTCTTTCAACTCAAGTCCTACTTCTTGCATTGGGACTGTACACATAAAGGGTGTTAATTCAGCAGAACTTGTCCTGTAGTAGTAGTTGGTGAACTAATGGAATGAATGATCCTAGGAGTAGATAACTTGTAACTTTAATTTTTTTCAAGTCCTATTTTTAATGATGGTTCTTAAATGCTTTAACCACCTTTTTAGCCCACTACTCATCAGAGGTAGTGGAAAAGAAAGGATAGAGGAAATAGAACTGTTTAGAAATAGTTCTTTGGAGCAACTCTCATGTGTTGTCTGGAAATTGGCAGTTTAGTTCACAGGCCAACAGCAGCATCACAGATATTATCAGCAGTCCAGTTCAGTAGAGTAGGGATAGCGAACACGAATCAGCAGCAGTGGCATGACCTAGCAGTGACGGTCAGGCCTCAGCCTCAGCACTAGTCAGCAGGAGGGACCAGGCCGAATAGGAATGCCTGGAAAAGTTATTGGCTGTGCCTTTCTCAGAAAAGTGAAGATCAGAGAAGACTTGAGACCAACAAGCACTGTACAGCCATCTCTACCAGCTGGCCAAGCTCTGCCTCTATTACTGTCCGTTGAGCCTATTTATACTCCCTCCAAACATCACGTGTCCTCCACAAGTCTTGCCTCAGCAATGTGTCTGTCTCAGCTGATATCATTCCGCCAATCAGCCCAAGTCCAGGGGAGCAGCAAGAAGCCATAGCACATCACAAGTTTTTTTTTGTTGTATTTTTCTCTGTGGAGTCCTGACAAATAGAGCACAACTATGCAGTGTTAGGCAGACCAATACATGAGTGTCATTAGCAAAGAATACTTCATCATGTATCCTTTCACGTGCTTGTTTTAGCAGAACATCCTTTCTCCTGTGTCTGCTTCAGCAAAACGTTCTTTCATGAGTCTGTTTTAGTCTTTCACCTGTGTCCACCTCAGGAAAATACTCCTTCATGTGTTTGCCTCATCAAAACACCATACAACATAACTGACTTTCCAAAGAACCCTTAAGTTTCCACTTCAATAATTTCTTTTTAATTTTTAAATTTTAAATAATCTCACTTTATTATCTCATAAATAGGAACATCACACAGCTGTTTTATGGAAGCCACTCAAACACTCATCCCTGTACCTCAGACTTCTATACAGTGACAAATGGACATTCTGAAAGCCTGGAGCTTCCCTTGGGGTTTTACACAGGAAATCTTGGTTAGGGTTTCCATTGCTGTAAAGAAATACCATGACCAAGGCAACTTTTATACGGGACAACATTTAATTGGGGCTGGCTTACAGTTTTAGAGTTGAGTCTATTGTCATCATGGCAGTAAGCATGGCAGCATTCAGGTAGGACATGATACTGGAGAAGGAGTTGAGAGTTCTGCATCTTGCTCTGACCATAACCAGGAGAGAGACTGTCTCACAAGCAGCTAGGAGGAGAGTCTCTTCCACACTGGTCAGAGCCTGAGCATAAGACCTCAAAGCCTATCTACACAGTAACATATTTCATTCCACAAAGTCACACCTATTCCAACAAGGCCACACCTCTTAAAGTGCTGTTTCCCATGGGCCAAGTTTATTCAAACCACTACATTCCACTCCCTGGTCCCCATAAGCTTGTTCAAACAAATGAGTCTATTGGGGCCATACCTAGCCAAAGCATAATGCAAAATACATTAAGTCCACCTTCAAAAGTCCTTATAGTCTATAGCAGTCTCAACAATGTTAAAAGTCCAAAGTTCAAAGTCTCTTCTGGGATTCATACAATCACTTAACTGCAAAAAGCAGATAACATACCTCCAACATCCAAAACATAATAGTAAGGAAATACTGAACCAAAGCAAGACTCTAAACACTGCATCTCCAAGTCTGATGTCAAAGGGCTCTTCAGATCTCCAACTCCTTTCATCTTATCATTAGCTTTCTGTTTTTCAGGTCCTTCACTCCCCAAGCTTGGCTGTCCTGGAACTTGCTTTGTAGATTGACCTTGAACTCAGAGATCTTCATGCCTCTGTCTCCTAAATGTTGGGATTAAAGGTGTCTACCACCATGCTTGGACTTTTCTTTACCTGGAACTTGCTCTGTACCAGGCTGGCCTTGAACTGTCTCCAAAATGCTGGGATTAAAGATATGTATCACCATGCTTGGGCCTAAGCTTTTCAAGGTCACTATTCCTTAATCCAAATCAAAAGTTCCTATCTTCCGCCCTCAAGATCTGGATGGCAGGTGTGCCCTCCATTTCTGGACTGTAGTTCATTTTAGATTAAAAGTACAAACTATTTCTTGTTCAACTGCAAACACAAACAATAAGCTTAGCTGGGTGGGGTCCTGCCCTGAGCTCACAACTCCCTTAATCTCTTTATATCCCTGAACACAGGATTCAGCTCTGTTTCTCTTCCTGGTGCCCCTTTATTATTACTTAAACCGTACATTGTGGGTTTTTTTCTTTTTAAGCTTGCTGTGCTTGATCAGAATGATCTTCGTGAGACTAAACCAGAGAACAAAGTCTCTGCTGCACTTTTTTGAGACTTCCTTTATCAGTGCAACTAATATAAAATCTCTTTAATTCAGCTTCAGATAGGATCTCCAGACAAAGGCAAAATACCACAAAACAGTATCTAAGCCACATATGGAAGTTCTTCTCCACTAAAACCTCTTGAGCCAGGTCTGCACAGTTCAAATCACTCTCAGCAACAAAGTCTTCAATATCCCTACTAGGATAGCCTATTAAATCCCATTTAAAGCATTCCATTGCTTTCCAACCCCAAAGTTTCCAAATTCATATTCTTCCAAAGGAAAGCATAGTCAGGCCTACCACAGCAGTAATCTAGTCCCTGGTACCAACTTCTGTCTTAGGGTTTTACTGCTATGAACAAATACTACAATCAAGGCAACTCTTACAAGGACAACATTAATTGGGCCTGCCTTAAAGGTTCATAGGTTCAGTCTATTATCATCAAGGTGGGAGCATGGCATCATTAGGCAGGATTGGCATCGTCTAGGCAGGCATGACACTGGAGGAGCTGAGAGTTCTACATCTTTATCTGAATGCCACTAAGAGAAGACAAACTCCCATGTAGTTAGAAGGGACTCATTACCCAACCCCACAGTGTCATGCTTCCTCCAACAAGGCCACACCTACTGGAAATGTGCCACACCTCCTTAATAATGCCAATCCCCGGTCCAAGCATATTTAAACCACCACACAGCCAAAAATCACAAACAGCATCTGAGGAATAAGAGGTGGAGGCAAACACAAGTGTAGCAACACACATGTTAACAGGAGCACACACATACATGCCATCAAAAGAAGAGGGTCATGCGATCTGACTTCCCAGGTGTTTTTCACATGATAGGTTATATTAATGTGGTTGATTTGTTCTGTCTTGATTTTTCCAAATTTCTGTAGACTTTTCTAGAATGGGAAGAGTGTCATAATACAGCTCTCCCCATATTTTTGTAAATACTTCACTCTCCAGTCTCTCATGTAGAAAGCCATAGTTGGCTTCTGCCATAGTCTTTATGGTTGAACTGCTAAAACTAACATTTTCAAGCAAGCTATCTACTGAAGGTTAGCCCATATGCCTTATATCTGTTGGCGATGGCTAGTTTTAATTAACAATTTGGCACACTCTAGAATAATCTACAAAGAGAGTTTCAGGTTGGCCTGTGGCCATGTCTGTGGAGAATTATCTTGATTGTGGAACTTGAGGTATAAAGATGTGTTCGCTATTGGTAGTACCATTTACTAGGACGGAGATTCAGGACTGCATGAGAGTGAAGAAAGCCAGGTGACATTACTGTGCAGCCATTAATTTATTCCTCTCTGCTTTGGATGGTGCATGTAATGTGACTGCTACTTTCAGTTCCTTCTACCTTGAGTTCCTTGCAGTGATGGACTATAGCCTGGAACTGGGATCTAAATTAAACCTTTCTCCCGTAAGTTGCTTTGTTACCACAAAGGAAATGAAACTAAGACACAATTGGGCCACTTAATATTGGCAAAACCAGATTATATAAGCTGTTATCATTACCAATGAGACTTCTGGAGATTTCACAGATCAAATGATTTTTCCCAAGATAATATTAAGTGCAAAATGGCCTTCCAGGCTGAGATTGACCTCATTCAGCAAATTTCTGCTGCTAACTCACCATATTCCTGTGGGTTAAAATGTTAAATGCTAAATCCATGGTATATAAAACTATTTTTAGCTAGGGAGTCATGTAAGTAAGGGGATATATGATCATAATGTTGTGTGGTAAAGACTTTGTAAGAACCAAGCCCAATATGCTATTGTTGAGAGACAATTGAAGAATATAAAAATGAGCCATGAGAATCAGAAAGCTTTCTGAACACATCCCTCTGGATGTTAGAAAGTGAATGATATCTAAAACAAACCAAAGATCAACATGTATTAGTGATTAAGGACTGTAATATAGGCCAGGTACAGGAAATCAAAATAACAAAACTCTCTGGATCTGATAAGCATTCAGAAATACTTTCATAAAGGAGTAAACAGATGAGTAGATGGAAGGCTGATTTACCAGGGCAGCTGCCAGAAAGGCTAGTACTTAAGTCATATCGGGAATGGTGGCAGAAAAGGAAGAAGGGCATTGAGAATCAGGGCTAGAATTTTGTCCTGGATATAATACAAAGCCATGGGAAGGGTTATTATTATTAATTTGTTTATATTTTATATGAGTGTATGTCTGTGTACCACGTGCATGACTGGTGTCAGTGGAGGCCATAATAAGGTATCAGATACACTGGACCTGGAGTTATAGAAAATTGTAAGAATTGCCATTCGGGTGCTGGGAATAGAACCTGGGTCCTGGTGCTCTTAACTGCTGATCTATCTCTCGGATCCCTGTTGGAAAGTTCTGAATAGAAAAGTGTCAGGAGACTTGGGTTTAGAAAAGTTTATTCTGGCTGCAAACAGTGCAGGGCATAAAAGTGAGACAGGAGGGGCCTCTGAGGAAGAAGTTCAGAAACCTTCTGCCAAGAGGCTTGTCTGTGGCAAGAACTGAGGTAGGGTCAGGGTGGTACCTGGAGAAGCATTGGTATGTGTGTCAAAATCTCCTCCCTGCCTGTGGGTTGTTGGTTCATTTCTTAACTATGTCTTCAGAAAAACAGCAAGTTTAATAGTATAGAACCTGACAGAATTAACATTTTAACTGTCAACTTGATATAGCCTACAATCAGCTGAAGAAATAGTTTCAATTCAATAATTGTGTTTATCAGAGTGGTTTTTTGGACTTCTCTGCAAGGGGTTGTCTTGCTTATTCATTGATGTAAGATGGCCCAGCCCACTGTGGGTGGTACCATTCTGTACTTGAGTGGTCTTGGGCTACACGAGAAAGCTCGCTAAGCATGATCCTGGGCCTGAGCCAGCAGGCAGAATTCCTCCATAGCTTCTACTTCCTACCCTGACTTTTCTCGATGATGAACTGTGACCCAGACCCAAAGGTCAAATAAATCCTTTCTTCTCCGAAGTTGCTTGTGGTCATAATGCTTTATCACAGTTACAGAAAGAAAACTGGAATGGAGACCAGCTCATTGTTTCCTTTACGTTTAACCGTTCCTCTGGCCTTCCAATGGAGTCTCTGCCTACCTCTAAAGAGCATTCTAGACATTTCATAGCTTTTTCACGTTCTAACCTATATTCCATCTCAGTTGAACTTAAGTCTGCATACTGAGGTAGGAACTGAGGGTCCTGTTTCCTGTGAATACCAAGTGAGTCTATCCCTTTAAAATAAAATTTAAGACCAAGTCTAAATAACCCAGGCTATTTGAAATGTCTTCTATAGTCAAGGCAGGCCTTGAACTTACCCTGGGATCTTCCTACCTCAGCAGCTCAGGAACTATAATTACAAGCCTGTACCACCAAACCCCGCCCATATCCCCAGCTTTGAAATCATTTTGCTTCTATACTAGGAATATTTTCTATACTAAAATGTATTCAGCTACCTATGCAATTCCTTCCTAGTTCCATCCCCTCTTATCCAAAGCAACACCCCATCCTAATTATGGCAGTCCTTGGTAATTTTGAAGACAGGTTACCTATGCCTGGCACTTGGCTCTTACTGTTCACTTTTAAAGCGGCTGGCCCATCCATCCAGCTATTTCCCCATCATAATGGAAACACCATTTCCACAGGCTCTCATTCATTCACAGGCTTCTCATTCTTTTAAAAGATAATGTGAATGCCAGGCCTGTGGCAAGCACTAAAGTTGGTACAGTAAATGGCAAATAAATAAAGCACATTCCCCCATCTTAAGCTACTACCATAGTGAAGGGAAGACAGAAACAAATATTCCACGGTGCACTAAAAGCAAAAGCTCAGTCAATAAATATTTAGTGAACACGTGCCATCAGCTTGGCACTGTGGAGTACTGAACTTGTGTCAAGTTTCAGCTTTGCCAATGCAAGTGTGAGCTCTCTTCCCAGCCTGATGTCG
Source organism: Rattus norvegicus (assembly GCF_021556685.1). Taxonomy (NCBI): domain Eukaryota; kingdom Metazoa; phylum Chordata; class Mammalia; order Rodentia; family Muridae; genus Rattus; species Rattus norvegicus. The sequence continues at coordinate 76,832,872 of NC_141541.1, forward strand.
CCCACATAATATCTTTTCCAAGCTGCACATTTACTGCTAACAACTTGGAGACTCCTCTCATGAACATTTTCTACGACAAAATCACAATGATGTGACTAGGAATATTTTCTATCGCCATGGCGCTTTCGCCTTTTGAAAGTATGTTTTAGATCCATTATTTTGATTTTTCTTTCTCTTCATGGTTCTCTGATAAGTCAGGGGAAGCTCATATTATTATTATTATTATTATTATTATTATTATTATTATTATTATTATTATTTTGCTTTTTGTTATTTGTTATCTTATGTGTGTACAAGTTTGCCACATGCATGCAGCACCCAGAGTTGCCTGAAGAGGGCGTTGGATCCCCTGGAACTGTGATCTGATGGTTGGGAGTCACCATATGGGTTTTGGGAACTGAATTCTGGTCCTCTGCAAGAACAGCTCCTAACTTTTATTATTATTTTTATTTGACAGAGGAAAGTAAATCACAGAAACTAAGAAAGATTTGTCCATTAACCTTCAGTGATGGCGAGAAGCCATTCCCTTTCTTACTCCGCCTGTCTCTTTTCGAATTTCACTCATTAGCATCTTATCAGCCCTACCTTGCAGGAAAGACTTCCCATTTTGGGTACCACTTTTGAGCTCAAAGGGAAGCTGCCACAACAGCACTGCCTGTGGGAAGACGACAATGGATTGACAGCGTTATCTTTAAGTGCTGATGGAGATTTATGAATGGGGGTGGGGAAAAGAATCAAGATCGTTTTCACTACTATAACTGCCTGCAGAAGATTCATAGTGCTTCTGACATGGTCTTCATCGTTTTCCCCAGACTTCTGCTGGCAGGCAAAGGTCGTTCCTTCCTATCCAGCTCTGGAGTGAGGTGATAAATGTGTTGGGAAGCTCACACAGGGTACAGTATTCTGAGTTATAAATGGTTTTCATTGATACAAATGTTTAAACGTGGTTTTCTTTTCTAAGCCTCTATCAGGGTGCTTGCAAAACAGCAGTGTCCATGATAAATGCCATCCCCATTGTGAGACTTTTAAGGATATGGGCTTTAAAAAAAAAATAAAGATGTGTAAGTGACTGGGTATCTTTACTTAAACCATGTATTTATTTTTACTTCAAGTACACGAATGTTAGCCCTTGTAAAGTTCCATGTGTGGGTTGGTGTCTCTTAGTATTCTGTATAGATGACACAGAACTGACCAACGAGAACTTAAAGGAATATTTTTATTTTTTCTCTGCCGTGGAAACTTCCCCCCACATCTCAGTAAACGAGGCAGCTGAGTTATGAAGATGTGTGACATTGCTTAGGTATAGGGAGAGATAAAACATGGTCCCCAGAGCAAGCACTCATCAGGAAAAGGAGCAAAGCCTGCCGGAACCTTGCGCTGTGGTGCTAGCGTCAGAGCACAAATCACAGCTGGGAAACGCAAACACAAAGTAACCAGTGAGGAAATAGCGATGGCTATGTGTGTGTGTGTGTGTGTGTGTGTGTGTGTGTGTGTGTGTGTGTGTGTGTGTGTGTGTGTGTGTGGGCTAATAGAGGTCCATCCATTTCACACCTTTGTTCAGTGAGAGGACCAAGGAGAGGGGGTGGCCCAGGAGTACCAAGCACATCTTGTACTAAGATCTTGGGCCCTCCATAACATTGCTAGTAAAATGGAAGTGAAGCTCTTGGGGGCTGGGGGGGTGATTTGTTACAGGACTGAAGGAAGAGGAGCACAAGCTGGACGCAGAATCTGAAGGAGCACAGAATAGATGTTCAAACCGCAAAACAAACAAACAAACCAATCAAGAAAACCAACAAACAAAAAACAAAAATGCAAACAAACAAACAAACCAATCAAGAAAACCAACAAACAAAAAAAATGCAAACAAACAAACAAACCAAAAAAAAAAAAATCAACCAACCAACAAAAAAGAAACAAAGTACCATGGATGGAGACATCTCATAAGGGCACAGGGATTCTCTGTGGACAAACCCAGGTGAATGGAGCAACAGAATAGAAAAGGATCATTGCGTCATGGCTCACAGAATAAAATACAGGTGCTCACTGATAAAAAGTTTAAGAAGATGTGTCTCTGGAGAAGGACAGACTTTTCCTTACAGATTTACAGTTAATCACTACACAGGGAATGTTAAAATCACAAGCCAGCAAGAGAGGACCACAGTGGAAAATGTTGAGGGCTGATGACATGGCTCAGTGGGTAAAGCACTTGTCGCCAAGTCCTGATGACCTGAGTTCAATCCCTGGAACTCACGTAGTGGGAAGAGAGAACTAACTCCCACAAGTTATCCTCTGACCGCCATACCTGTGCCCTGCCATGTTCACGTACATGTGTGTGTACACATTAGATGAATGAATGAATGAATGAATGAATGAATGAATACTGGCAAGATCCATGAAGGGATGTTAAAAAGCAATGGCTATAAGGCAGGGTACTACTACAATGGAAGTATTTGTTTGGTATAATAAAGGGAAGAAGAGGAATTGTGAGGAGGCACAATCTGGCAGACACTGTCCTCTCCTCACAGGCGGATCAAGGTGAATTGACATCATGCCATCCCTGGTGCAAAGCATGCTGGTATACTTGCCCACAGAGCAAGCTGGACCACGACTTGTCAAAAATGTGTGACCTCAGTCTAATGGCAAAACACCCAATAAGTGAGCAGTGAAGTGGTCACCCAGGCCTTTGTAAAAAGTGACAAGGTCCTGGAAGACAAGGAATAGATGAACTGTCACACCCCTGAGAGACATTGAGAAGACGCAGCAGCTCAGGGCTGTGTAGAGTCCTGCATTGGATTCTGAAATAGAAAAGTGCTGTTAGAGGAAAAGGTGCTGAAATCCAGGCCAAGGCAGGGCTTAGCCAATAGTATCCCACGAACATTAAGTTCTGAGCTTTCGTCACTGTACATTTACAGAAGATGGCACAGCACCACCCTGCAAAGGCTGTATGAGATGTCCCCTGTGGTAGCTGAACATGTTATGCAAATATAAATTCCCCTCAGAGTTGAACTGAATATTGAGTTACAGCGTCTTCTTTTCTCTGGGTGCTGTGTGCATGCGTACATGTGCATGCACATGTGCAGGAGTGCATATGTGCATATGTAGATGTGTGTGTGCGCGCGCGCGCGCGTGTGTGTGTGTGTGTGTGTGTGTGTGTGTGTGTGTGTGCATGTTTCCCTTCTCCATCAGTATCCATCTTATTCCCTTGAGACAGGTTGAATTGAAGCTCACTTTTTCCTTTAGGCTGTCTGTCCTGTGAGCCCTTGGAACCCACTCATCTCAGCTCCACCATGCCAAAGTGGCCATGTCCTGTCATGCTGGGGTTATAGCTGTATGTTGCCGTGCTCAGATTTATTTTTTAATTTGTATATTGGGATTCAGATTCAGCTCCTCAGGCTTACACAGCAAGTGCTCTTATCCACTGAGCCATCTCTCCAGCCCTAGGACTTCTTTCTTTCTTTCTTCCCCCCTCCTTTTCTTGAAATATTTCATTAATTGGAACCCAACTGACTGGAGGTTTAAACTTCTCTAGACTGCTGCCTTGAGCTGAGCTGATAAATATGGCATTATCTAGAACTTATTCATAAAATTCACTTGCAGAAGAAACCCTGGGGTTAGTGCAGGTCCAGGAGAGCGGACATTCTGAGCTCCAAGCCTCTAGGCTAACCTCCACATCTACTCTTTTCTGTGCTGCTTAGCCCTGATGTCTGAGTAGCCTCAATACCCCAGACACCTACAGCTTTGTCCACACTGCTTCCACAGCCAGAATTGCAGTTCCCTCCTAAGCTACCCACATGCCTTTTCGATGAGTAGTTTGAGTGATGCCAGAATTGGTCATGGGAATGGTAATGACATCACTCTCTGACTCTTGATTTCCTCAGCTGGAAAAAAGCAGCTGCTTTTACTTGACGAACTTTTAGATGTTTGGAATCATAGTTTGTGTCACCTGTGTCACAATTTCTGTAATTTTCCTTTTTTTTTTTTTTTTTTGGCCTGAGGCTGCTTGCTCTGTGGGCCAGTTTAGCTTTGAACACTTGGTCTCCCAAGAAGGTGGGGGCACAGGGTGTTCCCTACCAGGGCCACCAGTCCCTTGCGTTAAGTGTGAATGATGGAAGACTCAGTGACACCACTGGGATTCATTCACAATGCGCTTATTATCAAAACTCTCTGAAGTCTGCTTTCGGCCTGGCACTCTGCGTTGGCCTGTGCTTAGAAGCCTTGGTGACAAGCAGTGAGCAGTGTGGAGCGCCCTGGAACAGCTGCATAAGTCTAGGAGACTGAAGCAGAAACACTCCTGGTATAAACTGTGCTGGAAGAGGGGGTTGGGGGTGCTGTTTTCCAACCCTGCTGTGATCTCAGGGCAGAGTTAGCTACCCCATCTCTGCTCTCAGACAGACAGACAGACAGACATACAGACAGACAGACAGACAGCCTCTTGTATTCACTGCATCCTTCTGTAGAAGCAGGAGCAAAGAGAGACAAAATTGAGGCCTATATTTACAGTTAAAAGAAAAACAGTTTTCTAAAGTTCTAAAAACTTCTAAGTTAAAAAAACAAAATCACCAGCATTCACCAGGTGCATCATGAGCTGGGAATTAACTTTTCTGACAAGGCCCAGCTGGCCTTAAACTCACTGTCACATCGACTTCTGATGCTCCGGTCTCCACATCCCGAATGCTTAGATTACAGGTATGTGTGATCTCACCCAGTTTCTGCAGAATTAGGACAGAACCCAGAGCTTCATGAGTACTATATTACCAGTCCCGCTCCCACCCCCTAACTTTCATTCTTTCCTGGTTTTTGCATGTAGGCATTCAGCTACTTTGAGCTATGAATGAATGGTTTTCTTCATTGCAGTGGTGGAAAAGGCACTGACTTCATTGCATGGTCCAGCGGGAGAAACTGAGGTGGACACAAGCTACAAACCAATATGGCCAATTCAAGCCCATCTAGGTCTGCAGAGGGCAGAGGGCAGAGGGCAGGGGAGCCTAGCACAGGCATTACCAATCTGGCTGTAGGGGAAACTGGGCTGCTTTCTGGGAAAGGGACAGGGTGTCCCCAAGGGGAAGAGCAGAGCAGACACTATGGAATGATGTGTCCTGATCAATGGCTATGTTTATAGTTGTGAGGCTGAGACTGGTAAGGAGAGGGGGTGTACATTGAGGCCGACTTGACTGCCATATCTGGGATATAAGATATTGGTGTTAGCTTTTGTCAAGGTTGCTACTCTTCTAGATGGTTCCATGCTTTGTTCTAATACTAAACCCGCTTTCACTAGGTTGCATCTGAGTTGCCCTAGACTGTATCTGTTAATGGTTGTGCATGCTCCTCAAATCTCCTCCAGTCAGCAGCTAATGCCTCCATGTCTCTCAGATCCTTCTCGGCTACAGGTCACCTCTGAAGCCCTGGGGTCCTGTGTTTGCCTACAAATGTATCCACAGGCAGGTCACAAATGCCAGTGTGGGGTGACACTATCTTACCTTCAAGGCTGCTTGCCAGAGGTTCCATGAACTTGGCTTCCCAGAAGTCAGCCGGTGTCAGTTAAGGAGGCATAAACACTGAGTCTGGGAGCATTGTCAGCACCATATTAAAAATAATGTGTGTGCGCTTGAGCGGCTATGGTTGAGGTACTAGATTTGTGAACCATAGGGCTCCATCGTCCTCTGCCTCCCCGGCCTGGCATTAATAGTGCTCCCACTTCTATTTCCTGGACTTTTGTTTCTAGCATCACTCCTCAGGTACTGAACTCAGGCAAACACTTGGCCAACTGAGCCATCTCCTCACTCCCTAGAGAAAGCTTTAAATCAGCATCCAGGTGAACCGGATTCGCTGTACTTCTACCTTTCCCTAGCCACCACAAGTAAGCTCCACTCTCTCCTAACGTCAGTACCCGCTTCTGTCGGCTGAGATAGGTACTAATTGAATATAGCTGTCTTCTCTTGAGAGTCAGAAGCGATAATGAACATAAAAGCACTCTGTAACTTCAAAGAACCTGTGCAAATTGAGCAAGGTTCTGTTCGCTCGTATGATAACCTTAAATAATCAGGGCTATAATTGAATGAGTCTTTGTTGACATTCTGAAATTTTAAAATTAATCCCGGATGTTTTCCTAGACAGATCATTACCGTCATCATGCGTTATGGAAGGAAGGGAGCTCTAATTTAGCTGAACATTTCTTGATAAATTAATGTTTACTTCATGTTGATTTTGTCAGATAGTTCCTAAGTCCACCCCAGCTGTAGAATTTTAGCAAAAGCTTATAGTGTTTGGACAAGATCCTTCCAGATTTGGCCTCTGAAGCCAGGGAGATAATACTAAGACAGCAAATCTGGAACCACAGAGGTGGTTCAGCAGTTTAAAGCATGCACCGCTCTTGCAAAAGACCTGAGTTCAGTTCCCAGTACCCATCAAGCAGCTCATGACTGCTTGTGACTTCAGGTCCAGGAGATCCAACATCCTCTTCTGGATTCCACAGGCATCTCTACTCACAATACATCCCCCTGCCCCAACATACACCTATGCACATAACTAAAAATAAAATAAACCTAACCCACACATACATGCATGTGCACACACACACACACATGCACATATACAAGTAAGTGTATGTAGTACATACACATGCACAAGTATACACACACACACACACACACACACACACACACACACACACACACACACACACACACAGTGAAAGCAAGCGTGGTGTTAAGTGCCAAAGGCAGTGGGGCCAGGTAGAGGAAATTAAGATCTTGGCTACAGATGACTTCACCTCCTTTGACTTCTCTGAACTCTAACTTCAATGGGAATATTCAGAACTCCTTAGAGACTTCGACTGAATACATGGTACAGTGATAAACATAGAATATTCTTTGTAGGTAGTTCGGTGCTTCAGATAGATTTTAGCTGCTGTCATTAGAAGAGAGGCATTTCTCTTTAGATTGACAGAACTCAATCATATTCCTGGGAGTTGGTATGCGTCTGATAATGCTCTGCAGATGAACACATTAGAACATAATAGGAAAGGCCATGAAGGCACGGGTGAGATGGCTAAGATGTATAAGCACAGGGAGGCATTTGCTGTGCAAGCCTGGTGGCCTGAGTTCAATCCTGGAACTCAAGTAAAGGTGGAAGGAGAGAGTGGACTTCTGCACGTTGACCTCTGATTTCACATGTGTACCATGGTATACACACACCGCACACAATACATCATATGCAAACACATACACATATGTGTCATGCATACCCCATGTATATGCATATCAAATACACATCATGGGTACCCCATACACATGTATCACATACATCACACACACAAACACACACACACACTTATACTTGCACACCTGATAATCTTCCATATTTCACACACACATATACATGAACATCATGCACACCCCATATACATATATCACACACACATACATTGTGCATGCCCCATACACAAGCATAACACACATGTGCACATGCACGTGCACACACACACACACACACACACACACACACACACACACACACAAGTTTTTCAAGAAAAACCCATGAAATAAAGCCATGTCTACTGAGTTCAAATCCTTCTTGGATCTACTCTTGCCATCTAGTAGCTCAGGGTAAATCACCTTGCCTATCTTTCATTTCCTTAGTCATGCCAAAAAACAAAGTGATTTTTATTCTTATTACCCATGACAAAAGGCCTGGTGTGTCTTTCTATCACCAAGTACTGATATCTATGATGTTCTTTCTTTAATGCACAAAGTGAGAAGTGGCCAGGAAAACCTTCCAGCGCCATTCACAGAAGGTAACTCCGTATCTCAGACAGTGTTTTCTTCCCAGCACCAGGTGTCTAGAAGCAGATTTTCCACTGGAGACTCAGGATTTGCTCTCCTTTCTTACCCCACACCATTTCTGACTACAACATCCAGTGTCAGGTTAGATTGGCAATGTAGAGTCACTTCAGCCCCTGACAACTGGTTCCTTCTGGCAGATGAGGAGAAAATCACTAAGAGATGTTCCTTAATATGTGCTTTATAGTGAACATTCTTCGTTCAGTTCTAAAAATGTAAGAAACGATGGTGAAAGTATATGATAAGTTGTTAAGAATTATTATTTATTGGTTGTTTGGGGGAGAAATTAAAGGTAATAATTCTTTATTGCTTCAGATACATGTTCTGAGATAGATTCTCATATAGCCCGGCCTAGCCTTCAACCTCCCATATAACCCAGGCTAGCCTCGAACTCCTGATCCTCCTGCATCTGACTCTAGAGTACAGGTGTTACAGATGTGTGCTACCATGTCTGGCTCTAAGCTAGATCTTTAAACCCAAATTTGAAAAACATGCATCAGAAATGGAGTGAGCTGGTATGAATAGTTCAGGACTGTCTGCTTAGAAACCGACCCCCATGGTCTCCAAGCCTACTGGAAGAGGTAAAATTCTGCCTTCATCTTGTCATGCTTCATGAGGAAGGTCTAGGTCAGTTGTTCGCCACCTTCCTAATGCTTTAATACAGTTATTCATGCTATGGTGACCCAAACCATAAAATTATTTCATTGCTACTTCATAACTATAATTTTGCTACTGTTATAAGTAGTAATGTAATGTTAATATCAATTTGTAGGAACTCTGATATGTAACTCCCAAAGGAGTCAAACAGCACACAGGTTGAGAACCACTGGTCTAGAGTCTCCTGCTTCAGGATTAGCATTTCCTGAGAACCCAGTGGGCAAACATAAAATGTTTACCCATAGTCACAGAATGGATTACTTGTTTTCATTTTTGTCTCAACTACAGATTCAGTCTCCTCAGCCATGACGATTAATCTTCTCTTTGTTTAGTTTTGAGAAGCAGGGTGTGTCTGATTCCTCAATAGGTGGATGGTAATTATGACTGTAAGTGTCTAACAAGTAAATGGTGTGTGTGTGTGTGTGTGTGTGTGTGTGTGTGTGTGTGTGTGCTCGCCCATTTGTATGAGAATCCTTCCAGATTGTACATTCAGGCTTAGACCAAAATATTGACTAATAATTTTTTTTTAAATTTCATGGCTCTTTTTTATCTTTATTAACTTGCGTATTTCTTATTTACATTTCGATTATTATTCCCGTTCCAAGTTTCCGGGCCAACATCCCCCTAACCCCTCTCCCTCCCCTTCTATATGGGCTTCCCCTCCCCACCCCACCCCCATTACTACCCTCTCCCCAACAATCACGTTCACTAGGGGTTCAGTCTTGGCAGGACCAAGGGATTCCCCTTCCACTGGTGCTCTTACTAGGCTACTCATTGCTACCTATGAGGTCAGAGTCCAGGGTCAGTCCATGTATAGTCTTTGGGTAGTGGCTTAGTCCCTGGAAGCTATGGTTGGTTGGCACTGTTGTTCATATGAGGTCTTGAGCCCCTTCAAGCTCTTCCAGTTCTTTCTCTGATTCCTTCAACGGGGGTCCTATTCTCAGTTCAGTGGTTTGCTGCTGGCATTCGCCTCTGTATTTGCTGTATTCTGGCTGTGTCTCTCAGGAGCCATCTACATCCGGCTCCTGTCAGCCTGCACTTCTTTGCTTCATCCATCTTGTCTAATTGGATGGCTGTATATGTATGGGCCACATGTGGGGCAGGCTCTGAATGGGTGTTCCTTCTGTCTCTGTTTTAATCTTTGCCTCTCTATTCCCTCAAAAGGGTATTCTTGTTCCCCTTTTAAAGAAGGAGTGAAGCACTCACATTTTGATCATCCGTCTTGAGTTTCATTTGTTCTAGGCATCTAGGGTAATTCAAGCATTTGGGGTAATAGCCACTTATCAATGAGGGCATACCATGTGTGTTTTTCTGTGATTGGGTTACCTCACTCAGGATGATATTTTCCGGTTCCAACCATTTGCTACAAATTTCATAAAGTCATTGTTTTTGATAGCTGAGTAATAGTCCATTGTGTAGATGTACCACATTTTCTGTATCCATTCCTCTGTTGAAGGGCATCTGGGTTCTTTCCAGCTTCTGGCTATTACAAATAAGGCTGCGATGAACATAGTGGAGCACGTGTCTCTTTTATATGTTGGGACACCATTTGGGTATATACCCAAGAGAGGTATAGCTGGATCCTCAGGCAGTTCAATGTCCAATTTTCTGAGGAACCTCCAGACTGATTTCCAAAATGGTTGTACCAGTCTGCAATCCCACCAACAATGGAGGAGTGTTCCTCTTTCTCTGCATCCTCGCCAGCGTCTGCTGTCACCTGAGTTTTTGATCTTAGCCATTCTCACTGGTGTGAGGTGAAATCTCAGGGTTGTTTTGATTTGCATTTCCCTTATGACTAAAGATGTTGAACATTTCTTTAGGTGTTTCTCAGCCATTTGGCATTCCTCAGCTGTGAATTCTTTGTTTAGCTCTGAACCCCATTTTTTAATAGGGTTATTTGTCTCCCTGCGGTCTAACTTCTTGAGTTCTTTGTATATTTTGGATATAAGGCCTCTATCTGTTGTAGGATTGGTAAAGATCTTTTCCCAATCTGTTGGTTGCCGTTTTGTCCTAACCACAGTGTCCTTTGCCTTACAGAAGCTTTGCAGTTTTATGAGATCCCATTTGTCGATTCTTGATCTTAGAGCATAAGCCATTGGTGTTTTGTTCAGGAAATTTTTTCCAGTGCCCATGTGTTCCAGATGCTTCCCTAGGTTTTCTTCTATTAGTTTGAGTGTATCTGGTTTGATGTGGAAGTCCTTGATCCACTTGGACTTAAGCTTTGTACATGGTGATAAGCATGGATCGATCTGCATTCTTCTACATGTTGACCCCCAGTTGAACCAGCACCATTTGCTGAAAATGCTATCTTTTCCCCATTTGATGGTTTTGGCTCCTTTGTCAATCAAGTGCCCATAGGTGTGTGGGTTCATTTCTGGGTCTTCAATTCTGTTCCATTGGTCTATCAGTCTGTCTCTGTACCAATACCATGCAGTTTTTATCACTATTGCTCTGTAATACTGCTTGAGTTCAGGGACAGTGATTCCCCCTGAAGTCCTTTTATTGTTGAGGATAGTTTTAGCTATCCTGGGTTTTTTGTTATTCCAGATGAATTTGCAAATTGTTCTGTCTAACTCTTTGAAGAATTGGATTGGTATTTTGATGGGGATTGCATTGAATCTGTAGATCGCTTTTAGTAAAATGGCCATTTTTACTATGTTAATCCTGCCAATCCATGAGCATGGGAGATCTTTCCATCTTCTGAGGACTTCTTCAATTTCTTTCTTCAGAGTCTTGAAGTTCTTATTGTACAGATCTTTTACTTGCTTGGTTAAAGTCACACCAAGGTACTTTATATTGTTTGGGACTATTATGAAGGGTATCCTTTCTCTAATTTCTTTCTCGGCTTGTTTCTCTTTTGTGTAGAGGAAGGCTACCGATTTATTTGAGTTAATTTTATACCCAGCCAATTTGCTGAAGTTGTTTATCAGCTTTAGTAGTTCTCTGGTGGAATTTTTGGGATCACTTAAATATACTATCATATCATCTGCAAATAGTGATATTTTGACTTCTTCTTTTCCAATCTGTATCCCCTTGACCTCCTTTTGTTGTCTGATTGCTCTGGCTAGGACTTCGAGAACTATATTGAATAAGTAGGGAGAGAGTGGGAAGCCTTGTCTAGTCCCTGATTTTAGTGGGATTGCTTCAAGTTTCTCTCCATTTAGTTTAATGTTAGCAACTGGTTTGCTGTATATGGCTTTTACTATGTTTAGGTATGGGCCTTGAATTCCAATTCTTTCCAGCACTTTTTATCATGAAGGGATGTTGAGTTTTGTCAAATGCTTTCTCAGCATGTAATGAAATGATCATGTGGTTTTGTTCTTTCAGTTTGTTTATATAATGGATCACGTTGATGGTTTTACGTATATTAAACCATCCCTGCATGCCTGGGATGAAGCCTACTTGATCATGGTGAATGATTGTTTTGATGTGCTCTTGAATTCGGTTTGCCAGAATTTTATTGAGTATTTTTGTGTCGATATTCATAAGGGAAATTGGTCTGAAGTTCTCTTTCTTTGTTGGGTCTTTGTGTGGTTTAGGTATAAGAGTAATTGTGGCTTCGTAGAAGGCATTCGGTAGTGCTCCATCTGTTTCAATTTTGTGGAATAGTTTGGATAATATTGGTATGAGGTCTTCTATGAAGGTCTGATAGAATTCTGCACTAAACCCGTCTGGACCTGGGCTCTTTTTGGTTGGGAGACCTTTAGTGACTGCTTCTATTTCCTTAGGAGTTATGGGGTTGTTTAACTGGTTTATCTGTTCCTGGTTTAACTTCAGTACCTGGTATCTGTCTAGGAAATTGTCCATTTCCTGCAGATTTTCATGTTTTGTTGAATATAGGCTTTTATAGTAAGATCTGATGATTTTTTGAATTTCCTCTGATTCTGTAGTTATGCCTCCCTTTTCCTTTCTGATTTTGTTAATTTGGACACACTCTCTGTGTCCTCTCGTTAGTCTGGCTAAGGGTTTATCTATCTTGTTGATTTCCTCAAAGAACCAATTTTTGGTTCTGTTGGTTCTTTCTATGGTCCTTTTTGTTTCTACTTGGTTGATTTCAGCTCTGAGTTTCATTATTTCCTGCCTTCTACTCCTCCTGGGTGTATTTGCTTCTTTTTGTTCTAGAGCTTTTAGGTGTGCTGTCAAGCTGCTGACATATGCTCTTTCCTGTTTCTTTCTGCAGGCACTCAGTGCTATGGGTTTTCCTCTTAGCACAGCTTTCATTGTGTCCCATAAGTTTGGGTATGTTGTACCTTCATTTTCATTAAATTCTAAAAAGTCTTTAATTTCTTTCTTTATTTCTTCCTTGACCAGGTTATCATTGAGTAGAGCATTGTTCAATTTCCACGTATATGTGGGCATTCTTCCCTTATTGTTATTGAAGACCAGCTTTAGGCCGTGGTGGTCTGATAGCACGCATGGGATTATTTCTAACTTTCTGTACCTGTTGAGGCCCGTTTTTTGACCAATTATATAGTCAATTTTGGAGAAAGTACCATGAGGAGCTCAGAAGAATGTATATCCTTTTGCTTTAGGATAGAATGTTCTATAAATATCTGTTAAGTCCATTTGGTTCATGACTTCTCTTAGTCTGTCTACATCTCTGTTTAATTTCTGTTTCCATGATCTGTCCATTGATTAGAGTGGGGTGTTGAAATCTCCTCCTATTTTTGTGTGAGGTGCAATATGTGTTTTGAGCTTTAGTAAGGTTTCTTTTATGTATGTAGGTGCCCTTTTATTTGGGACATGGATATTTAGGATTGAGAGTTCATCTTGGTGGATTTTTCCTTTGATGAATATGAAGTGTCCTTCCTTATCTTTTTTGATGACTTTTAGTGGAAAATTGATTTTATTTGATATTAGAATGGCAACTCCAGCTTGCTTTTTCCTACCATTTTCTTGGAAAGTTGTTTTCCAGCCTTTCACTCTGAGGTAGTATCTGTCTTTGTCTCTGAGGTGTGTTTCCTGTAGGCAGCAGAATGCAGGGTCCTCGTTGCGTATCCAGTTTGTTAATCTATGTCTTTTCATTGGGGAGTTGAGGCCATTGATGTTGAGAGATATTAAGAATAGTGATTATTGCTTCCTGTTATATTCATATTTGGATATGAGGTTATGTTTGTGTGTTTTTCTTCTCTTTGTTTTGTTGCCAAGACGATTAGTTTCTTGCTTCTTCTAGGGTATAGCTTGCCTCCTTATGTTGGGCTTTACCTTTTATTATCCTTTGTAGTGCTGGATTTGTAAAAAGATATTGTGTAAATTTGGTTTTGTCATGGAATATCTTGGTTTCTCCATCTATGTTAATTGAGAGTTTTGCAGCATACAGTAACCTGGGCTGGCATTTGTGTTCTCTTAGGGTCTGTATGACATCTGTCCAGGATCTTCTGGCTTTCATAGTTTCTGGCGAAAAGTCTGGTGTGATTCTGATAGGTCTGCCTTTATATGTTACTTGACCTTTTTCCCTTACTGCTTTTAATATTCTTTCTTTATTTTGTGCGTTTGGTGTTTTGACTATTATGTGACAGGAGGTGTTTCTTTTCTGGTCCAATCTATTTGGAGTTCTGTAGGCTTCTTGTATGCCTATGGGTATCTCTTTTTTTAGGTTAGGGAAGTCTTCCTCTATGATTTTGTTAAAGATATTTACTGGTCCTTTGAGCTGGGAGTCTTCACTCTCTTCTATACCTATTATCCTTAGGTTTGATCTTCTCATTGAGTCCTGGATTTCCTGTATGTTTTGGACCAGTAGCTTTTTCTGCCTTACATTATCTTTGATAGTTGGGTCAATGATTTCTATGGAATCTTCTGCTCCTGAGATTCTCTCTTCCATCTCTTGTATTCTGTTGGTGAAGCTCATATCTACAGCTCCTTGTCTCTTCTTTTGGTTTTCTATATCCAGGGTTGTTTCCATGTGTTCTTTCTTGATTGCTTCTATTTTCATTTTTAATTCCTTCAACTGTTTGATTGTGTTTCCTGGAATTCTTTCAGGGATTTTTGTGACTCCTCTCTATGAGCTTCCACTTGTTTATTTATGTTTTCCTGGAATTCTTTCAGTGATTTTTGCGATTCCTCTCTGTAGGCATCTACTTGTTTATTAATGTTTTCCTGTGTTTCTCTAAGGGAGTTCTTCACGTCTTTCTTGAAGTCCTCCAGCATCATGATCAAATGTGATTTTAAATCTAGATCTTGGTTTTCTCGTGTGTTTGGATATTCCGTGTTTGCTTGGTGGGAGAATTGGGCTCCGATGATGCCATGTATTCTTGGTTTCTGTTGCTTGGGTTCCTGTGCTTGCCTCTCGCCATCAGATTATCTCTAGTGTTACTTTGTTCTGCTATTTCTGACAGTGGCTAGACTGTCCTATAAGCCTGTGTGTCAGGAGTGCTGTAGACCTGTTTTCCTGTTTTCTTTCAGCCAGTTATGAGGACAGAGTGTTCTGCTTTCAGGCCTGTAGTTTTTCCTATCTACAGGTCTTCAGCTGTTCCTGTGGGCCTGTGTCTTAAGTTCACCAGGCAGGTCGCTTGCAGCAGAAAAGTTGGTCTTAC
Source organism: Rattus norvegicus (assembly GCF_021556685.1). Lineage (NCBI taxonomy): Eukaryota > Metazoa > Chordata > Mammalia > Rodentia > Muridae > Rattus > Rattus norvegicus. The sequence continues at coordinate 76,847,900 of NC_141541.1, forward strand.
CTGTGGTTGTGAGGGTCAAATTTGCTCGTGGGGTGCTGCCTACGAGCTCTCTGTCGGGGCAGCAACCAGGAAGATCTGCGCCACCCTTTCCGGGAGTTTCCGTGCTCCAGGGTTCCAGATGGCGTTTGGTGTTTTCCTCTGGCGTCAGAGATGTGTGCAGAGTGCCGAAGTTAAACTTTGTGCAGGTTGATAAGCATGGATCGATTTGCATTCTTCTATATGCCGACCTCCAGTTGAACCACCACCATTCGCTGAAAATGCTATTTTTTTTCCATTGGATGGTTTTGGCTCCTTTGTCAAAAATCAAGTGACCATAGGTGTGTGGGTTCATTTCTGGGTCTTCAGTTCAATTCCACTGGTCTATCTGTCTGTCTCTGTACCAATACCATGCAGTTTTTATCACTATTGCTCTGTAATACTGCTTGAGGTCAGGGATAGTGATTCCCCCTGAAGTCCTTTTATTGTTGAGGATAGTTTTAGCTATCCTGGTTTTTTTGTTATTCCAGATGTATTTGCAAATTGTTCTGTCTAACTCTCTGAAGAATTGAATTGGTATTTTGATCGGGATTGCATTGAATCTGTAGATCATTTTTAGTAAAATGGCCATTTTTACTATGTTAATCCTGCCAATCCATGAGCATGGGAGATCTTTCCATCTTCTGACATCTTCTTCAATTTCTTTCTTCAGGGGCTTGAAGTTCTTATTGTACAGATCTTTTACTTGCTTGGTTAAAGTCACACCGATGTATTTTATATTATTTGGGACTATTATGAAGGGTATCGTTTCCCCAATTTCTTTCTCAGCTTGGTTCTCTTTTGTGTAGAGGAAGGCTACCGATTTATTTGAGTTAATTTTATACCCAGCCACTTTGCTGAAGGTGTTTATCAGCTTTAGTAGTTCTCTGGTGGAACTTTTGGGATCGCCTAAATATACTATCATATCATGTGCAAATAGTGATATTTTGACTTCTTCTTTTCCAATCTGTATCCCCTTGACCTCCTTTTGTTGTCTGATTGCTCTGGCTAGAACTTCAAGAACTATATTGAATAAGTAGGGAGAGAGTGGGCACCCTTGGCTCTTTTTTCATTATTCAAGCATGTTCTTCTGGCCTTTGGGAACATTGCTGTTATGGTTTCTGTACGCTTTGCCTAGGGAGTGGCTCTATTAGAAGATTTGGCCCTGTTGTAGTAGGTGGGTCACTATGGGTGTGGGCTATAAGATCCTTATCCTAGTTGCCTCAAAGTCATTATTCTGCAAGCTGCCTTCAGATGAAGATGTAGAACTCTCAGCTTCTCCTGCACCATGACTTCCTCGATGTTGCCATGGCCTGCCTTGATGATAATGGACTGAACCTCTGAACCTGCAAGCCAGCCCCACTTAAATATTGTCCTTATAAGAGTTGCCCTGGTCATGATGTCTGTTCACAGCAGTAAAACCCTAAGACAGAAATTGGTATCAGGAGTGTGGTATTCCTGTGACAATCTGACCGTGTCTTGGGGAGGACTGTGGAAGGACTTTGGAACTTTGAGACAGAAGAGCCACTGGGTGATAAGAGCTCTGTGGGATGTTTTGTAGGAGCTTGGAAGTTAATTTTGAGAACAGTGCAAACAATGGAGGCCTGGCTTGTGAAATTTCAGAGGGAAGATTAAAGACTCTTAACAGGGCCATTGCTACTTTGGTTATGAAGATCTTTCTTTTTGTTTAGCTGGGGCTGAAGGATCAGCTGTGATTAACAGGATACCAGAACTACTAAAGCAGAAGCCTTACATTACTGGGATGGTTGATGCTGGTTGGCTGGAACTAAGAAATTAGCAGTGATTAAGAAGAGACCAGCATCAGTAAGTTGAAATCTCCTGGGAGGTGTTTCCTGAGAGCATGGGAAGCTGTATTCCAGAGGCAGCAATGGTTGTACCTCATGTTGGCAGTCAGACCTGGTAATGTATGAGTCACCCAGGTGGTATTGGTTTTGAACTTGAAGGGGTAGCAGCTGATGCTTGGCCATGTGAGAGGTCAGGAGAGGAGACTGGTGAAGGTGTGGCCTCAGTGACAGTTGAAGGCCCAGGACTGAGGGGGTCATGCAGAGAAGTTGAGGCTTTGCACCATGAAAAGAGCCTAGGAGATACTATTTTTGAAAGTGCAGTCCAGTTGCAGCAGAAGACAGCAGTTTTTGGAGATGCCAGTACCACGAGATAGCCCTCAAGAACAGCAGCAGCAGTGGACTACAGGCAGCTGGAGCTTAGAAAACAGGTGTGTGCTACAAAGGGCAGAGCTGGAGAAGTGACTCAAACCCTTGGAGGAGCCCAGATCGTGAGTGGATCCCAGACATAGGATGACTAGAGTTTGATTTTGCTTTTGATTGTGACTGTGCCCTGATATTTTACCCTCTTGAAATAATAAAGTTTTGTAGTGGGGCCCACAGTTAAATGACTTTGAATTTCAAAAGAGATTGGATATTTTAAAGTGATTGGTGGAAGAATTTGTGAAGAGTGGAATTTTTAAAGTTATTTAGATCTTGGGGATTGTCTTAGTCAGGGTTTCTATTCCTGCACAAACATCACGACCAAGAAGCAGGTTGGGGAGGGAAGGGTTTATTCAGCTCACACTTCCACATTGCTGTTCATCACCAAAGGAAGTCAGGACAGGAACTCCAGCAGGTCAGGAAGCAGGAGCTGATGCAGAGGCCATGGAGGGATGTTACTTACTGGCTTGCTTCCCCTGGCTTGCTCATCTTGCTTTCTTATAGAACCCAAAAAGAATGTATAGATGCCCAAGGATGGTACCACCCACAAATGGCTCTCCCCTCTTGATCACTAATTGAGAAAATGCTTTACAGCTAGATCTCATGGAGGCATTTTCTCAATTGAAGCTCCTTTCTCTGTGATAAACTCCAGCTTGTGTCAAGTTGACACACAAAACCAGCCAGTACAGGGATGAATAAGAAAGTAAGAGTTGAGGCTTAATAGTGATGTACTTGTGTGTCATGTTGAGAAGGGTTCAGTTGTACTGGCTGGTTTTGTGTGTCAACTTGACACAAGTTGGAATTATCACAGAGAAAGGAGCCTCAGTTGAGGAAAGGCCTCTGTGAGATGCAGCTGTAAGGCATTTTCTCAATTAGTGACCAATGGGGGAGACAAAGCCTATGGTGGGTGGTGCAATCCCTGGGCTGGTGGTCCTGGGTTCTATAAGAAAGTAAACTGAGCAAGCCAGGGGAAGCAAGCCAGTAAGCAGCATTCTTCCATAACCTCTGCATCAGCTCCTGCCTCCAGGTTTCTGCCCTGTTTGAGTTCCTTTGGTGATGAACAGCATTGTGGAAGTGTAAGCTGAATAAACACCTTTAGTGTAAGCTGAATAAGTCCCCAACTTGCTTCTTGGTCATCATGATTCATACAGGATAACAAACCCTGACTAAGACAGTTGTTATAGTGTAGTTATTAAAATATGATCATGCCCTTCCTCTTCGCTGTACTCCACCCCTCTACTATGTCCCAACCACTGGTTAAGCATGCCTCAGCCATAGAGACAACACTCCTGCCTTCATAGATCTTAGTGTCTAGAAAATTGCCAACAGGAGGCCAAGGAGGTGGCTTGGGGGTAAAGTGCCTGCCACAAAAAAACTGAGAACCTGAGTGTGATTCCTAGGATCCATGTAAAAAGACATATGTATGCGCTTGTAACTTCAGCAAGGAAGGGATGGAGACAAGCAGATCCCTGGGATTTGCCAGGTTAACCAGCCTATTGTAATCATAGATCCCTTGGCCCATGGGTTACTCTGTCTCATAAAACTATGCTGGAGGCACCTTAGGAAAGATATTTGGAGTTGTTCCCTGGCCTCTGCCTACGCAAGCATGCTTGTGCAATTGTGAGCGCATGTGCACCAAAATTGGTAAGTGCACGAAAGGGAGATTGTGTGTGCTGAGGGGAAATGATACTTCCCAAACTGGAAAATTCTAAACATCCAGCTGAGAGCAGTCCAAGAGTTAAAGCACAGTACATTAAAGACTGAGGAGAGTGTCCCTCCTGAGACCATCCCTAGTCAAATTCATTTCTGCCAATCATAATGTCCTACTTACTGGATCTTGCTCAGTATTATCTCTGTCTCGGCAACTGCCTTCTCCCCCTCCTACCTGAGCCTCCCTGACTGCTCTGCTAATGGACTGAGCTCCCCTCCCTATCTGCCACAGCATCACATTAACTACTTCTCCTACCACCTGTCCCTCTCCCTCTTCCTGCATCCTGGTGTTGACACTCTGCTCTGCACTGCCTGTGTACTCCACACTCCATCAGCTAATGAGAGCCAACAGACCGTGAGGAAAAGACCAGGAGCTTTGAAGAAAGATGGACTTAAGTACAAAGTCTAGCTTCACTAATGAACAGTTTCGTGACCCGGAGCAAGCAGATTGTTGTTCCAAATGACCAGAGAGGCCAACTAAAAGGAGAAAATTGAGTTTCAGGGGGGAAAAAAATCGAGCATTATTTTTGTCTGATCTTGATAGTTTGAGTGTGTTAGTCAGCTTTCTCATGGCTGTGACCAGATACTGTAAAGACACAACTTCCTGGAGAAAGGGCTTGTTTTGGTTACATTATTTTAGCCATCGTGATGGGGAGTATATGGAGGAAAGCAGTCACACAATAGAAGCCAGGAAGGAAATGGGGAGGAAGAATAGGAGGAGGAAAGAGAGGATAGCAGAAGAGAGGGAAGGATGGAAGGAAAGAAGAAAGGAGAGAAGGAGAGAGAGAGAGAGAGAGAGAGAGAGAGAGAGAGAGAGAGAGAGAGACACTATGTCTATACTAGCTGTCTTTCTCTCCCATCTAATATCACCACCTTTCGAGATTTCTGCCTTTTCTCAGTCCCCTCAGGGAGAGCCTTCATAGGACACACCCAGTCCACTAGTCTGATGCAGTTGACAAGCAAAGCTAACCACTAAGTTTCCTGTCTTTTACAGCAGCAAATTATAATGACATACACTGTGTGAACTCCTCATGTTTCCCCATAGGTCTTCTGTAATAGTCCTGTGACAGTCCTTAGCCCATTTCACCCCCATGTGACATGGGAGATCTGGAATGAACTGCAGAAGTAGCCTGTGCCTCAGGTTTCAAAAGTTCCAATCAGCAGGATCCAGATTTAATCATCTTTTCAATGGTCTTTGCCCTGTGGCAAAGCAATGACATGTTTCCATTAGTATGTTTACTTTCTTCACATGTAAATGTGAGTCACATATAAATGATTAGCCTCCTACCCTTCAGGGAATTTTTGGAATTAAATAAGATAATCTATAGGAACACACCCTCCCCCCAACCTGCTATTGTCCCATCTAAAAGCAGAGTTGCTGGAAGGCAGGTATCCTGCGATAGAGTTCATTATTAACTTGACACAACCTATAGTCATCTAAAAGGAGAACCCAAGTGAGGGATTGCTTGGATCAGATTGGCCAGTGGCCCTGTCTAGGGAGGATTGTCTTGATTGTTAATGTATGAGGGCCCAGCCCACTGTGGGTAGCACCATTCCCTAGAGGACTGTAATAGACTGGTCCAGCAGTGGGCTTCAGCAAATAGCAACTCTATCTTCTCGCTCATGGCTCTGACTGCTGTGAAGGCTTCAACCCACCAATCTCCCTTCCAGCATCCACCTAGTCCCCTTGCACATCATCGCTTTGCTTCCGTTTGGCACAGTGTACTATCAAGAGCATTGATCTGCAAGGAGACAGTTGCCTCTGCCCTAGAGTGAAATTTGGAGGCCAGTCATTATGAGAGGGTGGTCTATAAAGAGAAGGCTAGAGACTATGTGTCAACATCCCCTTGCCCCCAAAGATGTTTCTATCTATGAGAAAGAAGAAGGGAGCAAACATACCCAGGGCATGGGCAAATTGCCATGGAGCACACATTGAAATACCTGGAAGCCACAACCTGTGATGACCCTACATCACTCCCCCACTTAAACTCGGCTGTCAGTCAAGCATTACCTTTGCTAGCACAGTGTGTTTCCTCTTACATTTCTTCTGCATTTAGTATCCTCTCAGTGTATGACCACTTTTTAAAAGTATTTGTAGGTTTAATTAGTATATATGGGTTATGGGCATGAGTATGGCCAGTTGAGGGTCATATACATTTGTGACAGTCAGAGGACAGGTCCCAGGAGTCAGTTCCGTCCTTCCACCATGTGGGTCACAGGAATGGAACTCGAGTTGTCAGCCTTGGTGCTGGAAACCTTTATTTGCTTGGCCATCTGACTAACCTTACTCTTCTTGGAGGATGTTCACCACAGGTGTCAGCATAAAATTTTTGCAACCCATCACCCAGCAGAGATAGTGGAAGAGAAAAGTTATTAGTATATGGGGATGCGTGTGCTGTTCATCAATAGTTCTTTGGGGGCAAGCTCGATCTTCTTGGGCAGCAGTTCAGTCATGGAGCAAACACCAAATACGATTCGGCACCTACAGACCAGTCTTCTAGGCAGACAGACAACAGGCATGAACCGACTGCTACAGTTGAGTCCGTGCAGCAAGCAGACACCAGGAACCTGTAGTTCAATTCTGAAGAAACTGCCATGCTCTCCAACTGGCCTGAGGTGAGGCTGCAGAAGGGCAAGGTGCAGCAGGAACCTCAGCCGTTCTTGGGTGAGCTTCTCTCAAGGTTGGAGTTGTTGCAAGTTGAGCTCAACAGTGATATGTTGTTGTAAAATATAAAAAATAAAAAAAAGTATCGGTGTCTTTTACCTCGCTAGGTCTGGCACCATGGTGCCCCAAGATATCTGCTAGATATCTTGGTAGAAACACATCCCAACTCCTCGGCGGCCCAGTGTCTCCTGCTGCCACATACTTTGCTACACTCAAATCATCACATAAAAGAACACACAACACAATAATCTTTGACCCAATTGGTAAGATATAATTGTCCACCTAAACATATAAAGCCCAGTACTATCCATCCCTTAAGAACATTTGTAACAACCTGTAAAGGTACGGCGTAGAATCTTAACGTCACCCACCATATTGTTCTGCCGAGGTTCTTCTTCTCCCTCCCCCTCCTCTCCTCCTTTCTGTTCCAGTCTCCTCCTCCTCCTTCAAACTTCTCTCCCACCCATCCTTCCTTCTCCTCCAATGACAGGCCTCCTTCTATCCTGTACCTGCCCCTCACCTGTATTTTACAAATTCAATGGGGAGAAGGTTTTGGTGAAGTCACCTGATTCCTGAGTACAGTGACACGGCAGCTGTCCTTGGGGCAGTGGAATTAGCATCAAAATACACATAACTACTGGGCAAACCACCACAGAGATATATAAGGTGAACCAATATATGTGTGTCTTTAGCAAAGAACAGTGAAGTGGGACAAACAAAGGCTCAGTGCTCCTCTCCCACTGAGGAGTCATGTTTATAGTCCTTCATCAGGCGTCCTTTCACATGTCTGCTATATCCAAACACCCTTTCACCTGTGTCTGCTTCAGGAAAACAGTCTTTCACGTGTTGCTTTATCGAAACATCCTTTCACCTGTGTGCCCTAGCAAAACATCATTTGGCATAACTAACTTTCCAGAGAAGTAGAAGTTTCCACGTCACACAAGTACTTTTCTGAGATGGGCTATGGAGAGGGCTTTTGAGGCTTTCCAAGTCTGAAAACTCTTATTGGAGTCTGAGGATGGTAACTTAGGTGTAAATTCAGCAGGAGCCCCCTTCCCCTCCTCACTCCCAAGGTTCCCTTCACTTACCTTCTCTGTCTGCATGCACTGCTAACTTCCCATGTCTTCCAATTCCTATCATTTTGCCCGTGCACAGGCAGCACCCCACCCTTAAACCTTTTAGGACTTTCTCTTCCTTCTAGCTTTCTGAAAATTCAGGTCAATGCATGCCCAGGTTTAAAAAATTAATTGCGTTAGGTACTGAGGGGCACTTTCAGCCTGGCCACTCCAGTCCTTGAGCTGGAGTTGAACGAGACTGAACTGAAGCCCAACTGATAGGAAGCCAGAGCCAACTTTAAACTAGTGGGGAGGAACTAAACCTGCCATATGCTTCTGGGATTTGTGGGTTGTTTGTTGTGATCAAGAATCTGATAGACTCATTGACTGTCAATCTGTACTTGGGAGAGAAGTATCCAAACATCGGTTTGATGTTCTGCCTGTGTGTGTTTATGTGATGTGCATGTGTATGTACTTACACATTATGTGTACAGTTAGGGTCTGGTCACTATGGGACTCCTACAGAGAGGTTGAGGAGCATCTGACTATATCCTTGAATATCTCTTAAATATCATCTGATCTTGGAGAATTTCTCAGGGAAACCCCTTGATCCCTTTCTAGGTGGTCATCTGAAGGCTGACGTGAAGATGCCAGTGGGATGAAAGAGCTGGCCAGGTAACTACCACCTTACCTGACTGCAGCTTTCAAGCAGATGTCTTACCCCCCCTGCTTGCTTCTACCTCTCAGGGGCAGCCTGGACACCTCTTCCCCATGTCCATTGTATTCACAGAGCAAACCCTTGGCTGGTGTGGGAGGCTATGTGGCTCAGAGGAATGATTAGGGTTCCTAGGTGACTGGTTTCCAACTGGAGAGCATTGTATGCATGGTAGTGCTTGGTAGAACTTGGTAGCTTATTGATGATGTCAGGAGACAGTAAGAAGAACCCTTGGCTTCTTACAGAATAGACTGCAACCAAAACAAAGGACCATCCATGCCCTGACACCAGCAGTGCACAGGCTGTGAAACAACCTCAGGCAGAAGTTTTCAGCTCTTCTGCTGCCTGTGCGTGTAAGAGCCTGGAGGCTGTAGTTCCTGAGATCTTTCCCCTCAGGCTAAGGCATGACTCAGCTGCTTTTCTCAGAACTCTCTGGGCAGGGACAATGCTCCTAGGAGTCTCCACCCATTAATCTTCCACCTCTAAAATACTCTGGTAAGATCTCTGGTCCACTGTTGGCACACTCCTGCTTTGTTTCTTCATATTTGTTTGCGAGAGAGATAAAATAAATGCCCTTCATTAGTCATACTCTACTGGGAGTCTATAACCCTCCTAAAACTCTTAAAGAACTATTTTCTGTCGTTTTAAAGAATTTTTATTTTTTTCATGTAATATACTTGATCGTATTCTTCCCTCTCCCCCAACTCCTCCCTGACCCTCCCCACCTCCCTAAGACTGAAAGAGCTGAAGCCAGGAAGTGATTCCAAGAGAACAGCACCATCCAGATACCACAGGGCTGATAGACATGGGAAACACAGAGACCGGAACAGCAGGCACAAGTCCAAACCAGACCAAGTTCCAGCACTGAGAAGTGGAGGTAGACACAAAGGCCTACCCTCACCAAGAAGCAACTTTCAATTGATTCCTGCTAGGAGAGGAAAAACCAGTTTTTTTTTTTCCAGTGTGTCATTGTGTCATTGGCTTTATTGACCATACTCCAGAGCAGGCCTTATAATACATTATGCATATTCTATCTCTCTCTCTCTCTCTCTCTCTCTCTCTCTCTCTCTCTCTCTCTCTCTCTCTCTCCCCCTCTCTCTCTCTCCCCCTCTCTCTCTCTCCCTGCCTCTCCCCCCTTTCTCCTAGGAGCTGTAGGGTAAAGTAACTTATCCAGGAAGAAGGATAGAGCATGAGATTTTACTTCTCTGAAACTGTGCTGTGCTATGAATAAATGTAGCAGCCAATAGGCATGGGAGGTGAGACAGATGAGCTGCTAGGGCCACAAAAGCCATTGCAGGTCATGGGACTCGGTTGTCTGAGAAGAATATGGCTTGTTGCTACGGTGTGGAATCTGAACACTTGTTCACCAGAAAGACACTGGAGGAGGTAGGAGAACCATTAAGAGGTAAGATCGAGTGGGAGGTTTTCATGTTGGAGATTTTGGTATATAGGGGCGCCTTGCCTCTTTATATAGCCATTGAACTCTTTATTGCTTTTCTTTCCTCTCCCCTACTCCTCTCAGAAGGCATAATGCTGTTACCCACCCCTCTTCTCCCCCTCCCCATCCCTGCAAAGCCATGGGCTTGTTACATCTCAGGAACATGTCCTCATAGCTTCCTACCACCAACCCTTTCTTTTGAACCATTTTTGGTTTTTTGGTTTTTGTTTTTTGTTTACTGGTTCGAGATTGTGTTTTCCTTTTTAAAATATGTTTTAGCTACTCTTTACAGCATTATCCACACTTTACTGGAAGGCAGCTTATTAAAGTTTAAAAGCAGCTCGGAAACTAGCACCTTCATTGCAGCTGAACAACAAAAAAATACATACGGCAGAGAAACTGAGAATTCTGCTTTTATTAATTAAACTTCAGTATAACAGGTTCCTTTGCTTCCAGTTGTGGTTTTAACCATTCAGATTTAGAAGTGGGTATTGGACAGTTATGAGGCTATAAATAAAAATAACTTTAGACTTGGAGCTTTAAGACAAATAAAGCAAGGCTGAATTAATTCTGCCTGCCTAGTCTACAACAGAGATTTTCCCAGAGAAATTGGAACCAAGGAAGTAAAACAGTTCCCACCATCACACACTCTGGTCCTCTGGCTCTTATAATCTCTCTCTCTCCCCTTTTCTGTGACGTTCTCTAAGCCTTAGATGTAGGGGTTATTGGGTTTTATGCATATGAATTCTTACCTGTGGAACCCCATATGTGTGCCTGGTACCCACAGAAGCCAGAAGAAGGTGTCAGATCTTCTGGAACTAGTTGTGAGCTGGGTGCTGGGAACTGCCCTGGGTCTTCTGCAAGAGTAGCAGGTTCTCCTAACTCCTGAGCATCTCCACAACGCCTACAGTAGAGATTTTGATACGTTTTTGATGATAAGGTACATGAACTCCAATTAACTGATAGCTAGGGGAAAGGAGTAGCCATGTCTAGAAGGCTGTCGGGAAGATGGAGGTTGGCAGAACTCTTGGGTGGATCTAGTACAGGAGACGTACATCAACCTTCCCACTGACAATGGAAATCCATAGGGAGAGGATGGCTCTCTAGTCTACATAGCCTCATCTTTGGAGTGAGAGGCTTGGCATAGCTCTCCATTTATAAACACGGGAGGGTTACTATAAGGACTACCAGACAGATGATATAACCCAGCGGCAAGAAGGTCAGCATTCACAAGTCAGTTAAAGATAAAGATAAAATCTTGGGAATCAAAGCGAACCTTTAGAAATTCTTCGTGGCAACAAATATTGGTGAGGATGCAGAGTAAAAGGAGTCATTATGAATGGCTATGGGAATGTAAACTATCCCAGAGGCTCTGAAAGTCAGCACGGAGGCTCCTTAAAATACGAAAAATAGACTGCCCTATGTCCAACTACACAACTCCTGGGTATGATACTGTTCACCAACAGGATCTCACTGAAGCCCCTCCCTAGTTTAGGGAGGATGGATCTGCAAGGACCACATATTACCTTGGTAAAGGATCCCTACATACCTTAGTGAGACTGAACCCAGGAATCTAAGAGATGGCCACTGGAATCTCTAAAGGAAGGAGGATACGCATATAAATGAGAGAAAGGAAGGCCCTTTATGAACCAGATCTCTCCCCTTCATACTAAACTAGCGTGCTTACATTGTGAATCCATCAAGTGAATAGAAGAAAGAGTTAGAAAATCAGTATTCAACCAACAAAGTATAATACCATTTTGGTCAAAATTAATCATATAACCTGCCAGGTCTTTGAAATAGGAATGTTTGGGGCTGGTAAGATGGCTCAGTGTGTAAATGCTTACCATGTAGCATGAGGCTTGAGTTCAAATACCCAGTACCCATGTAATATGCTGGGCTTTGCAGCACATGCCTGCAATCCTAGTGTTAGAGGGACAGAAATAGGTAAATACCTAGGGATGGCTGAACTGATTGAATTCTAGGTTCAGAAAGAGACCCTGTTTTATAAAGAAGAAAATTCAGAGAAACTGAAGAAGATACAGAAGATTCACTTCTAGCCACCACATGCACACAGATCTGCACAAGCCACCGAAATATACATACATATATATATGTGTATATACATATATATATATATATATATGTCACACACACACACGCAAAACTGAATAATAAAATGGGAACACTTATAATGTCCAGAGATAAAGCAGATAAGAATACATAATCTTGGAAGTGAAATGCATCAAGACTAAAAATGCTGTGGTGACACATAAGCTGTAGATGAGACACACTTTATGAAATCATTAATACAAATAAAAAAAAATGAAAGATGCAAAGGTTTTCATTTCCCTTCCCCATTTACCAGATTTGCAAATTAAAACAACAGGATACCACTTCACAGTCACTTCCTTAACCAAAATTTTGAAATCTTAAAATATCAGTGTGTATAGGTGTGGATATAAATATAAAATCCCACATACCGCAGAAGCATATAAGTTTTCACCCATTTGTTATTAAATATTTAGCAAGACCCATACACAGGAAGTTGCTTATAATTTACAGATCAGCCAGACAACTGCTCAGTATCCCAGAGGGAATTTCACACTTGCTATATGGGTGATATATAAAAAGACCATCGTAATAGTAAGTAAAACTTAAAGCCAATCTTGCATTTTCCAAGGTGTGGTGTGGTGTGGTGTGGTGTGTGTGTGTGTGTATGTGTGTGTGTGTGTGTGGTGTGTGTGGTGTGTATCTGTGGTACGTGTGTGTGCGTGTGTCTGTGGGGTGTGTGTGTGTGTGTGTGTGGTATGTGTGTGTGTGTGTGGTGTGTCTGTGTCTGTGGTATGTTTGTGTGTGTGTCTGTGGTGTGCATGTGTGTTTCTGTAGTGTGTATGTATGTGTGTGTGGTGTGTGTTTGTGTGTGTGTGTGTGTGTGTGTGTGTGGTGTGTGGTGCATGTGTATGTGTGTGTGTTGTTTGTATTTTTTTTATTTCATCCATGAATGCAATGCATTTCCCTTCTCAAACTTTCTCAAACACAAATGCATCTCTTTTCCCAACCTGTGTCTTCTTTATTTTTTATTTACTTATTTGTTTATTTAATCCACCAAGTCACACTTTTCCATGTGTGGTCACATATGTTTATGAGCATGTATGGTTGATGTTGGAATCATCCTCAATTACTTTGTCACTATTCACTGAGGCAATATTGCTCAGTCAAATCTAGAGCTCACCGATAAAGCTAGTCTTGAACACTGAATATCACTTAAAATAATGAACGATAACTATCCATGTGTCAACATGAATGAATCTCAAAAATTCCCTGTAAAACGTGTGACATGTTATTTATATACATTTAGGAAAGTAATTATATGTTGTTCAAGACATGTGTGTAGTAACACTATAATTACATGTCTAATAATATGAACACTTTGGGCGGGGTAGAAAGAGCAAATTTAAAACACCACTTACTTCTGGCAGGGAAAGAAGGGTGAGATAAGAGGGGTCAGAAAGAAAACTCCAGTCATATCTTGAGTCTGAAAAAAGATCTCAGGAAGTTGTAAATATGTGTGAAAGGGAAAGGCGGGTAAAAGGAGTTACTTGTCTGACCCTGAGTATCAGTAATTAATATTTTGCTGATCTAATTTTATAGGTTTTTTCTTCTTCATACATTCACTTATTTCTCTAGAAATTTTAAAGCAAATATTAGGCTACTTCACCATAAATACTTTAGAAATTATCTGTGAGAACTGAGATAATTCGATTTTACTTTTACCATGCTTTTAGATTTTTATTATTTTTATGATTATACTATTCTTATTTATTCTTTGAGAGTTTCAGACATGCATGCAAGGTACTTCAGTTATATTCACCCCCATTTCTCCTCTCCCTTCTACTAGACCCACTCCCACCCCCCTCCAACCTCTTGTCCCTTTTAAAAATATCTACCAAGTCCGGTTTGTGCTGTCTGTGTCATTACAAGCGTGGGACCATGGAGTGGAATGTGGTGGACCTAGAAGGAGTCACAGCCTCAAATAAAAACCTTCCCTAGAGGCCATCTTCTGTCCATAGCTCCTCACTGAGGGGTACAGCTCATAATTGTTGCTAGAATACTGCCTTGCTTTATCTTGTCGTGTAAACAACCAGCAATGTTGTGAGTTCTTGAAAGCAGAGGTCCTGCCATGTCTAGAAGATACACTTTCATCCCAGCCCTTTGCCACCACTGGCTCTTACACTATTTCTAGTCCCTCCTCCATGATGCTTCCTGAGCCTTTGTGAGGAGGAAATGTAGAGACCTTTATAACAAAAGGGAAAGTACTCCCAAAAATGGGAATAGTTTAGTGAGCTGAGAGAAAGCATTTGTATTAAATATGTAATTGTTATGACACTATCATATGAACCAAAATTACTAATAATTCCTGTGGTAAATGGAATAAGAATTCCTTACAGAGACTCCTAACTCCTAACCCCCCTGAGCATGATGCTACCTTAGATTAGAGGTTCTCAACCTGAGTCTCGTGCCCCAAAAGACCACTGGGAAACACACATACTTGCATTATGCTTCATAACAGTAGCAAAATTGGAGTTATGAAGTAGTGATGAAACTAATTTTATGTTTGGGGATCTCCACAACACAAGGAAGTGTATTAAAGGGCCACTGCAGCATTAGGAAGGGTGAGAACCACTGCCTTAGCTGGTGAAAAGGTTTTGTCCATGTCGTTTGGGCAATGGTCTGGCTGTAGGAAATTATCCAGGTGGGCCTCCTATAAACACGTGGCCTTAAAACGAGGAAGATGGGGCTAGAGAGATGGCTGAGAGGTTAAGAGTACTGTCTGCTCTTCCAGAGGTCCTCAGTTCAATTCCCAGCAACCACTTGGTAGCTCATAAAAGGAAGATGAGAAAATATAACCAGGAAATCAGACTGAGCTTGGAACATTTGACCCCACCGGCATTGAAGACTGTCAAAGGGCCTTGAGTCACGTACACCTGACCTCTAGAGGGTGGAAAAATGAAAAAAGAAAGAAAACAAAAACAAATTCTTTCCTATAACTTCTATAAGAGATACAGCCCTGCTGATATTTTGCAAGCCATTTGGGACTTCTGACCCCAACCTTATGACCGTAAGATAATGAGTTTGTCTTGTTTTAAAGCTAACTTTCTGATAAACTCATATCAAAAAAATGGAAAACTAATGTGATCCCTGAATATTAGGTAATGAATTTTCAATCATTCTTCTCAACCATCTGAGAAATATTTCCTTATAGAATTTATGCCCTGTGTCTCAACAGAAAAACTAACCTGGGTGCCAGAGCCCATGAATTTGTATTATATGACTTGGGGAAGTGTTTTCCCACTTGATGATTTTCTGCTTTTGTTTCATTTGGTAAGCTGTGTAGTGGCAAAGTGGGTGGAGGACAGAGGGCTTTAAGTATCATTCCTATTATAGGAATAAATTAGTGAATACAAATAGAATTTCAAATCCAAAGTATGATACAGTGGTAACCATAACGACTTGGGTTTTCAATTAGCCTTTTTAAATACTCTTTAAGTATTTAAATATATTTTATTTATTGAGAATTTTAAGGATATATAGTATGTGTTGATAAAATACACCCCCTAACTTCTACCAGATCCACCCCACCATGTCCTCTCCGAATTTCATGTACTCTCTTGTAAAACTGCTGAGGTGAATTAATGCTGCAAGATGGGGGATAGACAGTCTACCAGGGGCCACATCCCCGAAGAGAGCTGAGTCTCCTTCCCTCAGCAGCCGCCAACTGCTAATAGCTCTTCAGCTGGGGGTCATGCAGCTCTCCCAATGACCCAACTGGAAATGAGATTGTGTTGCTCTTGTATAGTGCTTGTGCAGCTTCTGTAAGTTCCCATGTGCAATGACCCTGTTGTGTCTAAGGAATCAAACTCCAATCCCCATACTTGTGGGGCAAGCACTTTTCCCAAAGACATAGGGGACATAGAGGCATCATGACAAAGAGCAGGGCATGGCCAGGCTGCTGCCAAGAGCACATCACAGTTCCTGCTCTGAACCTTTCATTAATCCAAACCACCTCTTCAATTTGGAGCCTTGCACTGAGTGTTCCTCATAGACTCATCCTGGACACCTTCAGCCCCGTCTCCTTTGTTCTTATTTGGCCGTTATGTCAACATATGTTACTCAGTCTCAGACCCTTCATAGTGTTCTACTTGGAGTCCACTTGTGGTGGAGACAATCCTAGGCTGTGCTTCAGAGGAGTCAAATGAGCAGATGGAGGAAAGGGACATTGTTTCACCATACAGACTTTCTTCCTCCCAACTTGCTGGCTAAGGGTTGTGGAACAGTATTATCCATTGGCCTTGAAAACAGCAAATGGAAGACGCTTGTGTATTTCAAATGGTGGTGTTTAATTCAAGTGATTGGCCCTGTAGTTGTTGGGGGGGCTAAAGTCTTGGCTCCAGGCTGTGTCCCAGTCCCCTCTGAACTATCTGCACAGCTGCCACCCCAAGGAAGCAACCTTTTGCTGCTCCAAGCAAGAGGTTGGGAGGTGAGTGATGTTTTGCAGTCACAGGGAGTCAGTGCCCTAACCCCTGCAATGTGAATCTCCCAGCTGCTCCTGTGCTAGAAACGCCCTCCATCTTCATTACAGCAGCTGTGCCTGCTTGCAAGTCTATTAGGATATGACATGCTAACTATTGACATTCTGTCATTGGCGGGAGTTGGGAGAGTCAAAGGACCTGAACCCGAGATTCTAGCTGCTCCTTTCAACCATTCTTATGCAGCCCTGCCCTGATTGCACAAGGTCTCGGGGTCTCAGATGGTGTTAGTGATATTAGGGTGTAAGGGCTGTGGAATATTAAGAAGGTTCCATCTATGCAGCTATGTGGAAGTTATCATGTAGGGTATCAATTTACTAGTGTGGCTGCCTTGGGGTTGCTCATGCTCCTGTAAGTAAGTTACTGTTCACTCCAGCTCTGCAAATACACCCACAAACTCATTCATTCCCCGGGTGGAACTTTGGAGAGATAATGCTTTGGTTTGTTGTTGGGACTTTATGGAGAAGAAGACGACATTACTTATGTCTCTAGAGAAGGAATTCTCACAACAGTAGGAAAAGTCCTGGTATGTTGCTGAGAAAGAATTATGCTTCCCTGGGACTTCCACATCCAAATATCTCACAGAGGCCAACAGTTGGCTGAGCTGTCACTGTGGAAGATCCCTCTTGTTTCCTCTGAAGAAACAATACTCTAGTAGAGACCTTTCCTCTACTATAGCCTGCCTGTTTCCATGGTGCCTGCTGTCCACTCTGAGACAGCTAGATGTGGCCCATGCTAACCTCCATGGAACCTCCTTGAATTCTGCCCCCAGTCTCCTCACTTACACTGACAATGGTTCTTTGCACTGACTTGGCCAGACTCTCAACCACGTCTGAAAGAAAATCAAGGATGAAGGGAGGTGACTCGTGTGGTAGGATGAGGAACAGCAATCCTGTAATTGGAGGTGATAGGACCACTGAGCAGACCTATGTCAGGGAAGGTGAAGAGAATGATGGAGAAGTACTTGTGTGCCAGAGAAATCATAGAGTGGTGCCTCCCAGAGCAGCCTCCCTGGCTACCCTCAGAACATACTCCTCTTGAGTCCATTCTAGTCTGAACTGGTATACTATCTTCCTGCTTCCCTTCCCTCCTCTGTCTGCTCAAGCTCTAGACATCGGACTCTTTGCTAGACCTGTCTTTATCCTACAGTAAGCTTCCCCTAATACCAGTACCAGCTTCATTCTTACAGGTGTAAGTGTTGGTTTTATACCAGTGACACCAAAACCTATCTGAACTCACACTGCTGAAGGTCTGCTCATTGCCTCTCCTGGGAACTCTCAGACCAACCAAATTTAACACATTCCAACAAAACTCTGGGTCTCATCTCAACCTAAAGTTTTTCATAACCTCTGTTCTCTCATCTCAGTGGTAGCATGCCTTCTTTTCTCTTCCACCTCACATTGATTCCTCCCACATCTATTATTAGCAAGTCTGCAAGTCCCACAGGACCACACTCCAATACTCCAATACTCTAATCCCTATGGATAAACCACCCAGGTTTAGCCAGCCATCATATTTGGCCCAGTCCGAGCTTAGTTTCCCATCTTAAGTATGTTCTACTCCCACACCCTAAGTAATCCCCTTGAAGCATGAAGCATGATCCTTTTATGATGAGGCCTGCATCATATTGACCTACTTAGAACTTTTAAGGGCTCCCATCATGTAGGGTTGTAGGCTCACGTATGCTCTGCCAAAGGGCATGGCTGCTTGGGGAGTTGGGAAAAGGGGAGTTTGATGGTGCCTATCCCACACCAACGCTGTCTTCTCCAAGTGTGGGAAAGCACAGTCTAAGGCATGGGAAAGCCAGAGTTAGTTAGGGGTCCCTGGGCCTGTGATGAGGCAGGGGCAGTGGAGTTCTCAGGCTTTTGGACATCCAGGCACCACTGGGAGTCACATAAGAGCAAAGATGGAGTCAGGGTGGAGCACTTGGGCTGCTTCTATCCAGGAGCCTCGATGGAAAGGGGAGCTCCAGCTGGTCCCATCAGTCCTTGGCTTCATGGCAGCAGCTTGGTAGTGGTTGTGGCTAGGAGCTCAGAGAAGCTTTTTATGGGAAATTAGGCTGCAGCTCTGTAGGTGAAGGCCTTCTCCCTGGCTCCCAATGGTGGATCTTGATGAAAAGAGATGGCCCATGGTTCTAAACAGTTTATTGTCATGGTGGAAAGTGGATGCATAAAACCATACCCCTTCTCAGGGTGGGCCTGAGATTATATACCTTTTTCAGGGAGGAATATCTGGAAAGGGAAGCTTATTGGCAATGCCCTCCAGGCCTCAAGATTCCTCTTTATCGTGAAGAACTCTGTTTTGAGCCTACTTGACTAGGGACACTTCTCTTTTCCTATTGTCCTGGTCTGAGATGTTAAGGATGCCTCATCTACATGTGGAAGGGCTTGGGGCATTTCCCTTATGTGACTGATGGCCACAAATCTCTCGAAGTGATGGGGGGAACTGCAGCTACATGACAGTGGCCTGGTGCTAAGCAGGCAAAACTCCCTTCTGGGTCTCTGGAGCTTCAAGCCTTTAGCTTAACCTTCCCAGTCTTCCTCTCACAGGTCGCAGTCCCACATCATCACATCTAGAGAAAGTCCAAATCCTTCCTTCTCACCTATGCCTTAAATATATCTGACCTTTGGTTATCCTTCAGAACACGTCCCACAATAAAGCTAGCAGGTGACAGGGTAGTTTCTAGAAACCCAGGTTAAAGAACCTACTGGACAGGAGGGAAAACAGGGACTGGCCACTGGGGAAAGGCTGAGGTGCTCAGCAGAGAGTCTATCTATCCATCCAGACCAGATCAACTCAGACACAGTTTAGTGAACACAGAAAGGAGGTCCCAGTGACCATGGAAGTCACACGATTTCTCATGGGAGACCTGGCTAACTCCTGCACCAGGCTCAGTTAGTCCTACCCAGTTGTGGGAGCCACCTTGAAAAGAGAGAAACCGAGGAGTTTGAACCCTAAATTGATTGACTCTTTCTTATAAAAAGGAGACTATTTTAAGACAATATTATTTTAGTGAAAATGCTAATTTTTCTTCTCTTTGTCTTTTCTTCTCTTTCCCGCAGTCTCCTGGATCTGGAACTCCAGAGCACGGGGCACATAGTGGTAGGAAGCTTCATCTTGGGTATTTTGAAGACTACTTCTCTGGGAGTGTCCCAAGTAGACTCATCACAGACACAGACAAGAAGTAGAAAGAAGTCAGCCCTAGCTTGTAGGAATAGACATTTCCTGCATCCTCTAAAGTGAGCCATATACTTTGAAGCTGAACTCACAGGCCATTGTGAGCTGTTTTATGTGGATGCTGGGAATTGAACTCAGGTCCTCTGCAAAAGCAAGTCCATGTTCTTATCTGATGGGCTGTTTCTCCAGCCCCTAGGTTTTAATGCTGCAATAAACATGACCACTGAGTTTAGAGCACCATTTTTCCTTTTGCATAGACACAAGCATATCACCTCCCTGGCAAGGCCTGGGCCTTGGGTGATTGTTGCTCATGGGGAGTGTACAATCAAGGCAAGAATTTTACGCCCTGGGTGTCTCTTCTTGTAGGGTAGGTATCCTTGGCATCTTGAGAACTCAACTCATGTTCTCATCCTACCCTAATGAATCTTAGTGGTCCCACCCCATTCACAGTGTTCCATAAATAATACAGTCATCTGGATCCAACTATCCAGTCTATAGCACCACTATGAGCCTCTCTCTGATACTGGTGGCCCAGCAGGGCTTCCCTTTGCATCAGAATATCTTACTTAAAGCCTTTCCATGATCTAGCTCTTACGACGCATCTGTGCAAGCCGGCTTTGTTAGCTCTCTTTACAGAAGGCGGAAGCAGGCATTGGAAGCGGTAGGTAGCACAGGTGTTCTGTGAGTGAACATGCAGCTCCTGATTCCTAAGCAACGTCTTTTATGCCAACACTGCATGCCCCACAGCAACCAGGAAGGATACTTCATTTTTACTCTGCTTTGACCCCTACTTGCTCCTAGCAAATCTGCAAGGAGCTCACAGGAGTCCTTATCCCTATTTTATGGGTGAGGCTTCTTAGTCTAAAGAGCCTCTTGCTAACTCCAGCCACAGGGAGTCTCACAGAAGAGAGATTTCACTTCCCCATTCTCTAAGCCTCCTGCATAGCAGACAAAAACACCCTGTCCCATCCATGTGAAGTGAGAAGAGCGAGCCTGCCTACAGGGAGAGGGCTTTGTAACCCCATTGATTGGGAGGGCCTTCCTGCCAAGGCACTCTGGTACAGCTTTTGGCTTCATGCAATCATGGAATGAGCCGGCTTTCAGGCAAGCTGTTCACATCCAGCTCCAGCCTTTACTAGCTGCCAGGGCCTCTGATGTTCACAGCCGTCCTGTGGGCAATGGCAGGTCCCAGGCTCACAAAATACAGATGGTCCCCAGGGCAGACTGGGGGACAGCCAAGCTCAAGGCCCTCATCTCAGCAGTGCTGATCAACTGGCAGCTGGATAAGAGGCTTTCAAACCTTCCAAAAAAACATGCTTTTCCCCCAAACAGGAGGAAACAGGGGCCCAACTCCCCATCAAGAGCTGTAAAAATGCCAGCAAATGTCTAATGGACCACATAACTCGAAATTTGATTATGGCCGCCGAAGCACAATACTGGAAAGAGACAGTTGATCCCAGCCAAGGACACCAAATGAAATAGGAAGAAAAATTAAGTCCCTGGAGGAAGACTCCACAGGGTTCCTTGTATTGGACACTGTCTTAAGAAACCCAAGGATTTCACATTTATGATATCCTTCTTCTGTGTGGTGGTCTTTAGAAAGACCAAGAATGGAGAGATGGCTCAGTGGTTAAGACTACTTCCTGCTCCTGCAGTTCCCAGCACCCATATCCACCTCCAGGGGACTCTGATGGCCTCTTCTGACCTCTACTGGTACCTAAACTAATCTCTCTCTTAGAGAGAGAGAGAGAGAGAGAGAGAGAGAGACAGAGACAGAGACAGAGACAGAGACAGAGAGAGACTCCACAGAGAATCGTCAGAGAATTTAAAGGAAAGGATATCATAAATGTGATCACAATTATAAATATTGAAAGGCCCAGTGTTCATAACATTAAATATGAGTGATAAAGAAAACCAATGCACAGATCACGAAGCTTTGCAAGTAGCCCATGAGACAAGAACTCCAGGTACCCATCTTCCTTGGAGAGCTTGTACTGTGCTCCTGGGGACCATGTTTTATTTGAGGCCTGAGACGTTTGTCTCTTCATTGCTACCTTCTTCCCTCTCTCTTTCTTTCCTCCTCTTCCTATCTCTTACCCTTTTCTGCTACTTCATCTTTTCCTCTTCCTCTTTTACTCTTTCCCTGTAGCTTCCTACCCTATCCCCGTGGATTTCCCAGCTCACATGTCAGTCTTTCTTTTTTCTTCCCATTTATTTCTTTTCTTCATTTCCTTCTTTCTCCCCCAATTCCAGGAAGTTTTGGACTCCAGACTCCCCTTAGCTACCCAGAAAGCTCAGGGGTCTTTCTAGGACAGGAAGACTATACAAGGGGCTCCTTGGAAATGTATGGGATAACAATTAGTGAAAAATGAAGCCATGAGTCTGAAGAAGAGGGGGAGATGTGTGTGGGAGGGCTTGAAGGGAGGGGATGGAGAAATGGCATAATTATATTATAATCTCAAATATGTGTTAAAATAAACAAGGGAAGTGTGCATACATGTACACTGCCTATATGGTTTCCAAACAAGTGTGTTGTGCAGCCATTAAAAATAATGGCCTTGAAGACTACAAAATGTCATGAAAACAGCATATTTGCTACACTTAAATGAAAAATTCAGGATGCACAATTTTATGTGCAGTGTAATTACAGTTGGGCTTTAAAACCTGCCAAAGCCTCTGTGCTGGGAGAACTGGAGGAGGAATGCCAACTGTCGGCGGCCCCTTCTTCACTTAGGGAGGAGCTGGTTTTAATTTTTCACTCCACACTGAGTTTTATTTCATAAACACATATTGCCTTCATGATGATAGAATAAGCCACCAGTGGCCATAACGCAGACCTGGTATGAGGACCCCAGCTCCTGCCATCCCCGGCTACACTCTACGGTGGGCTAAGTTTGATACCTGCTAAGCTAAATGCAGCAACTGACAGAACTTTGTCTCCTGTCTGCGTCCCCCTCCCATTGCATAGTGACTCACATAACCCCCGGACGGCTTTTGAGGCTTGAGACCTGAAGTTCACATTCCCTGAGGCTCCCTCCAGGAGCAGGTAAACTGCTAGAATTTGTAGAAGTGTTGTCATTGTGGACCTGAGAGAGGGTCTTTGCGATCAACCCTGTTTTACATGGGAGAAGGGTGAACGAAGCTCAGAAATACCAAGTGGCTTGTTCAGCTGAAAACTCAAGAGGTTTTTAATCCAGTCTGATCAGAACCATCCATGACCTCTAATGACCTCCGTGGAGTTAATCTTGGAAGCACCAGATGAGGAGGAAAGCACCACAGAGTAGTGACAATCACAGAAGCTGGTGAGATTTGACTCGAGAAAGAAGCTATCAATGCAGGGAGGGAAACTGTAGCTCTGAATACTGAATAAAACAGGATGTCGCTACTTTCAAATCTATGTACATGTGCATGCATACGTGTGCACTCAGGTGCTAGTAAAAGCCAGAAGAGGGCATTGGATTCCCTGAAGCTAGTTACAAACAAATTGTCAACCACCTGACTCTGGTGCTAGAAACCAAACACTGGTCTTCTGTAAGGGCAGTGAGAGCTTCTAATGGCTGAGGCATCATCTCTGCAGACCCTGAGATTGTCACTATTTTCTGAGAATATCTATTCCTTTGAAATCTTAAGCCCAAATATCTTCATATTTAACGAAATTGATGTTATAAAGGGTGCTATGAATCCT
The DNA here is from genome assembly GCF_021556685.1 of Rattus norvegicus. Classification (NCBI taxonomy): domain Eukaryota; kingdom Metazoa; phylum Chordata; class Mammalia; order Rodentia; family Muridae; genus Rattus; species Rattus norvegicus. Next base: position 76,871,175 of record NC_141541.1, read on the forward strand.
ACTTTCAGGATATACTTATGATGTCTAATGCACTCTTTTCCATCACCATGATTGTTCATTTTGACAGGTTGTCAACATATAGCATCACTTGAGGGGAGAGTCTCAAAGGAAACTTTCTAGATGAGACGGGCCTGTGGGAGATTGTCCTAATGGTGTTCGTTAATGTAGTAAGATCTAGCCTAAATGTTGCTGTCACCATTCCATGGGCTTAGGTGCTAGACTGTACAGGAGTGGAGAAAGCTGGCTGACCCTTAAACATGAATGGATTAATTCCTCTCTGCTCTTATCCATGGGTTTCATATAAGCAGGTTATAGACTGTAACTTGGGATTGTGAGCTAAAATAAGCCCTAGTTCCTCTATGTTGCTCTTTATCAGGCATTTTTTCAATGCAGTCGAGATGAAACCAGGGCAGTTGGTACTAAGGGAATCGTTAGATCCTGAGAAAGAAAATAGGGGCGTAATCTCTCTGCCCAGTTCAACAATGCTCACACTGGCTTTTGACACCTCTACTACATACATGCTTTTCCACAGGTGCTGTCATATTCTCATAGAGCTTGCCCTCAGCCTTGCCCCTGACATTTCATACATTCTTCTCCATTTTCTGTGCTTTGTCTCATCTACACTTTATGAAATGAATACATCATGGCTATCTTAATTCTCCCACCACTGGGCACTTAGCTCTTCCAGTTATTAGAGACTAAACGGCTATAAATATATTTTTGCATATTACTTTTCCCATATAAATTATTACCTTCGGAAAAATTCCCAAGGGTCATATTACTGGTACAAAATATATGGAAATAGTAACGATTCCAAATACGCATTGCTGAATTATAATCTGAAAGGATAGGCCCATATATAGTACCTGCACCTTAATAGATACTTAATAAATGTTTAATGGCTATGTGAATAAATGCCATGGGCAACATATGTAAATCTTCCTTGAATATGTAAACTGGTTAAGAGAAGAAGATTTGGCTTTGCTTTATTAAAGGAATGTACTCTGTCCACAGTGGCTGAAGCAGGACCTCTGAGAGTCTGCTATTATTTTCTCCTTTAGTTTAGCTTTACAAACAGCAGATTTCTAGGAAGGAAGTTTTCTTAGCCTTGGGTTCATTGCTGTAAAGAGACACCATGACCCAGCAACTCTTAAAATGGCAAACATTTAATTGGGGATGGCTTACAGTTTCAGAGGTTCAGTCCATTATCATCATGGCAGCAAGCATGGCAGGATGCAGACAGACATGGTGCTAGAGGAGGCCAGAGCTCTATCTCTCAATCTGCGGGCAGCAGAAAACAGCACCACACTGGACATAGATTGCACATAGGAGACTTGAAAGCCTACCTTCACAGCAACATACTCCCTCCTAGAAAGCCACACCTATTACAACAAAGCCACACCCCCTGATAGTGCCACTCCTTATGGGTTAAGAATTCAGATATTGAGCCTATGGGAGCAATACCTATTCAAACCACCCCAGGAGTATTCTCCAAAAAGGTTTGGAGGACTTTGCTGGTTGGAATGTATAGCTTCATTATGGCTTTGGGTAGCCCGGGTCTTGGCAGGACATAGATGGAATCTCCAATGTCCCTCAGCTCTTCCTAGTCTCTCTTAGCTTCCAAGGATGATGGGTGCTTTCTACACCCTTGGTTTCTCTGGGCTTCTAGATTTGTCTTAGGATTCTAAACTGAGAGCAAGTGTTAGAGACTAGATCTCCCACAAATAACCCAAAGGAAGACACTTGCAATGTCGAAGTATGTCCATCAAAAGACAGAATGGATGTCCCCAAACTAATGTGTAAGTTGGGAGAAAGGTGAAATGAGTCATATTATAGTCCAGAGAGAAACACGAAGCCAATGGGGAAGACAAGACAAGACACCAACAACTACACAGTCTCGCTAACGTGGAAAGAAATCATCTTGGTCTTTGATGGGAATTAGGAGAAAAGCTAACTACAAATGAAAGCTTGCAGCCTGTGGAAGACAGTACTGATCTTGTACTTGTAATAACGGAGGGTAAGACCTCAAAGGAAGAATTACAGGGCTAGCAAAATGGCTCAGCAGGTAAAAGTGCTTGTTGCCAAGCCTGGTGACGTGAGTTAAATCCTCGGAACCTACATAGTGGAAGGTGAGAATTGACTCCTACAAGCTGTCTTTTGACATTCACAATCTCACTATAACATGGCCCCAACACCCCCAAAATAAATAAAAGTAAAAAAACCGAAGTCGTAGAAGTTCATGAGCATGCAACCAGAATCTAGTAAAATTATGCCAACATTTGATGCAATACACAAGAAGATCAGAGATGTAATTAAAGAGGGAGAAGTATAACAAGTTACCCAAAGACAATCCCTGCCAGCAGGACAAGTGGTAAAGAAGGTAGGGATGGATACAGTGAAGGCAGACACAAGGAAGGCAGACAGACACAGGGAAGGCAGACACGGGGAAGGCAGACACAGGGAAGGCAGGCACAGTGAAGGCAGACACAGGGAAGGCAGACATAGTAGCAAGTATTTATGCTGAGAGACTCTCTCAATAGCAACCTCTTACAGACTGACCAGCAGAAAATGACCTGTCAGGATGCAAACTGCTAAATGACCCGATGTAAAAGTAAGAATTATGTCACACTTCACCCATCCAATGTCATACCAGAGCAGGGGCCCTTAGAGGGACATCGACTCATTGTGAGGAAAAATAAAATATGTACAAGGCAAGCTTCTTGCCAAGATGATTTCTCTCCTTGGAAGCAGGAAGAAAAATGTTCCAAGATTTGCCTGGAGGACAGGAAATGATTTGTCAACCAAGTCCCAGAGACTCCAAGATCAGAAAGCCATGATCACTTGGTGCTAGGGAGAAAGAAGTGAATATTTAATGTCTTTGTTTGTCTTCGGGTTATCTGGCAGTAATTTCAGTAATGCTGTGCTCTGCTTCAGGAGTTCACTGGCCTGGCTAACACACAGTAATGGATTGACCCGCCCTTGTCAATGAGTCTCTTAAGCTTTGAGCGTTGAACTTTCAGATATGAATTTGGATAGACGGCATATCTCAAAACTTTGGAACTGCACCTTAGTGCACTTCTCCGTTAATTCTGTACATTTTAGAGGTGTGTGTGTGTGTGTGTGTGTGTGTGTGTGTGTGTGTGTGTGTGTGTGTGTGAGGGATGATGTGAAGGTCTCTCAAAACAGGGATAGGGTATTTGTTTTCAAACCTACTGTACCGTATTGCATGCTGCACTCGGAACTTAGTGGTAGATATTTGTTTTTTCTGAGTAACGGGAGCACATAGTTGAAAGGTCAAATAGTTGAAAGGTCAAATCTTTTTGAAAGACCCATCATAAATCATAAACCGGGAAAGGGAATAACATTTGAAATGTAAATAAAGAAATATATCTAATAAAAAATAAAATATCAAAAAAAAAGACTAAGTACTGAAAAACCTATTGTTTAAAATGCAAAACTCAATTACAAAGGAATGACATCACTGCCTTAAAGAAGAGAAGTAAGCTCGGCTGAGTCTATTGCCAGTCTAAGATGAGAGCAAAGAGGACTGAGTAACCAATCTGGAAACATGTTATCAATTAATACATTGATCAGTCATGTTAACATATTTATATTTTATATAATTACCTATGTCAGTGGTTCTCAACCTTCCTAATTCTGTGACCCTTTAATAAAAAAAAAAGACTCATGATGACATCCAAGCAGTTCCATGCCCCAAGCTCTGTTCAGTCTTCCTCTTGCCTGGGGTGGTTTCACTGTTTTTGTCTGGCATTTAAGCAGACATCTTTCTAAATAGCATGCATACGTGGTGTTCTTCGGATTAATGAATATTAAGTAAGATCTCTGACTTTCCATTATGATAGATGAGATTTTAGCTCCTTCTCTTCTGTCTGGCCCCATCATTTTTGAGTAAATCAATACTCAGCTGATACGACCATATTCCTCATAAGAATATTATTTCTGACTTCATAGTTCTATTTTTATTTTATTCTTCCTTGCCTTCTGTATTTTGGAAATTGATTGGCTTGTGGCCTTTCTCTTTCATGATCTCTCTTTTTTTAGCTATGCTACTTTGTATCAATTGCTATCCACTCCCCCAAATGCACAAAAGCTTTCCAATACAAGTTTTCCCAGACATATAAAGAAATGTATCTATTTTTATTTTTATCCTTGAATATCTCCACCTGAATTGCTCTCAGTCTTGGCCAGAGAAGCTTCTCTCTGAGTTGGCAGCAGTCAATGCAAAGCAAAGACCAGCACAACTGGTCGAGGTGCTAAAAATAAGAGACTGTTGGGTATCCAGCCCTATATGGGACATTTTTGTTTTATCATATACCCCTAACCCTGACCAAGGCTGAGGAAACATCGCGAGGAGGAGGCAGAAAGAGTGTAACAGTCAGAGGATCAAGATCAAGCCAGCCACAACTAACATGAGTGGGGGAGGGCTCATGAAGCTCCATTCATAACTGAGGCACCATCGCGAGTTGGGAGAGTGAAACTCACTCTTCTCTGGGGGAGTATGGCCACCAGTGGGTTGTTCTTGCCCCAGTGGATGGCCTCACAGCCGCCCTACACATATGTGTAGAATTAATTAGACATAAAGAATTATTAAAATGAAAATAGGAGGACATTAAGTTGAAAGAGGGATACATTGAGATCTGCTGGGAGTTGTAGGGGATATGAGTGAAAGTTATCATATTTTATTACATACATATGAAATTTTCAAAGAATAAACTGAAGTGTAAGGGAATGTCAGGACGGGGAGGTGGGAAGGGGTGGGTGGATGGGTGGGGGAACACCCTCATAGAAGAAGGGGAAAGGGGCATGGGACAGGGGGGTTATGAATGGGAAACCAGGAAAGGGGATAACATTTGAAATGTAAGTTAAAAATCCAATAAAAAAAGGGAAAAAATCGTAAGTACTTTTTTTTTTTTAAACAGGAAGTAGGAAGTGGAATGATGCATACTAGAGGCAGGAGAGAGAGGCAGAGGAAGTGAGGGTAGAGAGGGGCTGGTCATTGGGTATTAAATAGTAGACCTGCTGTTCTCTTGAATCATGGGAAGATTATGGTTAGCAATATTTTATAGAATGATTCAAAATGGCTAGAAGAACATACTTGAATGTCCTCAGCACGATGAGATGATAATTGCATGAGGCAATGGATGTATAACCCCCTGATTTGATTATTACACAGTATACTTAGGTCACAGTATCACACCATGCCCAACAAATGTGTATAGTTATTATGTGACATGTATAAATAAAACTGTTCTGGAAAGACGGCTCGGCACTTAAAAGCACATACTACTTTTACCGAGGATCTGAGTTGTTGTCCAGAACCTACCTTGGATGGCTCTAGGGGATCCTGTCTGTCCTCTTCTGTCCTCTACACTCATAGACATGTACCTTACACATATAAATACATACATACATACATACATACATACATACATACATACATACATATTCTTTAAAAAATAAAGGTATCTTCTTCTTTTAGTATACTTGTTCATTTCTCCTGGCAGTTCATGATAAGAGCCCATTCCTCACTGCATCCCCAGTAGGTCCTGCCAATCAAAAAAAAAAAAAAACAAACAAACCACAGTTCCTTAGAAAGGAAGATTTTCTTGGATTATTTCATTGATTATTCCATGTCCTGTATTTACACTCATCTCTTTATAGCTATATGATGAATTTTTGAAATGTAGAATTTCATTCTCTAACTTTGATCATTACTAAAATACCTTTCTTGGTATGTTTCACCCTTGATAACATATTTAATATCTGAACGTAGTGCATACCGAAGGCTGCACTTTCCTAGCTGTTCCTCTTTCACAGATTTCTCCTCCAGTTCATTGGGGGTTGCATAAAATATTTTATTAATTCCAATTAATTGTATGAAATGGTGGCTATCATAGTGTCCTTTCTGATAAAGTTATATCACATGTTTTAATCATATTCACTTTTCCTGACCTTCTTTTCTCCCTCTTTTGTCCCACTTGTGCCCATTCTAATGATGGTAGTGATAGTTGAATATATATAATTTTTTCTGTGTAATTCACATTTTTGGCACTATCTTCTATTAGAGACTGTCCTCAGATGTTAGGTAATCCTGCCTGTGTTCATGATTGTGAAGATCATTGACAGGCTTTACACTGTAGCAAGTTCCATGTCAACAATGTAAGTGATCCTCTTGTAATAGGATTTGGATATTTTCCTCCTGCCGTTTACATGAATTCATAGGAGGACTCTTCTCACATGTTGTCAGGAGAGCATAGGTCTTGCCATGTGACATCTCCAAGCTAAACCCCAGAAGATAGGTGACCATTACCCACACTGGGTATATAATCAATTGTGTCCACCCAAACTATGTCCAGACATTTATTTTTATGTCTAGAGAACAGCCTTCCCTACTTCCAGTGCTCTGGGAAGAGAAATGAGAGAGGAGAAACCGGCCTTTCATCCATTCAGTGTGCTCTCACCTGCTCAGTTTCAACCCAGCCCTGCATCTCGGCCTCCAGAGTTCTAGAGTTGTTGCCTATAATGTTTGCCCTTCTTCTTCACCCCATAGGCTTGCTTTGATTTATTGGGATTTTATGAGGAGATGGGATTCCTAGACGTTCTCAAAGCCGCAGAGTTGTTGCCTATCATCTTTGGCCTTCCTTGTCTGTTTATGTCTCTTTACACGATGGGCTTGCTCTGATTTATTGAGATTTTATGAGAAAATGGGACTCTTAGAAGTGCTCAAAGCTGTCTCGACTGTATTTATTTTTGATAGGTGAGCCTTATTCAGCCACCACTTTTGTAGGTTACAAATTGGTTGGAAATAGACCATCTCATCCAGCTTGACCCCATGCAATTCGTTTTCAATGTCACTTTAAAGATCTCATTTCATGATGTGGGAGGAATCGCGATGTATTTATTCCTAAGTGGAGCCCCACAGGAGAGTATATGAGCCTCGGGATCTCTGATTCTATAACATCTACCCACAGCCTCACTACCCACATCTATGCTCCTTCTCCCAGAAAGAGAATTTCAGTGTACCCTCAAGAAGAAAATCACCAAAACTTAGACATACTTGAATGAACAATGTATTGATATTCAAAGACTCAATTTGACTTCTACAATTTGCTATCAGCATAATATTAGGGGATTCCTCGAATGTAATGCTTTTATTCCAAAAAAAAAAAAAAAAACACAAAAACAAACCAAAAACCACCACTACTGCCACTACCACCACCACCACCACCACCAACAACAACAACAACAAAACATGTCTTTATGAGCAGTCCTTTTAAAATCATTGGCTGGGTAGCTTAGAATTGTCATCTGTAAATGAGAATAATAATAGCCTATGTCTTGAGAGATGACAGTAAAGCTCTCAGCATAGCATCTGCCATGAAATATCTAAGGGAGGGTTATCATTCTTAATTCCTACAGTATTAACCACAGGATTGTACGTTGATGGGTAAACGGTTATAAGAATTAAACACCCATCTGTTTCTTATTATCATGGCTCTATAGATATAAAGATCTGAATGAGACAACATATATAAAATCTCTGGATAAACCTTATCTATAGTCTGTCAGGTTTTGAAGACCATGAATCAATGGCTTCCTGGATTGGTTAACCCAAAGGAAGCCACATAATGTTAAAGGGAACTGCTTAATGTACCTGCCAATCAGATAGATGTATTGTCCATGGTTTTGACTCCTCTTGGCCACAGCTCCCCAGATCCCTGGGACTCAGAATTGACAGAAGTGTCAAAAATACAGGCAAACCAAATCAATTCTAGAATGAAAGCTATTGGATTTTTTAAAAATTAGAAACAAAAAGAATAGTCCTTTCCCCTAGTGCTTGCAGGACAATTAATAAGTAAGGGGAAATACTGCTTAAGCACCATCTTCTTAATGTGATATTTACACTTGTTTTGGAGATGAGCTACAAATAGTAAAGACTGGCCGAAGCATCCTTGCTGGGCAAGGCTTTAGATTGACTACCATGGAATCTGCTGTGATAATGGGCAACTTTCTGACCGGTAAGTGTAGAACGAACCCATTACATGATAGAAGGGCTTAAAGAGATTCTAGCAATTGTCTCCTCATTGCTTTAAGATGCTGTCTATGAATAGGTCTTCAACAAGCGTGCCGTTGATTTGCCATGTTAATAGAGTGGGTTATGATAGGAAATCTTTAAAAGGGCTGTACAGTAGTGTTAACATTAGTGACTTGTCAGAAGTACATGCCTCGTAGAATAAAAGAAGTATTCGAAGCACCAATAGTCCACTGTTTGAAATTATGGGACATTAGAATCAAAATGGAGAAAGAGGTCATGAATGTCAACACTTCTCACGTCTTAGCCTGCTAGGGAAGGCAAATGGGGATCATTATCTCTTATAAAGGAGTTGAGAAATCTGAGAGGTAAGGAGGCAAAGATAAAGGGACCTCTTGGAATTATTAGCCAGAGAGTTTGTGTGTGTGTGTGTGTGTGTGTGTGTGTGTGTGTGTGTGTGTGTGTATAGCTGTACCCTTTCAAACACACACACACACACACATACACACACACACACACACACACACACACACACACACGAAATAGAATAACACAGGCTCAGAAGCTTCATTCACATACCTAGATACTCTAGATACTTTGCTGTTGGTGTGGACTGGAACCTGTGTTGAAGTGTTAACTTCTTATTCCAAAACGTGACTGGTCAAGGGCTGAGAGTGGGGAGGAGCATGCTCCAGGCTTACCTGCTGATTGGTTACTTTCAGCGGAACCAGAACCTACACCTCTTAACTTTTGCTTTACTGACCTCTTCTTTATAACTACTTTTTCCATAAGACACACATGGATTATCAGTGCATAGAAAATTCTTTTGTATTCACTCATGACACCAAGTCAGTCCTAATCTCAAGATTTACACAAGGTCAGTGGAGAGAAGAGAAAGAAAGAAGGGTGCTATAACTGCGAGGTGGTTTGGGGCACACTTGGGGACAATTCAAAGACTAGTAACCAGAAATTACTTGTATTTTCTTGACTTGCTGAGATGGGATTAAAGATGCCTCATCCTACTGCTTCTCTTTCATATTTTTTTATGTTTTGGTTGTTTATTTGTTTTCATTCATTAATTTATTTATTCACTTTACATTGCGATTGCAGCCCCCCCTTTCCTCTCCTCCCAGTGTCACTCTTATAAACCCCTGTCCTCATTACTCTCTCCCCTTCTCCTCACAGAAGACGAAGCACCTTTGGGAAACACCCTGCCCTGAGAAATTAAGTCACAACAGGCCTAAGCACATCCTCTCCCACTGAGGCCCAACCAGACAGTCCAGTTAGGGGGCGGGGGTGGGGAAGCAGATCCAGTGGCTGGCAACAGGGTCAGAGACATCCCCACTCCAGTTGTGAGAAGACCAAACTGCAAATCGACCTCAAATAGGTAGGAGGCCTAGGTCTAGCCCCTGCATGCTGTTTGGTCATGGTTCATTCTCTGTGAGCCCCGATGAACCCAAGTTAATTGGTTCTGTAGGTCTTCATGTGTGTCCTAGACCCCTCCAGCTTACTTATTTCTGTCTTCCACTCTTCCACAAGACTCCCCAAGCTCCACTTGATGTTTGGCTGTGGGTCTCTGTGTCTGTTTCCATCTGCTGCTGGATGAATCCTCTCAAGAGAGGCAGTTCTGCTAGGTGCCTGTCTGCAAGCATAGCAAAGTATCATTAATAGCATCAGGGATTGGCTCTCTCCCACGGAACCAGTCTCGAGTTGGGCAGTCATTGGTTGTCCATTCCCTCGATCTGATCCATATTTTCCATGTATGTCCTACTGCTTCTCAAATGGAGCATTGGCAGAGGTCCTTTCTGACCATTGCACTGGGGAAACCCAGGAGCTTCCATCATTTGACTTTGCATAAAGGAGAAGGAAGTTGCCTACGTGAATACATTCTGTGGAGCCCCAACTTACGATAACGCGGTCTGCTCATTAAGTCACATGCCTTGGCTCCTTTCCTTGTGGCTGTGATAAAATATCCCGACTTAAGCCCCTCAGTGGTTCAGAGTTCAGAAAGATGCAGCCACAGTAGTGGGAAAGACATGGCCGCAGGCTGAGAAGGCACAGTGGCTCCTGCTGAAGTTTGACCGGTCACACTGCACCTGCTTTCAGAAAGCAGAGTGAGCAGGAAGTGGCGAGGCTAGAAGTCTCACAGTCTGTCCCCGGGATTCTCTTTCTTCAGAAACTCTCTTTACTCCAAAACTTTTCTCAAATGGTGCCACCAGCTGGGACCAAATGTTTTAACCCAGGAGCCTATAAAGGACATCTCACATTCAAACCACAGCTTCACTTTAATAGTACCCCATTTCATGAGGTTGATAGCAAAATGATTTGAACCATCTGAAAAGGTCTTCAAAGGGCGCCTTGTTAGCTGAATGATAAATGCAATGTTGAGGTACTGGAAATTTTTTTTATTTAAGAGCATATTTTCATGCTGTGAATGAGTTGTCTGATAAGGAGACCTGTGTGGGTATCAAGTACTACCAGGATGTATACACGAAAGTGAGAGGAAAAACATCGACGCAGGGTGGTGAACTTCCTAGACTATTATAAAGGTGTGCTGGAGCCATAATTCAGTAGTAGAGTGCTTTCTTAGACTCCAAAGGCACCAAGTTTGATTTCTCCACACTGAAAAACAAAACAAAACAAACAAAAATCTCCAGAATTTATAAAGGAAAATAATAAAGGCTCAAAGTGGTTGTATGTTGTTGCTGCTGGTGAATATATATATAGGTAGATAGATAGATATAGATATAGATATAGATATAGATATGAACTCATGAAAATTGTTAGAAAATGGAAATAGGAAGAATATGTAATGAAATTAGAGTTGTTTTAATTTCAGTTTTATTTGCTGAGTATCTAAACTGCTTATCAAGCATGCTGTGTGTGTTTGTATGCATGCTGTGTATAAAAATGAGCTGAAGTGAAGGGCTTGGCTGAACACTATTTCTAACACCAAAAGAGCTTACATTTAGAACCAGATGGACCTGGGTTGGAGTCTGTTCACTACCTAATTGCCATGTTAGTCTAATGACCAACAGAAACATCTTGCATTGTCTATAGAAGGAGGGTGCTAATGGCTACTTATCATGCATCCCATATCTAAGCCTCAGGAAGAGTGAGTGCCTGGTTCATCTGTACTTTGAATTATCACCTATGGTTCTTTCCCCTTCTTGTGTTTTGACTCTTGGCCATGCATCTTTAGGTAGTGATATAAAAGAGATCTTATTTTCACTAAAAAATGGAATTGAATCACTGGCATCTCTCATCTTAGTCATAACACCATCACAATTACTAGTTGATGTGGCTTCTATATTTAGCAGTATTTTATGATTTTTGTATTTCAGTTCATGGGATTCATGAAAGGTATCTCTCATTAGCTCGTGTTTATTAAATACTTAATTAATATCGTCCTTGCTTCATATTTTACAATGCCTCCCCATCCTGTAAACAGGATATAACTCATCTCTTGACTTGGATTCAGCCAGGAGATGTGCTTTGTGTGATATAGTAAGGCAGATATGACATCGGACTCATTCTCAGGTGAGGCCTCAAGAGACCGCATATGTTTATTGCTGAGCTTCTGCCAAATTTGTGAGCACACGCTGGGGAAACTGGCTGGTCTCACAGAGGGCAAGAAACACGTGCAGTGGAACTTACCCAACAAAGCTACCCCTGCATAGAGTCTAGGCTCAAAAAGTCCCCTGCCTGTCTACCCACAAACATATGACTAAACCCAGACAGGACAAACAGCCGCTAGTCAAGTCAATCCCGTACTAGCTAGTCCTTGGGAAACCTCAGAGGCATGAACAATAATAGTGCTAATTATAAATGTGTACAATTGTTTGAATCACTGAACATTAGGTTGGTTTGTTACAGAGCAGTAACTAATTGATACATTCATAACTGGGGATACTTACCATAAATATCTAGTATAATTCACCTCTAATGCTGAGAGTTGAAAGGCTATAATATATGAATATTTCAACTGCATATCACTTTATACATGATTGGCTCATTCATGCATCTCTCTGTGTATCTGTTACCGAGGACGCAGACACTCTGTAAAATGTGGCTAGATGTTCCTTCTCACAGCTCAATGCTGGTCTTCAATCTCTGGTAAGATAGTTTCACATTTTATTGCTTCAGTCTGGGCTCCTTCCATTCAGCTGAGACATGCATACTTTTATTGTTTTGATTGCTACTATATATTCTCTCATTCTGAATCTTACAAGATTCATCTCTCTGCCAGCAGTTGAGGAGGCTCAGCTCACCATATCTTCATGCTCATGTCAATGACTGGGTCATGGCTTCTGGGTTCTCATTTATCTAGTAAACAAGATTGATTTCTTTAAAAATAGTATAATAATGGCCTAAGAAGCACCATAGTCATAGTTTTGATTAATTACTTGACTCATTCTTATTTGCTGCAAGAGAAAATAAGTTTTCAACACTGAAGTCTCAGGAGACTACAATGGACAGAAGACATAGGCTGGTTGGGATTTATATAGCATAGAACCTGAGTGATAATCTTCACAAGTGAAATCAAAATAAAAAACTGTATGGCTAATCAAAGTGCTGATTATATACAGGGACGGGAGGCATGGTCCAAGGAGAAAGCAACAGGTCGGAAACCAGGAATCCAGAGTGGGTGAGAACACGGATATTTTCTCTGGAGAAGACAGTGAGTCTTAAGGAAGTTCTCTGAATTATTCAGAAAGCTCTTGGAAGCTCATCCATGGATGGGGAAACAGAAGTCCCTCCCCCTGTCCCATGTTAAGCTCATCTGTTCCTCCAGTGAACTGCACATCATCCAGTCACTGCTGCCAGGAGAACTTCAATAGTTCCTGGTGTGTGTATAACACACGTATTCAAAAACTGAGTACCAGGCAACCATCTCCTTCTCAATTATCCCACTCATTCCCCAGTAGGAAAGAGAACTAAGCAACTGGCCTAATTCAACACACCCTGGGGACAGCTCAGCTTTCTCATTTCCTAGGGATCCCACGGGGAAAAAGAAATGTCATTGACAGTGGAGAGAATCACTGTCTATGTATGTGAAGAAAATTGTTCCCATCTGCCCATGGGCCATGTGAAGCCATAGAATTTTAACACAGAAGGTAGGGAGGGGTGATTAAAAGACCTAGAAGGGATCAGTCTTCCAAGAGGTTGAATTAGTGGAGACCTGGGTATGGATGTAATTTCAAATGTCTAGCAAATCCATTTGCCCTTCAAAAATATCTTGCATCTCTACCCACAGTAATATCATTAGAGATTCATTTGCTCACTTAAAAGAATAGCTTAAGGGAAAGCTGGGGATGTGGTTCAGGGGTAACAAGAACACAGCTCATGATTTGATACCCAGCGTTGAGTCAAAAGCTTAAATATTTCTCCCAGTATAGTCTATGTTAATACAGAAGTCATTGGGAAAGGCAAAAGTCTAATGGTCATTATATTTTAGTGATAGTTAGCTTATAGAAAGAGATTGAGGACAGTCAAAGAAGTCAAATCCTCATGGAGCTACAGATTTATTCTGCAATAGTAACCTATCTCATAGCTGTGAACAAATACCCGTTAAGAAGCAACTTAAGGAAGGAAATACTTATTCATGTTTGTAAGTCAAGGCTATAGTCTATCATGGCGGGGAAGGAGAAGCATGGCAATGGTAGTTCCAGGAGGCTGGCCACAGTGTAGCCATGATCAGGAAGCAGAAAGAGTTTCATTGAATGCTGGTGTTGCATTCACTTTCTCCTTTGTGTTGAGTCCAGGCACCACTGATGCTGTCAGTCACATTCCTGGCAGGTTTTCGTTCTCTAGTTAAGCCTTTCTGGAAACACCTTCCTAGGCACACCTGGAGATATGTTTCCATGGTGATCCTAAACTCAGTCAAGGATTGTCAAGGAAGATAAGGCCATAAGGACCTGGACATCTGGCTATGAAAATGATCATAGGGCAGGAAAAAAGAGTCAAAGAAGCAAAAGAAATGAAAAAAAAAGTGAAAAACTTCACATATTTAATGATGTGAATTTTAGAAACAGACAGTAGGAGAAAGAGACAAGGCTGTTCTAATGATCAATTGTATCATTCAAGTGGATTGCTAGGGCAAGGGTGAGCATGTACAAGGTTTCTAGTAGGTGACAGCTGTACAGTGTTTGCATTAGGAGTTATTTCCGCTGACTTATGGGAATGTCTGTTCTGAAAACTAGATTCCAGGGCCTGCTTATGCAGGGTCGGATTCTAAATCCCTCACTTTTTGAGACTCTATGTTGACTCTACCTGGCTACTTTACTAATCATGCCAGTTTATCTCCCCAGAAAGACTTCCCTACACCTCTCTTGTCTTCATTTGTGTGTGTCTTCCGGTTCCAGGGTCCTTTCTTTTTGTTTTCCTATCATATCTGTTGCTCATATCTAGATCTATCACTCTTCCTAGAATAGACTGCAGTGCAGACTCTCTTTCTACACTGTTACTCTTGCATTGATTAGTCTAGACTGTCATGAATACACAGTAACAGCTTTGGGGGATGAAACCATTAGGAAGCCTGAACACAAAGCCAATAATTGCCTTTTGCCTTTTGACCTTAAGAAGCTCATGCATAACTGCCAAGCCTCAACTTCCACATCAGTGAAACTGGAATGGTATTTCTACCCTATTTTTTCATTTAGCATGCTCTCCTATTCAGTGAGTGGTGTACTGGGTAATGTGGTTGGAAATAACCACCAAAGGCTGTCGGTGCTTCTGCTTAAAGGTGTACGCAAACACCAGAGCTCTATGGGAAATTATTTCAACACTTGGAAACATAGAAATACCTTTGAGATATTACAGCTATTATAGTAGATTTGATGTGTGCTGAATTCATTTTAAAATACAATGCAGCAAGCTTGAGTAGCTTCCTTTTTCTTATGCAGTCATACAATGTGCTTTTCGATAATAGAAAGGAAAATGGAAAGGGGTAAACAGCAACTGAGAATTACTGGGCACTTTCCCACATGGTGGGGATGCTCCAATGCTAAGATATATGATTTAGTTTGCTCCGTCCTATTTTGAAATTAGCCTTGGCTTCATTGGGTAGAGGATGTGAGGTTAATCAACTTCCCTAAGATCACTTCCATAAGTAGAGAAGTAAGAAGCCAGTCTCATGGCTGGTTGGTGCCAATCTCATGGTCTTTTCTTCATGCCTTCCACAAACTACCATTGTGTTCGTACTGTAAACCACCTTTTGGTGCACCTTTTATCTGATCTTCACACTAATCATGTGAAGTTGGGTTGTCACCCTCACGTTTTATATACAAAATAGATAAACAAGGGTTAAGAGGGGCTGGCTAGGTTATTGTTTGGTTTGCACAAGTTAATTTGTACATTGTAAGAAAACTAGTTATTGGGGTTGGGGATTTGGCTCAGTGGTAGAGCGCTTGCCTAGCAAGCGCAAGGCCCTGGGTTCGGTCCCCAGCTCCGAAAAAAAGAAAAAAAAAGAAAAAGAAAACTAGTTATTGCATATTTATTTTTACTTATCAAATACTAACTACATGTAATATATGATATTGCAAATTGCTACATCCTGGATATTATAAAACATAAAGTGAGAAGTCTTAGTTTCCTGGCTAAGTTGAAATTCTAGGTTCATGACTGATTATTTGTCCTATTTTCTGAATTCTTAATATACCTTTATATTTTTTCATTTGTTAATTTTTTAAAATTGTGGGTACATGCATGAGCCTGGGGTATTAGCGCAGCTTATACTGTGAATATGTGTGTAGGAACATGCAGAGCCCAAGAGAGGATGTTGGGTACTCCAGAGTCCTAGTTGCAGTGGTTAGAATTAATCATTGCAGGTTCTGGGAAGCAAACCCAAGTCCTCTGCAAAGTCTGTGACCTTCTTAACTTCTGAACCATCTCCCTACTCCCTGTTCTGATTTTCCTAATCTTGTACTTCTATTGTACAATATACACGTATTTGTTGATGGTATAATTCATACAAATTATATAATAATATAAAGTATATTATAAAACACATATACAAATACACATGGATAATCTCTTAGCAACCTATTGTTCAGAAACAACTATTTATGTATTGTGTGGATGGAGTCAGCCTATGAACTCTGACATAAGAAGGGGGACCTCAAAATCACATAGGGAGCAGCAGCAAGTACATGTGTGACGTGGGAAGCTCTGACACCCCGCCCTCCCCAAGTCCCTGTGATTACAATGCCAATAGATCAAGAAGAAGGTCATAGCAGGTGGCTGTGTGGCTTCTGTCAAGATAGGCAGAACTGTTATTCATTGGTTCTTTTCTAATTGAATCAAGAAGGAGCTTTAACAAGTTGGCTAGAAATGATGTCTTCTCTGATATGTGCTGGAAACAGGAAAACAAGTCTCTTTGGAACCTTTGTTAGAATAAATCATTGCATGCATGTCAAATGTTATTAGAAAGACATTGATTAAATAAATTATGGAATATCCATGATACAAGATAGTTTGTCAAGGGCCCCATGAGTAAGATACTTGCTGCACAGGATAGAGACATGAGTTCAGATCCCTAGCACTCTTGGGAAAGTATAACATGGTTCATTCCTGTAACCCCAGCATGGAGGTAGGGTGGAGATGGACAGAATCATGGAACTTGCTGGACAACTAGTCTAGTGCAAAGAGTGAGTTCAGTGAAAGACACTGTCTCAAGGAACTAGGTGACAAATGATAGATACCTAATGTTCACCTCTGACTTCTACATACACACACTGGTATGTGTACTCACACATATGTGAACACATATGTACAATACACCCAGAGAGACATAGATATATACATAAAGATACTGTGTCAAGCATTTGAAATTTTGTGTGTGTGTGTATGTGTATGGGTAAACATATATGTGTAGGTGCATGTGTGTGTGTGTGCATGTACAGGCCTAAAAGCTGACATAAGGTATCTTCCTTGATGTCTTTTCATTGTATCTCTCAATATAGGCTCTTTTGCTGAACCTAGAGTTGGCCAATTCCTGCTTGTCTAGGTAGCCCTCTTGCCCTAAAGATTCCATTACTGCTTCCCAAGTGCCAGAATTACAAGCAGTAACCACCCATTCCCAGTGGATTCTAGGAATCTGAACTCCTGTACCCAATCCTCTCACATAAAACAAGTGCTTTACACACTGAGCCTCAGCCTCTAGTCTTCAAGTTTTCTTTTATATATTTGTGTTGTCAGGATATTTTACAATAAGAATGCTTTCCTGTATAAGTTGTATAATTAAATGTGAAGTTAAAAAGAAAAAAAAAAGCATAGTCATCAGCCATAATCATCACGCCTAAGTAGCTTCTGTAGGCACAGTTTGTTCCACAAGGGCACATGTCCTTATGTGTCTTACTGTATATATGATAGGTATTGGACAAAGAGCTTGAATTTCTGTGTGTTCTAATAGTTTAACATCACTTGTGGAAGGACTGTCATTTGAAATATGTTCTGGGGTGCTTTTGAAACACATTTAATCTTTCCCCACTAATCTGCTTTCCCTAAACCTTTCCTTAATTCTCTCTAAGGATTCTCCACCTGCTGTGCAGGGTATACAACAAAGTGACTCTAATCATGTTTGGAATTATTTTTTTATCAACTTAATCCATACTTGGAAGCTCTTTCCATTCCAAAGGCATACATTTTTGGATGGATGCTGATCAATTTCTCAGTGTCATATGACATGGGCAACAGATAATAAATGGATAATTATCTTCTGGAAAAGTAATGGCACACCAGAGAGGCTAAACTAGCTTAGATCTATTGAATATGTCTCATATCTTCTTATTATGAGAATTATCTCCTGCCAAAAAGAATGTCCCTTACTGGTTATATATTGACTTCATTCTCTTCTTTTGCGAGTGCATATATGTGTGTATATATGTTTGTGTGTGTGAACACATGTGGGTGTGCACATTACAGATCAGAGATTGACATGAGCCACTCTCCTCAGTCACCCTCCACTTTTTATTTTGAAGCAGGTCTTTCACTAAACCTGTAGCTCAGACTGTCAAGTTGGCCTGGCCAATAATATCTAAGGATATGCCTGTCTGTACCTTATCAGAGCTGAGACTGCAGGTGCATGCCCCTCGACCCCCAAGCACTTTGCTTTTCATGTGGACACTGTGGATTATAACTCCAATCTTCATGCTTGCAAGACAAGCCCATTATACCATTAATACCGCCATCCTAAGCTTGAAGCCGCATACTTTCAGACATGCATGTAGGTTCATTGTTTGTACTCTTCTTGTTAATATAAAACTCAGTTTGAGATCTTCTAGGAGGGCCAAATAGCTCAGTATTGAGATCGTACCTCTGCAAACTTGGTACTCCCTTTGTCCTTGAACACTGAGGGTCTAATTTCTTCTGGGGTGTGCAACAGATTCTTAGTTCTACTGTCCTGCTGTGCTTTGTGTCTATTGCAGGGTCCTCACTGTCTGTGCATTGTCACAAAATAGCAGCCATTGAACGTATAGGGAGAAAGAAATGAGATGGGCATCAGAGAGGACTCCGTGGTTTCTTGAGATGGCCTGGGCATCAGGGAGATGGTGGTGATCTCTTCAATTGGGATGGGCATCAGGGTGGACTTTGACATAGACATCAGAAAGTACTCAATGAAGATCATTGTCTCTATTGTTTGTCTGTTTACTGTTCTTTTCGGAAGCATAAAAATCCACAAAAAGGTATCTCGTATTCTGCAAGGGAGTCCCTAATTTGGGATATAGGGTTCATTGGTAAATTGACTGCTGTATGATTGAGACACCTATCAGCATGGTGTCTCAGTACTATGGATTCTGATTGAAATAATGGAAATAGTGCACCGTAGCCATCTTCTAATGCTAGTCTAGAAGACTAAAGTTCCCTTTAATGAGATGAACGTCACACCACTCAATGAGTTACTTTCTGTCCTCAAGCCTTTATACCTCAACCTCTGGTCTCTGCTGCAGGATTTGGAGGAGTAATTTAACCTCCCAAAGCTTCGACTTCATCATTGTGAAGTTAACTCCCCTCAAGAAATGTTCATTAGAACTAAGTTAGAGAAAAGCAATCAAAGCACAAATCCATTACAGCTCTAGGTTTGCTATATGTGAAGCATCATCTAGCCTTCTTATTGAGCATTTACCCATGGCTTCTTTTGTTGGTGGTCAAAAGCACCCTGACCCAGATGGTACCCTTCCGTTGCTGCCTCTAGCCCCAAGGTCTGAAAGTCCAGCTACCCAGCCTAGCCTCCCATGCCTCTTCTTTCCAGCAGTGGTCATTCATAGATGTTTGTGCTTCCTTTTCTATATCATAACAAATATCTGGAAGATTCTATGACCTTTTCCTTCTAATTCTTACAGACTAGGCTTCTGAAATCTTACCTGCTACTCACTTTAATAGCTTCAAAGATGCAAACCTTGACCCTCCCCTTAACAACTTCACTTGAAATATAATCCCAGAAGGCACTGAATGCCTTCCATATGTTTACATCAGATATAACATCAGCCTTCAAACTCCTGCCCCTTGGCTTCTTTCACAGCTACTGATTTGGCTGTCCTGGTGAGTGTCCTTTGGCTGCTGGATGACGTTTTCTACAAACAAGTCTGTTTTTATTAAACTCCTGACTTCGAAACATCACAAATTCTCCATAGCCTTACATGGGGAAGATATTGTTAGGGTAAAAACTTTTTAAGGGCTTATTGCAGTATGTTTTCCAATTACTCTTTTCTTTCTCTGGTTACATATTAATATCATAACACTGCTTATATATTCATATATAATTGTCTATGATATATGAAATCATATTTATAAAATTGTCTTGTACGTGTTTATATATAAGAAGTTTATATATACCAAGTTTATGTTTTATAAATGTTATTCATATGAAACTATATGTTTATATTTAGGGATATATGGTATTATATATATATAGAATTACATAATTTTATAGTGTGTGTGTATCTGAGAGAGAAAGAGAGAGCTAGAACTCAATTTTCTTAGATGTTTGGTTTATTTTATTATCCTCCTCTCCACTGTATCATGACAATGGTGAATTTTGATTATTAACTGTGCTGTTTGGAGCATGGTATAGCTCGCTTCTGGGTGTATCTGTGAGGATTTATCTAAGAAGGCTTAACAAACAGGGTAAGACCCACCCTGAATGTGAGTGACATTACAGGGGAAAATGGAGAAAGCTCCAGATAATCTTTCTGCTTCCCAGTCACCATGATGTGAGCCTCTCTGCTTCATCCTCAGGTTCCCTGCCATGATGAACTGTGGTCTCGGAAACAATGGGTCAAATAAGTCCTTTCTTACTCAAGTGTGTTCTTGTTTTAAGTATCTGTTTCTGCAGTGATATTCTTGCACATTATCCACTAAGGAATACCTCATTAGGCCAGACATTGTGGTAAACAGTCTTCTTGGCTTTGATCTACATGCTTTAAACCACTACACTGTTGGGAAAAGATCAATTTATGTGACAATCGAATAGATGACTAGCCTCACATTGCCTAACATGGTAGCTACCAACCGTGGGTGCTTTTAAAAACTAAATGTGCTAAATTCAACAATATGTATCCATTTCTTTGGTAACACCGATTGCTTTTCAAGTATCCCATCACCCCACACAGCCAGTGACTGCCATGTTGGACAACACAGAGCACAGCAACCATAGAACACAGCAGAGCCCTGCTGGACTACATTGCTCTAGATAGTGAGCTGTCTGACGTCAGAAGCCAAGAGCCAGTGCTCCGAGGAAAAAAGACATGAACAAAACTATAGTGGTAATGTATGGAGCCTCAGATTCACCTGTGCTCCGTCACCTTAGTTACCATACCATTGCTCTTCAGTTATCCTTGATCTATAAGACGATGACATCATCTGTGACTTGCTTCCCTGAATGGTGAATGAAATTACATGTATCCGCCAAACTCACTTTAAACCTTGGAAGCCATGGTGGACTGAATGTATAGTGAACGTATAACATCACCCCATCTCCCATTGTTTCTTATGAAGGAAATTATCTAGGCTGCCAGTCACAATAGATGAGGAGAAGGTGGGAGTGGCCACAGTTCTACCAGACACTAGAATTGACAAGACTATCATGTCCTGAAGCTCTTCCTTTGACCAAGTTGCACCAGAGAATAAGTACTGATTTCTTTGATTATACTTAAATCATTGAGTCCAAGGCCACATCTGGTTAGTTCCCACCCCCTGGTCTCACCAGGTACAGAAGGGTGCCTGATTCCACTAAGTGTGTGTCAAACAAACAAGCTTCTTAAGACAAACGGCCCCGAGACTCCATTATTCTCTATGAAAGTGGGAATGCCCACCATTCACCCCAGGATCCTGCCCCAACTCCATGCTTTCTGAGCTAACTTGTATGTAATCCCATCACAAACAGCATGTGAGCCATTTACAGAGTCCCACAATTTATTCCATTTTCCCATAGAGGGGAATGTTAGAAACCTAGCCCCATTTCATTATCCATTTGAATAACTTTTTCAATTTCGAGCTTGCTGCCTAACCATGAGGACTGAATTATTACTAGGTTCTCACTCTCCCGTGCTCTCTCTTTCTCTCCCTGCCTAGTGGGAGCACTAAGTAGATAAATAAAAATCACTGCAGAATAATTGCAGGTGCTGTGGGCTAAAAGCCAGACTGGGCCCATCCACAGTCTCTGAGCCTTGTCTGTCTGGGTTTCTTATTTTATTTTTTTCTTGGCCCATCATTATAGAGGATTCAATTACCACCACGAGCACTGTGGAAGTTTGCATACATCAGCCCTGGGGCGTTATTCGTCACAATGTATTTTTGAGAGTGAAAGAAAAAGAGGGTTATGTTTCTGGTTTTCCCTAAAGCTGTTATTTTTCATGAGGAGACTTGGTCAAATTTTAGCATTTTGAACCCTCTCCTGATTTCCCAGCTCAAGCATGAGCTATTCTCAGAGTGTCCTTATGCAAATGACAGAGGATTCAGAGTATGAAAGTAAGACTGGCTGGCATGTGCTGTGCAGGGCCTTTCTCCAAGGAGGCCAGGCAGACAGACAGAGAACCTTGGAATCTATCCTTTTCTACCAGGTTTGGGGACATTGGAGATTGGGGAAGAGATATGTAGATAAAGAGACAACCAAATCTATAGGGATAACTTCCTCTGGAGCTCATAGAATCTTCTATACTGATGGCCACTATGGAAAGCTTCTTCACTCTTCTGAGGGCTCAGAATTAAACCTTCTAGCCTCAGACTCCCTAAAGGAAGATAGTATGATTATCTTCATTTTGCAGAGACAGACCCAAAGAAGTTTAAAAAAAAAAAAAAGACTTAACCCAGTTCCCAGAGCCATTGCGTTTAGAAATAGAGCTTAAAATGAATCAGAATTGCTCCAGAGCCTCTGCTAAACTTTCCTGCCTTGTGAATATTGGTTATCGGTGTGTTCGGTGATGCTACGATAAAGTACACTGACAAAAGTAAGCCAAGGGAGAACGCATTTATTTTGGCTCACATTGCAAAGGGATCAACTGACCTTGTGAAAAAGTTATAGTGGCAGGAGCTCAAAGTACCTGGTCACATTCTACATACAGTCAGAAAACAGAGAAGGATGGATGTTTTGTAAAATTAACTTTCTCTCTTTAAAATTATACATTTATTAATGTGCATGTATACGTGCACAAGTATGCATGTATGCGTTAGTATGGAGGTCTTAGTACAATTGTAAGAGTCAGTGCTCTCTTTCCATCATGTGGGATACAGGATATAACTCAGACTGACTGTCTTTTTCAGCAAGGAACTTTACCCATTTAGCGATCATACCAGCCCTACTTTTAAATATATTGATAATAGATAGACATAGATAGATAGATAGATAGATAGATAGATAGATAGATAGATAGATAGATAGACAGAGAGACAGATAGACAGATAGACAGATAGACACACAGACCAACTGGTAAATCCAGGATCCCAGCCCAGGAGCCTTGCCACTCCAAAGGGACAGATGTCAAATATGACTCCTCATGCCCAGAGACTATGCTTCCAGATCTTATCAAATTAATAGTTGAGATCAGCTATTGTGCTGTCCTTTGCCCTTTGCCTCTAGTAACCTAGCTTAGTTTCAGCCTGCAGCTCTTAAAGAAGCCTTGTATAGCAGATATACCACCTCTGCCCTAGTATGCATATATTGGAGAAAGAGAACAGAGATCACATGCTGTTTTGTTCATTATTTAAGAGTTTAAAAATTTGCCTGAATGAATCGAACAAGTGATACTCTCCCCAATGCTCTCTTCACAAGTGATGTGGAGAATAAAGAAGGCCAATAATATTAAGTATTGTGAGTGATTTGGAAATATCTAGAACTCTCTTACATTGCTAGTTGAAACTTATGGCAGAGTTCCTTTAGGAACCAATTAGGCAAATCTTCACATTGTCACAACCAGAGTCACTTTATGACACGGCCATTCTAGTCCTTAGTATACATACCCAAGACAAATGGAAACCCATTCATGCAAAAGCTGCTATACAAATGTCCATTGTGTCATCATTCATGATAGCTAGAAAAGGCTAGCAAAGATGGGCCACATTGTACATTATGTTACATATGGATATTGGTGATGGGCATTTTGCATCAAAAATTACCCTCCAGTTACAAAAGTATGAAACACTAGTACATGCTACAATGTTGATAACCTTGGAAAACATTAAATGGAAGAATCTACTGCTGGTGGCTCACAACTGCAGTCTCAGCACTTGGGAGGCTGAGGCAGAGAATCATGAGGGGTTTGGGGCAGCTTGGGCTCCAGAGAGAGATCCTATCTCAGTGAATGAATGAATGAATGAATGAATGAATGAATGAAGCAAGCAAGCAAGCAAGCAGAGGCTACTTATATTATGATGTCATTTATTTGAAATGTCTAGAATAAGAAAACCTACAGAGACCAGAAGTAAAATAGTAGGTTTTAGAGTCCAAGGTTTACAGAGTGGCTGCTAATGGATATAGAATTCTTTTCGGGGTCAAAGGCCAATTCTGAGATCAATTCTAGTAATGGTTATCCAACTCTACGTATATATTAAAACGTCGCTGAAAGGCACATTTCAATTGGCAAACTATAGAGGATGTAAATTCTATCTCAGTAAAGCCATGAGCTAGAGCACAAGAGCTAGAACAGCATGTCCACAGGGAAGATCTCAGAGCATCCTCATGGAGAAACTGAACCTGTCTTTAAGTCCAAGAAAGGACCAGACGTCCAGAGCTACAATTGTAAGAATGGAGCGAGCGTGCCCTTGCAGCTCAGCTGAAGAGTGTGACTAGCACAGGGACAGGAGCCACTACCATCCAGCCATGCTGGTGGCATGGGTTAAATGGGAGTCATGCAAGTAAAGATGGGGTCCAGTCCTCTTGCCTTCAAGGAAAAGGGGATGTTTCATTGTAAAGCTGTGAGAGCCCTGCTGATCATGAAAACTGAATGAGGTTTGCGAAACAAAATCCAGGTAATGCAAGTGCCCTGAGGAAAAAAGTCATGAGGCAGCGCTCACCCTGCACTTCATGGTGGTTTCAGACACCTGTGCTTGGCAGTTTCTACAGTAGCCACAGTGATCCTTGTTTCCCCACAGTCAAAGCTTCTATAACCCTCCTCACCCTCGATCTGCTTCTAGAATGTGAATTGTATGTAAAACAGGAAAGAGTGATGGGATATCATGGCTGTGGTTGTATGATCAGGTTATGCAGTGACTTCGTTCCCATAGCAGCCTATAGCTGTTGCCTTCTTGGCTTGATGGAACAAGCTGTCCCCTCATTTAGACCCTTTAGCAAGGAGCCAAGGGGTGTCTCTGACTAATGGACTGGCATTCACACTGTCTGACAGCCTTGATAAAGTCAAATCCTGTAAATAGTCATATAGGTTTGAAAGCAATATTTCCTGGGGAGACTAGCTGAGACGACACCCTTCTGCAGTTTTGTGAGAGACACCCAAGGGGAGGAACTGCTCTGCTGCTGAGCTCTGCCTGCATTCCTCACCCCTTCCCCACCTTCAGGGAGATAATAAATATCTGTCATTTTGGGATCTAAGTTTGTGATCAGTTGTGGTGTAGTGGTAGATAATGGACACAACCCCTCAGGACGTTTGCTAGTCTGTAGCAAACCTTCTCCATCAGTGGTTCTCAACACGTGGGTCGCAACCCCCTTCCCATCTCAGATATTTATATGGTATCTGATACTCTGTGTATTTGATATCTACATTGTGATTCATATAGCAAAATTGCAGCTATAAAGGAGCAATAAAATAGTTTTAGGTTGGGGGTGTTACCACAACATGAGGAACTATATTAAAGTGTCACAGCATTTGGCAGGTAGAGAACCACTTCTCTGCAAGTAGTAAGGAGATATGGCTTCTGTTTAGCAGTTGTTACCGTGGACATCTGGGCAGGAATAAAGTCTGGGGTGCTGAGTTGCCTGTATAGTTGGTGTCATTTGACTCAAGTCCTAAAGGCAGGGAGCAGACATGTCCTAGTTGTCTCTATGTCTGCAGCACAGTGTGCGGAAGGCAGATGCTCAGATAATGTAAGCAAATGTTGAACTCTTTCCACGGTAAGGTCTCGAAAGGAAAACCCTCTTACTTTACTCCCGATGGAATGAATAGGAGAGCGGGCAGAGAAGTGACAGAGTCAGGAGGTCAGGGACACCCCCCAGAGCTTCAAACCGTGCAGTGAATACTGAAATCGGAGGAGCTGGCTTACTCCTGGTCTATCTTCCTTGCATCTCTTTAAGCCCAACATTTACATATTCATTTTCAGACTATTTAAAAGAATTGTATCACCTCCCTGTCTGTATTGCTGGTATGTTCTGTGACTCCCTGCACTTGAACAAGTTTCTTCAGCTCCCCAGTAACCTCTCTGGCCTTGACTCCAGAAGGCCTGATTCTCTTCACTCTTCTGGCTCTCAGTGGTCTTCAGCCACAGCAGCCACTTCCTCTGGAGAACACTTGGCCTCTTGGCTCCCATGAGCCTCCTTCACTACACTCTCATCCCATGTCATTTCTACCTCCTTCCCCTTAACTTTTTAACATGTCGGTTCCTGGCCAGTTATTCTTAGTTTTCCCTCTCATCTCGGTGACTTTCTTCTGGTGGTAGGGGGATGCCTGTCTAGCCCCTGTTGCCTGCCTTTGATTGCAGACCTTACAGACAGGCATCCTCTGACATGTACACACCATTCCAGTCCCTTATAAGCTTGTCTCCCCAGGTGGGATATCCCCAAAACATCTCAACTCCACCCTCTCCAAAGCTACCCCACCCTCAGCCCTTGATCTTTACCTTGAGTGAATCTTCCATACCCTACTTCAGACCTCTGTCAAATGGATCTTCCAGGAAATCTGCCCCCTCTTAGGCTCCATGTTTTTCCATCATCAAATCTGTCATCACTTCTAAGTGACGATTACTTGGAGAAATTACTGGACGGAGGTCTCCTCCTGGACTAGACTGGAAGCTTCACAGGAGGGAGGACTCATGGCTGTGTTGCTCACTAACACTGACCCCCGCCCCCAAAACCAGCACAGAAGCTGCAATGGCAAATATTGATTACATGCCTAAGTGCAGGCTGAACTCCTTTCATTCTCCTTCGGTACTTGATGTGGTTGATTGACTTGTATCTGTCAATGGTTATGATTCGTTTGTAATTTCGCTGTAGGCTGCTATGATTCCATCTTTACACTTGGTTCTTTGTGAATTTCTAGAGGCAGCTTACAAAGAGAGCTGCCCAGAACCCTTTCTACTCAGTAAGAAGCCACAGTTAAAGAGTCTTTCCTCCTCTACCCAATGGGTTTCCTCATTATCGAGATAATAGCAGGCAATTAGTGCTAGAATGTGTTTTAAAGTATGAGATCTAATTACTTTACTTTTCAGGTGGGGAAACTGAGGCCCAAGGGAATCAAATGGCTCTCTAGAGATTAAATAATGTGTTAGTTGCAATGGTAAAAATTTGTTTCCTGTTTTATTAAAAAGTATGCCATGGCATAAGATATATATAGGATATATATATGTATATACATATATATGTAGCATGGATACCA
This sequence comes from Rattus norvegicus, assembly GCF_021556685.1. Classification (NCBI taxonomy): domain Eukaryota; kingdom Metazoa; phylum Chordata; class Mammalia; order Rodentia; family Muridae; genus Rattus; species Rattus norvegicus. The sequence goes on from NC_141541.1 coordinate 76,898,265, forward strand.
TATATGATACACATATATGTATAATCATATAATACATGGCATATACACATAAATATACACATATATACACACACACACATATAATGGCACATATATGCAATTTTTGGTCAGCTTGACACAGATTTATCTGGTAAGACGTAACCTTGATTGAAACAATAGTTCCATAAGATTGGCCTGTAGACATGTGTGAGTATATTTTCTTGATTAATGATTGATATGGGGTTTATACCACTGTGGGCAGTGTTATCTACAGGCTGGTCATCTTGCGTAGAAAGCAAACTGAGTGACCCATGATGAGCAAGTCTGTATCAAGTTTCCCTTTAGTTCCTGCTTCTAGGATAGTGCCTTGAGCTTTTGATAAGCTTCTCTCAATGATGGACTACAATCTATGAGAAGAAATCAAGCCTTAACTCACTGAGTTGAATTTGGTCATGGTTATTAAACAGTAATAGAATACAATCTAATAAACTCTGTGTGTGTGTGTGTATGTGTGTGTGTGTGTGCATGCGCATGCACATGCACACACATACCCATGTGTATATATACAATCAACTTTGTCAACAAAAGGTGGATGGGTCTAAATATTTCCAGGCATTAATTTTTTGGGCATCATCAAGACTCCAAGGGTAGTAGAGATCCATACACTCTTGAAAGCTAAGCAACACTGGGTCAAGAGCTTCAGATGTTAAAGCTTTAGACTAAGAGCATCTAGAGACCTGGCAGGACAGAGCACACAGACCATTAGGAAACAATGGTCATCCTTAGGTCAGCATTCAGAAATACTCTTGGGTACAAATGTTGGCCAATTTATATGTAGACATATTTCTCTCAATCTGCCTTCTGTGTTAACATTGCAAATAAGTTCCATTATAAGTTGCTATCTAAAGTCAACCGGGTGACACTTTCATATACCTACTCCAAGAATTTTAGTCATATGTGCATGCAAAGAATGTGGAACATGGCAGAGAAAGTCATGGAGCTGATTTCTGCTCCAAGCATATCAAAGTGCTGGAACAAACTTTACCACCAATAATCAAAGACATTTAAATGCCAAACTATGTCATAACAGAGTTGAGGCAGGGAAAAAGAGCCTGTAAGTGTGGTAGAATAGTACATTTATTGTGGTAATTTGACCGTAGAATTTTTTAACAGTCTACTGAAGGCATTGAGTCTGAGGCTGGAGGGTAGGTTTGACATGGAGGAGAACACTGGAATACTTGCAGGTATACTGAGACCTTAAGAGGAGACAGGACCCACTATGGCTTCTCACATAGACAGTTCTTCAACTCTGATAATGTAGGTATCATGTATGAAAAGCAGTATCCTTTATCACAGATGTAACACCCATCTGCCTCAAGACTTGGGAGAACTGAAAGAGGGACGCCAAGGAAGAGGAAGGAGCTGTGAGGTAGTTGTTGTTCAACCTAAGTCCAATGAGGGAAGACTCATGGTGAATTCTATCAGATCAGCACCTAGCATCCCTTCTGCCACCCAACCTAGGCTACCATCCTATTTTAACTTCCTGTTGCTGCTGTTGTAGAACACAACCCAATTGGTGACTTTCAACAGCTCAACTATGCCGTCTTATGAGCTAGATTCAGAGGTCCAAAAAATGGATCTCAGTGGACTGAAGTGAAAGTGTTAGCAAGAACGTGTGCCTTGGTGGGGGAGGCTCTAGGCAGGTATTTATATACATTGTGGGGGTTATTACCACTGTGCACCATACCCCTGCACTAAAAGTCTTGAGTCTCATTTCCCCATTTATTGTCCTATAATTCTCTCGTATAATGAATTTGAAAAAGAAATGATAAAATACTGCATTATAGACACACTCCTAATTTCACAGCAAAATAAGAGAGCCTCATCCCTCCCAGTCTCTGGCCAGATGCTCACAGCCATCCATAATTCTTTTCTTCTGCTCCCCATTCTGTGTTGCCTCTGTGCTTGGCAGGTGTGGTTGCTGCTTCTAGCTCCTTATCTAGTGGGTGGCATAGACCTTTGTCCCCAAAGGTGTTGGATTGTAAGCAGTCCGGTCTATTGACTTGTGGTTTTTCCATTTATTTTAATCAGAAAACAAGGGAAGAGTAAGAGGATGCTAGCAGGTTTTCTAGCATTCCATGGATACCCCTCCTTTCTCTCATTGTGTGATAACAACCTAATCCCCTGGCAGTCAGGCTCAACCACCCCAGTCAGTTTAATACCTTTTCTCTGCTTGTTGGTTCATTGGCTTGAGAATCCCCAGATGGTAGCCTCATATTCCACCCTAAAAGAACCACTGTTCTGCTCCTTGGGAGGCATTGCTCTCTGGGACAGTGAAACCCCTGGAACAGCAGATTGTAGTCGTGGGGATGGTGTGTGCTTACTGATGAAGGCTTACAAGAGTTGCAATGTAAGAACAAAAGAGGAGTTAGGGGGTAAAGAATACATGGAGAGAGGGAAGGTGGAAGTAGGATAAAAGGGATGGGAAGGAGGAAAAAAACAATAGACATCTATGATACTAGTTGCAGAGGAATCCTTGCTATTTCTAACCTTACCATGGCCCCACAGCCACAGTGTGTGTGAGAGAAAGCTCTGTATATTTGCTGTTGATTGAAAGTATACCAGGCCAGTGACTAGGGGAGTAATTGGAGGACATGGTCGGACCATGAGAATGAGTCTAGGACTGGACTACATTCCCTGTAGAATGAGATCCTTGAATAGATGCTATACTGTGCTGAATATTCTGATGGGGAACACAGCATACCTAAGTTGCTGAATGATAGCTCTGGCAGAAATAATGAAGGTAGGGAAGGGAACTCTGTTTTCAGGACAATTGTTTGCTCCGGTAGAATTTCAACTTTGCTTCTTCTAGAGTAGACGTGGTCTAATAGAAACCTCCTGCCACAAGTTGGCTGCTGATTCCTCTGGGGAATGATGCTCTATCAGGAGCTTGATGAATTGTGGGCACATGGGGCATTTGTAATATAGGAGCCAGACTGCACTTTGTGAAGAGAAAGCCATGAAGCCCATGTGCCATCTCTACCCATGTCACCATGGCTGCTTTGCTTATGAGTCTATTATGTGAGGATAGACAAGGCTAAGGGGGAAACTCACCAGTGTCCACGGGAAATGCTGTCCTTCCACTGATTAGGTTTCTGGTAACCATTGGTCATCCTCAGGATCTGTGTGTCTTCAGCATAATCAGATGTGATGTGATAGGAATCAGCTTGTCCCACATCTTGCAAACCCCTCGAGGCTGTCACTCATCTCTGTAAGCGTATAAGAAATGAGATATTGCTTTAGTAAGTGGGGACAACTTTAGTAGCTTCTTCTTGGACATCACTGTCAGAATGAATTTGAAGATTCTCCAAGTTTCTTAGTATTTGTATGTGTCAATTGTATATTCAGTAAGTGGCACCAACCAAGACAGGTTTAGGGTCCTACACCATGAGAATCCCTTATTATGAATAGAGACAGGCAATGACATTTAAAGTCTCTAAGGATTTGTATCAGTTCAGAGCAGGGGTCCAGTGTTCTCCCAAAGTCAGAGTCGCTCCTCTTCTTAATTCGTGCCCACCTTAGAAAGTATTCAAGGATTACTTTAGGTGGCAAAGCAAGACTCACAGTATAGTTTTTGATTTTTGCTTGTTTGTTTTGTTTTTCTGTATAGAAGAATCTTCTCTTTGAGTCGATTCCCCTCTATGCTAGATTCCCTTAAAGCTGACCAGGAGAGGGAGTTCAATGTATTTCAAAGGATATAATTTGTAAAATATTATCTGATAATAAAATTATTAAATCAAAATCAATAACAAGCTACCTCCAAACATTCCAAAATCTAGAAGAAGAGGGTCATCTTTTAATATACCCCATTATGGAAAAGATACTATGAAGAAACTATGAATTTCAAACTATAGTAAAATGAAAATATAGTGTATAAAAATCAGCAATGTGCTTAGAGGAAAGTTATGGTTTTAAATGTATATATTATAACTAAGGAAAGGTATATAATCAACACTCCAATTTCCTCCTTGGGAAGCTCGAAATTAAAAGCAAATTGTACCCAAAATAAGTAGAAGAAAGTAAATGACAAAATTAGCAATGAGGGTAAATAAAATAGAAAACAAATAACTTAGAAAATAAGCCAAGTCGGGAGCTTTCCTTAGACTCTCAGGTAAATGTTCAGAATGTCTTTGTTCATGGCAGCCCCAAACTGGAAAACAACACAATTTCCAGGTGAGGGGATGAACAAGTTGTGTTGTGTTCAACTAATTTGGAGTTACTTGGTGACATTTGAATTTATATACCTTAAAACATACTGAGAGATAAAAGTCAGAAAAGCAAAAATTACTATATCACCCCACTTACATAAAATGCAAAATGGACAACACATAAATCCATCTTTGCTTATACCAGAGATGAACACTAATAGACTGCCTGGTAAGGAATTTGAGGAGTGGTGGATATGGTGATGTCAAGATCAGAGAGATGCATTTTCCAAATATATGTTTAATGTTAAGTATAGTAATTTAAAACTTTTATAATTTATTTCATTTTTAGTATATTCATAGATGTCTGCTGGTGGGTTTATGCTCAAGACTGCAGGTGCCTAAAGCAGATGCCCAAGGAGGCCAAAGGCAACAGATTTCTCTGGATCTGTAGTTACAGACTGTGGAGAGCCACCTCCTATGGATGCTGGGCAATGATGTACTTGAGTTCTCTATGAGAGCAGCGTATGCTTTTTACTGAGCCATCTCTCCTACCCCAACAAACTCACTTTTAACCTCTCTGCTAGAGTCACAGTGACACGGTTTTTCCTGATATGTTAGTAAGTTATTGACTCTACTAGCCATACAAGCCAACTCTTAAGAAAACACAACAGCCCGGAAGGTTCATTCTTTTCCATTGTAGATCCATGAATTGTCCCTGTGTCTACAGTCCCAACCACCAATCACAAGACCTTTGTCTATAGAATGCAACACTTTCTTAAAAGTCCACAAAGATGAAGTCACACAAAAAGTCTTTTCTATGTGCTATTTTTTACTCAGGGCAATGGTTCTGAGGTTCATTCCTGCTCTTTGTGTGTGTATAGCTCCCATTTTTTTTTATTGTGGAGTAGATTAAGGTTCTATCAACATACCACATTGTATTTATGTATTCATCTGATTGTACTCAGTAGGATTGTATCAAGACTTGGGATGTTGCAAACAGGCTGATGTCACCATTGTCTTTGGTTGTTATTAGAATCCTGTGTGCCTTAGCTGTCATCCAGCCCGACCTTTCAGCAACTGAACAAGCCTAGAAAACTCATTCAACCTCTTTGTTTCCCCTTATTTGTTGGTGTTGTGGGAATTCATTATGATCATGTTTATAAGGACAGCAAATCTCCAGCTTCAGGAACCTTTTATTGAAAAGATAAGGCTAACATCCATCTCTATACCTAAGGCAGGATATGCCTACTTGCTTAGTGTGGGGTCTGTATATTACTCAGTGTGGGGGTCCCTTTTCTCTAAGAGCCAAAGAACACTTGCTGAAGAATGAAGGGTTGGTGTCAAATGCCAAATATTTCCTCTTCTAATACAGATAACTTGAATGAAGACAAAGAGGAAGAGGAGATACAGAAATGACAGAGGACTGAAGAGAGGTCAGTAGTTAAAAACTCTTTCTGCTCTTCCTGAGGTCCTGAACTTGGCTCTAAGCACCCATATCAACTGGCTCATAACCTAACAGATAGATAGAAAGATAGATAAATCAATCGATTGATCGATTGATCGATAGATAGATAGATCTGTTAAGAAATAACAGAGATATTCACAGGGCAAAGGAGATAGATAGATGCTAGGAGAAATAATCATTTCATTCCAGTAAATTTGACACTTGAAGACACAGACTGATTCTGAAATGGACTTAATGTCTGGTTTAATGCTCATAAATCAAATAATGGCAGCTTTTAAACTCAATGATTTTGAGGTTAAGAATCCAGGAAATAGTCATCTTATAATATCCAAGGTGACAAAATATTTTACAGTTATGCATAATTTACTGCCTACTGTACAGTGTGTACATTGTGCTTACTATATAGTGAATATTATGTGCACTGTGGGAGCTTTGTGAAACACACACTCACACATACAGAGGAAACCTATTTGGCCATAACCCCATTCTATGACTGTCACCATGCCATTATTATTGTTTACTTTTTCATATATCTGTGTGAAATGACTGTATTTAGGGGGGTCACAAATAGTAGTCTTTGTACTGCACACTAATGCTCTATCCTCAACCCCTGGGATGAAATTTGTCATTTAAAACAATGGGGAAGTTAGGTTAGAGATGACTCAGGGGTTAAGAGCATATACTGGTTTTGCAGTGGACCTAGGTTAAGTTCCCGATACCCAACCTGATGGGTTACAACCTGTAATTCCAGTTTCAGGGGATACATCGCCCTCTCCTGGTCTCTCTGGGCACTGCATGCATGTGGTGTATATAAACTCAATAATTAATGTCCAGCCAAGAATGATGACCTATAACATCAGTCTTTTCTCCTTCTTTATTGGATATTTTCTTTATTTACATTTCAAATGTTATCCCCTTTCCCAGTTTCCCCTCTGGAAACTCCCTATCCCATCTTCCCTCCCCCTGCGTCTATGAGGGTGCTCCCTGCCCCTTACCCACTCATGATGTTCTGCCCTACACTGGGGCATTGAGCCTTTCTAGGACCAAAAGCCCCTTTTCCTCCTTATTTCCAAGGGAAAGCCTCCACCTTATTTTCTCCCTCCAGCTTCGGCATCTGTAGAAAGCTAGGTGTGGTCATAGATGTATCTGTGGTAGGCAGGTAGAGAAAAGATGGATCTGGTGGAGCTACCTACCCAGCCAGACTAGTTAATCCATAATTTCTGGGTTCAGGAAGGGATTTTGTCTCAAAGACAAGGTGAGGGTTGAGAAGAACACACAATGATAATCTTTGCCTTCCAAATGCACACATATACACATACAAAGAGAGATAGAAACATAAACACACACACACACACACACAAAGAGAGAGAGAGAGCTAGAAACACACACCCACAAATAGAGAGATAGAAATACACGAGAGAGAGAGAGAGAGAGAGAGAGAGAGAGAGAGAGAGAGATTTAGAAAAAAAGCATTGTAGTTCATTGGCCTTAACTTGGATTCAGAAACTGAAACCCTGGTTGTTTGGATAATATTGGGCAATTTGTGCAACTTCTCCTAACTTGTATTGATTATCTATGGGATATAAAACAGAAAATTTAATTTTACAAGGTTGTTTTAAAATTTATATGTAAAATGTGTCTAACAAGAACCCTGAGAAGCACATGGTGTTAACTGGTTATTGATGACAAGCAGAAGCATCAAAATCACAGGGAGTCAAAGGCCTCTTAGCTACATCAACATCAACAGCAGCAAGCGCTACTGTTAGTGTAAACAAAGTTTGACTGGAGTAAGGTTATGCTCATTCATGGCTTTCTTCATTCTGGTCCATGATATCTAAGAATCTTGCTGACTAGCCCCATATAGGAAGTTTGCTGGCATCTAAGATAGATATCCCTGCTGTACTCCCCAGTAATATGACACACTCTTAAAGAAACCCTGATGAAGACAAACTGATCAATGGAATCAATTCAAAGACACAGAAGTAAATCCACACACTGATGGACGCCTGTTTTTTGATAAAGAAGCCAAAACCATACAACGGAAAAATGAAAGCATCTTCAGCAAATGGTACTGGGCTAACTGGATATCTGCATGTAGAAGAATGCAGATAGAGCCATATCTACCTGCATAAAACTCAAGTCCACGTGAATAAAATCAGATACATTGAATCTGATGGAAGAAAAAATAGGGAATAGTCTTGAACACATTGGCACCAGGGGGCTACTTCCCGAAGGGAATACCAATGTACAGATACTAAGATCAACAATTAATAAATGGGACCTCATGAAACTGAGTAACTTCTGTAAGGCAAATGACACTGTCAAAAGGACAAAACAGCAGCCTTAAGAATGGAAAAAAATCTTCACTAACTCTACATCTTATAGAGGGCTGATATCTAAAACATGGAAAGATCTCAAAAACTAGAAATCAGTAATCAAATAATCCAATTAAAAAATGCAGGTACAGATCTATACAGAGAATTCTCAACAGAGAAATCTTTAATGGCTGAGAAGCCATTGAGCAATGAACATAAAAGAAATGTTCAACATCCTTAGCCATCAGGGAAATGCAAATCAAAAGGACTCTGAGACTCCAAATCACACCTATTAGAATGTCCTAGATCAAAGACACAAGTGACAGCACATACTGGCAAGGATGTGGAGTGAGGGGAACACTTCTCCATTGCTGGTGGAGTGCAAACTTGTACAGCCACTTTGGAAATTGATATGGTGGTTTCTCAGAAAATTGGGAATAGTTCTATCTCAAGACCCAACAATACCATTCCTGGGCATAGACCCAAAGGGACCATACAAGGACACTTGCCCAACTATGTTAATAACAGCTTTATTTGTAATAGCCAGTGACTGGAAACAACCTAGATTTCCCTCAATCAAGATGTCCCTCAACCAAAGAATGGATAAAGAAAATGTAATACATTTACACAATGGAGTATTATTCAGCTATCAAAAGCAGTGACTTAATGAAACTTGCAGGCAAATGGATGAAACTAGACATGGTCATCCTGTGTGAGGTAAACCAGACCCTTAAAGACAAACATGTCATAGACTCACTTATAAGTGGATATTAGCTATAAAGTACAAGATAACCACATTATAATCCTCAGACCCAAAGAAGCTACATAACAGGGATGACTCAGGAGGGTGGTAGGGGGTGGGCCATGTGAATCTCACTGAGAAGGGGAAACAGAATAGACATTGAAGGTAGATGGAGGGAGGTGACTAGGCAATGGTGGGGGGTGAGAACGGGAACAGGAGGGATCAGGTGAGGGGAAGATGGAGGGAGAAAATGCTGAGAAAGACAACTGGAATAGGGACATCTCTGGAATGAGCTAGAAAGCTAGGACAATGAAAACTCCCAGGAATCTGTAATAATGACCCTACTCCTAGCAATGGGGGATATGGAGCCTGAACCAGCCATCTTCTGTTACTAGGCAAGACTTCCAGTGGAGGGATTAGGACACCAGCATACAATTTGTCCTGCCTACAAGATGTCCTGGGGTAAAGGTGACACCAAAACTGTTGAAGTGGCCAACCAATGATTGGTCCATCTTGAGACAAATGCCACAAGAGGTGCCCACTCTTGACATTTCCAGGGGCTGGATAGCCGAGAGAGCCAGGATAAGACCAAATATGAATGGCAAAAAGACAAATAATGTCAATGAAATGATTCCTGATGATTCTCTGTTATATTCATAGATTGGTGTCTAGCCCAACTGTCATCAGAAAAGCTTCATTTAGCATATGATAGGAACAGATGCAGAGATGCATAGCCAAATATCAGGCAGAATCCTTGATTCTTGCCTTGATCCTCTTGAGAATCCTTCCGAAGAGGGTGAAGGATTGTAGGAGCCAGAGGGATCAAGGATACCACAAGAAAACCCACAGAATCAACTAAACTGGGCTCAAAGGGACACAAAATGGAACCACCAACCAGGGAGTCTACGTAGACCTGACTTGGGCTCTTCATACAAGTTACAGTCATGTAGCTCGGTCTTCTTGTGGGACTCCTAACAGTGGGAGCATGGGCTGTCTCTGACTCTATTGCCTGCCTTTAGTTCCCTTTCTTCCTACTGGGTTGTCTTTTCTAGCCTTAATAGAAGAGGATGGGCCTAGACTTAATGGGAGGCCTGCCTTTTTCTGAAGAGTAAAGGATGAGGAGTGGATGGGGGTAGAGTGGCAAGAGGAGATGTGAGGGCAAATGGATAGGGAGGAGAGAAGGAAGGAAAACCACAACTGGGATGTAAACTTAATTAATTGAAAATGAAAAAATAATGGAAGAGCAGACCTACAGTGAAAAGGAAAAGAAAACCTTCTGTTTGTTTCCTCATTAACAGTCAAACCTACAATGCAGAGAATCAGAAGAGTCTAGGTCTAGACTGAGGCCCAAAGAGGGCTAATGGGCTCTGAATTTGATAATCCTGCCTGGACTTTGCACGTATTCAGGTACAGGTTTAACTCTATGGGAAGTATAAGAAAATTCAGAGCAGCGTTTCTATGTGAGGGAATTCAGCTTTCTGATTAGTAGTGATTTCTGACTGTAAAATGCTGTCTACTTGGAATGGCATGGTTTGCACTCATGAACTGACAGCAACTGTGGTTACCTGTACAAGATCAAGGCAGACAAAATTCCCAAATAGATAGGGGAGTGATCTCCGGGCCCCATGCTGTACGGAGGAGCTGTTTCGTTTCTGAGGGTGTAGCCACTGGTGGAATATGCTTCAGTGTGTGATCCCACTGTGGAATTAGACTTAACAGGTTATCAAAAGGAGGATGGGGAAGAGGAAGAAGAGGAGAAAGAAGAAGGAGGAAGAAAAGAAGGAGGAGGAACAGGAGACGAAAGAGGAGAGACAGACAGAAGGAAAGAACATAGAACATATAGTTGGGAGGGGTATGGGGTAGAGGGAGAATTAGGATGCATAGATGATCATATTTCATGATATATATATATATATTTATCAAGAAGCAAGAAAAATTATTTTATAAAGGCTATTTTCTCCCTTTTCTTGCATGTTTTTCCCCTCTTATATCTTTCTTCTGAAATTCAAATCATCTGAGCAAGTACCAAAGCAGCCAACACACAAGTCCTTATGGAAAAATAACCAGTCAATCATTTCACCATTTAAACGTGCCTTGTTAGGTGGCAGCTTTAGGTGTTTGAAGTCAGTAGTAACAGAGTGCATGTTAGTGGGTGGCATATTCCACACCATGATCATTTCCCTATGTGGATGCTGTATCATTCAGGATCTTGACTTCTTCTCTAGATTCACTGGAGTCCACTAGGGTTTAGTTAATCTTGATGTGTAATTGGAAGTTCATGTTGTTTCTGATACTTTAAGTTTTCTCTGTAATATCTGAAATACTTTATATATGGTATATTCTATATTTCAGACTATTTCCTTAGGATAATTTTAAGAGGATAGTTTAAGAACCAAAAGATATAAATGCCTTTAAGGCATATAGTATGTATTTATAAGGAGCTTTCCAGAAAGACCAGCAATGAATAAACATGTTGTTTTGAACGTATCCTTACCAGAAAAAAAGCAGTCATTAGTTTTGGTTTCATTTGGGACAAATTTGAAAAGATGAGTATGGTACAAATACGAGGGGCAGTGCAATCCTCCGACATGGACAGGAGTTTCTTTTCTTCTTTCTTTCTTTCCACTTGAAGAAGAGCCTATGATGACATTGTTAATTCTCTTCATTGAACTAGAGCAGAAAGGAGAATCTGCTTATGAATTGACTCACTCAGGAGTGAGAGCACAGCATATCTGATTTGAATCACATCAAAGAGTTAGGTTAATTTGGATCTAAAACGAACTCTTACTAACAGCACCACTTAGAAGATACTACCTGGGCATGAGCTCTGAAGTGTTAAATGAAGGTTTCGATATGGAAAAAGGGGAGGAAAAGTGGCATGAGTCATGCTTAGTCTTTGTAAGCCCTCCAATTCACCTGAAAAATCTTTTTGTACTCAGCATACACACACACACACACACACACACACACACACACACACACACACTCATACACACACTTCATTTACTTGTTTTACCTTATAAATAGCTCATGAGTAGAGGAAGCCTTGCCATTCTAAGTCTGAAGAGGCCAGTCAAGACAAAACTTGAAGGTAATTGACTTCCTAAGGTCACAAAGAGAGAGACTGATCAAAACTGGAATTTCTATTCATCCACTTGTCCACTCATTCATGCCTTCACTTATCAACTGGATAAATATTAATTGAGCTTGCTATGTTTGAATGCAAAGACTTGAAGCTGTAATATGAAAGAAATAAAAATGGACCTTGCCCACAAAGCCTGCTGTTAGACAACAGAAAAGATTCCAGTGAATACTCAGCTATGTGATATGTGATTCCATCAAGTTAATGTGAGCTGTGTCTCAGAGCAAGAAATAGAGAAGTAATACTAGGGGCTGTAATTTGGATAGAATGATCAGGCAAAACTTCTGTGCTGTGTGGGCAGTGATGGAAAAAAATAAGTAGGCTTTGGGTACAAATGTGTACCTGTGTGTGAGAGGTTAGGGAAATGGCAGGCTGGCTGGCTACCAGATAGATCTCAATGTCCAACGTTCCCAATATGGAAAGGCTCTGGGCAGGTTTCAGAAACTGAGGAAGTATTTTCTACTAGGTCTGACCTACAATAAAATATCCCAGCCAGTGAGTCCCAGGAAGCTATGAAAGCTTGAAATCAGCTTTCGTTATTTAATGTGTCTACAAACAATAAGGAAAACCCTTTTTAGAGTGTCTCCAAAACTAAAGAGAGAAAAACAGAACAGATGACCAAAAGGGGCAAGACCCTCGGATAATAACTGAGAGTCTTGGAATGGTGACAGGATGTCCAACAAACATGGACAGGGTGCTGTGCGGAAAATGGAAGAAATTAGTCATGATTCCTTCTATTGTAATCTGGCAATCACATTTTAAAGTTCAGTTGGAAAATAGGAAGAAGAATGGTAAGTAGCTCCCTGGCTGATCACGACACAAGAACAATAGGAAGAGAAGTAACAGGTTGTCTGATGCACAAAACAACCTTGTCAACTAGTTTGATTTTGTTCTTAATTGTCCAAATTAAGAACGCTCATTTCGAGGACCAAGGACCATTTCTCAGAACCTCAAATGTCAGATCTTATTGTGAAGTTTCTAAACCCAGAGACAGAAAAGTAAAAAACGTCCACACAGGAAGAAAATCACTCTATACAAAGCAGAAAGAACTGGGCACCACTGACCTCAACAGGAACTATAAAAAGTAGAAAAAATGGAATTCACTTCAAAATCATGAATGGTTGGGCTAGAGAGATAAATCAGGCAGAAGACTGGCTGCTCAAGTGTGAGGACCTGAGTTCAAATCCCAAACACCAATCTGAAAGCCAGATAAGGCTATCTTAGACTCGTAACCACCATGCTAGAAGAAGGCAGAGACAAGAGGATTGCCGAGGTCTGCTGGCTGCCAGTATAGCCCCTGTGTTAAGGGGATAAGAGGTAGAGAGTGATACAGTGAGCATCATGTCCTCCTCTGGCCTCTCTGTGCACATAAACGGGCTATACACACACCCATACATGTGTGTAGACACATAAACACATACATGTGTACAACATACACACACAAAAACACACATGTACACAAACATACACATATGCATCTTGAAAGGCTTAGTTGAATGCTATCACAAAGATACTTACAGTCTGATTTTTAAAAGTCTGTAATTCCTTTTCACCCTTATATTATTCATCATTGAAAGGATACCCTTCAACTAAAAAGAGTCTGCAAACCAAGACAGAGAAAGGGAACTAGGGAAGCCTTCATTTGACACTGTAGCTTGGTTTAGGGAAGCCACAGGATGTCAGCTGTTCTGGAGGTCCAGGCTAGAGAGGAGTAAAAAGTTAGAGGCTATGTGAGTCGACTTCTGCAAAGAAGGGGAGTGGACAGTTTATCTAACCTGGTGGGGTTTAGAGAATTATACTGATAGGTTGTCAACAGCACTACTTGCCTTTTAAAACTCTGCATGTTTAGATCTCTTTGATAAACATGAAAATCAACTCAGCAAAATAAACCAACTGAGTGGATGTGATAACCATAGAAGAAGGGTTTAAAAAGGTAGCTGAGACTGAGTCCTACGTTCATGTCTGGAGGTCAGATGAGAGAGAGATGGTATCATGCGCATCAGGAAGTGGTAGGTGACTCTTGTTGAGATGCTAAAAGAGATGAGGACTACAATGTTTGGAAACTTCAGAGTGTATATTTCCAAAAAAATCATTTAGGAAGAGGTGAGGGCAGAGCAAAGTTGAAATAGGGTATGAGGGGATGTGGAGCCAGTGTGTGGACCTCTGTGAGGTCTTGAGAAAAAAAACAGAGGAATATGGAAAGACTGGGAGGTTAATAGAAACGTTTTGTTTGGTTTTCTTTTCAAGAAATCTGGGAGAAAGGGTTGGGATACAGACCTGCCTAGAGTGCATGAGGCCTGAATTCCACCCCCAGAGCTAGCCCAAATTCCCTGAGGCAGGAGCTTGTTTGTCAGTAAAGCTGCTCCAGCAAGAAAGGAGGAGGAGGAAGAAGATGAGGAGGAAGAAGATGAGGAGGAGGAGGAGGAGGAGGAGGAGGTGGTGGTGGAGGAGGAGGAGGAGGAGGAGGAGGAGGAAGAAGAGCAAGCAGGGCAGTGCTTGACTGGGTAAGACCTGCAGCCTGTGGGAAGGAGTTGGGTTCTGAGTTGCTGAAGAGCGTTTTTCCATTTTAACCCAGCCAAGGAGCAGAAGATGAGTCCTGATGAAGATTGCAGGTTTGCTAAAGGGCAGATAATTTTTCAATTTTATCATCATCTGAGAGTGGAGGAAGGAATAGAGGAGGTTTTCTGGAGACAAGATATAAAATAGTCTTCTTAGAGAATTGAGGCCATCAGAGAAAAGTGAAAGGCCTGCTGGGCACCACTGAGTGTCCATTTGAGGCTGGAGACAATGAACTTTTTAAAGTGAGTCAGACATCACTGCTGTGTTTCTCTGCCCACATAGAACAGCTCAGGCGCAGGGCGGATAAATAAGACAGAAGGAAATACAACTGGAAGTGGCCATAGGAGGGGGCATGTTGGGGCCAGAATGCAGCTTAACATGGAGCTGAAGGACTGGTGTTATAAGAGAATAAGATCCAGAGTCAGAAAACGTTCCTACTTCAGGACCTTGCAATACTCAAGGGAAAAAAAAAAACATCTATCAGGGCCAGGGGAATAGCTCTGTTTGGTAAAATTCTTGCTGAGTCCCATGTCTAGAATCTGTGTAAATAATAACAGATGTAGAAGTGCATGCTTATAATCCCAGAGACTGTAAATCCCCAGGGCTCACTGGACTGCCAGCCTAGCCTACATGGTGAATTACAGGACAATGAGGGAGCCTTTCTCACAACCAAATGTATAAAATGAAAACAAAATATAAATTATGCCTGAAATTATATTCCCGAGGCTATTCTCTGCCACTCACCTACACCAGAGTACACTTAGGGGCACACACACACACACACACACACACACACACACACACACACACACAGTATTTGCATAGTGTATGGAGGAAAAGTAGAATTACATTTGCTGCTGTTAAGAAGTTCCATGAGCATTTCTTGGTACTGGCTTCTCAGAGAAGGGCTAAATGTACTGATTCTAGATGCTTACCTTTCTTTGTCTTCAGAGTTGGCTTAGAGCTAACGTCCACATCTCTTCAAGTCAAGTGCTCTGTGTGACACAGAAGCAGATGTTGTGTATGAACTGGTGGTTCAAATGCTTGGGCTGTTTCTTGGGCTATGAACCCTCAGAAAACCTGTGTCACCCACACGTGAGGGACACTCTTGGATTAAATATGTTTCTCAAAATTTGGATGGGCAGTTTGAGTGATCAGAATGTGTGCTTCCCATATACGAGAAGTCAAAGCCACACAAGTCTTATGCAGAAGTGACCTGGTTTGTTGCTTGTACTTCTTTGACTGCCTTTAACTGTGAAACACCCCATATAGGTTCTTGTATTCAAGCATTTGGCTGTTTGGGAAGGTTGTGGAATCCCTGGGAGGTGGAGACTCTCCTTGGAGGAAGTAGATCACTGGAGCAAGCCGAGACTTTATACCCTGACCCTCTCTTCCTGTTCACTACCTGTGTTTTCTGGGTATAGATGCCATGGAACCTGCCAGACTCTTGTCTCTGCTATTATGTCACTGTTGTCATGAAGGACTACCCCCTGCAACTATGAGCCAAAATAAGCCCTTTCTCCCTTAAGTTGCTTTGGTCATGGTAGTTTATCACAACTGGGAAAGAACTTACGTCAAACCTCGCTGGATAGCTACTGTGAAGAAGAACTGCTGTGCGTTGATGATTATCCACTCAAGGGTTGCAACTGACGTTTTCAGCTAAGTGCTTGGCAAACTGTAAGGTGTAGCCATTTAGCTGCGCCCACCCATAATGCATTCCTCCTTTGCAAATATTTAAAGCCTTTCTTTTTGAAAATTTCATCGGAAAGACATCATCATGGGGATCCATGTCCCATCAACTTTCAACACAGTCCCAGCCCACTGCCCCATTCTCTCCCATAAATACACTCAGTGACTTCTCCCCTAGCACATGGCACCTTTTATAATTAATGTATTTACCTGTATGCCATTTGTCATCGCACCCCTGTATGATACCCAGCAGATGGGAGCTATTAAACTAAGAAGGAAAAGCTGCAAAGCATGGAGGAGATTAATGCCCGGGAATAAGGATTCGTGTGTGATTTGGTCACGATGCAATAGTCTTTCACACTAGTGTTTGGCCTCCAAATAGTGCAGTTCTGGGCTTTGTTCACAAGAGTTTGGCTGGTGTACCTACTGTGTAGTATGAAACTTGAAGTGAATTGACGAGAGGCATGTGTTTTTCAAATAATGTTTCTAGAAAAAGTATTTCTCTGGAGCTTACATTAAGGTCTTTGTTGTTGCTGCTGTTGCTTTAACCAAGGTGAAGGTTAGTTACGATGGTCTCATGAATTTCCCCATCCTTGCTTCCTCCTTACTCCGAGAAGTACAACACAAACTTGAGCCGTGCAGTGATCTAGAATTAAGAGTGCATTTCAGACCAGGGAGTCCTACTTCTTCTCAGAGTGTTCCTGAAGCTCAGTCATCTGGAGGTAAAGCTGAGGTGGCTTTTATTCAACTGTGTCCTTGTTAAGCAACTCAGCCTAGATTTCTTCAAACTCATCTGGGTCTCCATTCAACCACAACTCCCTGCTGCTGAACCATCCCTAACTCACTGCTACTTGGCTTCCTCAGGAGCTCAGCTTAGGGAAATGGGATTAAAGAATGGGAGGCAGAAGCCCCCTTACAGATCACAGCCTTTCTGTGCCTCCAAGCTGTCCACCATGTAATTCTGGGTCAACCAGAGGAGCCAAATGGTAGACTCGAGACTACATCCCATGTGCCCCTGAAGAACACTTCTGAGATGTGCTTGATTTCTTCCATCAGGCTCCAAGGCAACTGCGGTGAAGCCAGCCTCATCGCCTCCAGAAGATAAGATAGTGTTGACAAAGGCATTCAGTGCAGCATGTGACATGCTCCAGGATTGGCTATGGAAGACATCTTTGTGTGATCCAGTGTGAAGGTTAGTTTACCTTTGGTGTTTCTAATTGGCATATATTAATGATACACGATGGTGTGTTTTGTCGTGACATTTGCATGCATTACATATTTTGATCATATTCACCTCTACCCCCCACTTTTGTCCCCTTACCTCTCTTACCCTTCCTCCTCCCAGCTGGTCACCCTTCTACCTCCCTATCTTGTACTGTGACCCTGTGATTTTCATTAAGGTTGTTTACAGGAGTGTGTGGCCTTATCATTGGCCACACCACTGAACTGTTCCTCTTATATCAACCATTTGATCCACATAAGTCCTTAGGAAGGGGTGAAGCCCACAAGCTCCTCCACTCCAGTGACAGGGTACTGATAGACCAAATATTTTAAAGATCACGTATCAGTACCCGTAACTGTGAGTCTAAGAGTGTGCCTTTTTTCAATAGTGTTTGTTTGCTTGCTCGCTTGCTGGCTTCCTTGCTTGTTTGTTTTTAATTATGTGGTTACTCTGAAATGTTCATAAGGTCACATTTATCTCAACCAATCTCCCTTCCTTCCTTCCTCCCTTCCTTCCTTCCTTCCTTTCTTCCTCCCTTCCTTTCTTTTTTTCTTTCTTTCTTTCTTTCTTTCTTTCTTTCTTTTTTTCTTTCTTTCTTTCTTTCTTTCTTTCTTTCCTTCTTTCCTTCTTTCTTTCTTTCTTTCTTTCTTTCCTTCTTTCATCTTTCTTCTTTACTGAGGACTGACTGCACCCCACACCAACAGATATGAAGCCCTTGTGTGCTCTTTAGTACCCATACTACTGGCTCTACTTCATCCCGAGATGTTCCTCCTTGTGCAAGCATTTTCACCTGTGCCTCCGGTTCCATACTGGAGAGTCCTTCCTTAAATTAGTCAACAAAAACAGGCCAATATGACTCTATATTAATGCATATGTCAATGAACCCCTACAAGAATGACTCATAGCACATTCCCACAGCTTAAGACGGGAATGGTAGGTATCAAAATAATACTATTATGATGCCTCTTTCCACCACTGTCACTGATGCCTTTGTCCCTGACCTGCACCTTAATTTTCTTACCCTCCTAATCAAGTGCTGTCTGCAGTTTTCGGTGACCCCAGCTAGATGACTCTTTTAGCTTCCATGTTCACTTCTCCCGCACAATTACCCTAATGGCACACAGTAGAAAACAGCTGGGGAGTATTAGGGATGTCAATCTGGGTTTAATTTCATTAAGAGAGACTTGAGGACGCTTCACAGATCTGGCCACTAAGTACTTGCTGCCAGGGGGGAGGGGAGGAACTGAGGTTCACAGGAAGGGTCTATGCCTCATTGGGTGAGTGATATGAAAGTGTTGGTGTCACTAGTGGGTTGCTCCTCTGTCATCCACTGTCTGTGGTACCAGCCCGACCTGGATGCTCCAGCCTTCCTGAATCAGTTGAACAGGAGGCATGGGTGATTTGCATACATTATGATGTTTGAGTCTGGGGACACTGTGAGGAAGGCAGTGATGTCTGCCTCCATTAGCTGCTGAAGAAGTAGCACCAGGGCAGTGTCTTAGGCAGAGTGCTGAGGCATAGTGGGAAGAGAATGGGCACTGTGTTCAGTGATTACTTGCAAGAAAGCCATACCATTAGCAAGTTGTGCAAGCTTGGACAATTAGGTTCACCTCTCAGAACCTCAGCTTCTTCGCCTGTTCAGTAGATCTTATTATTCATCCCTTGCAGGGTGACTGTGAGGAAATGAAAAATCGTGAATAAGACTGTATGTGAACAATATCTGAAGACTTCCTTTTGCCTAAATACACTGGATGCTATGGGACATCCCTAGACCAAGATGGTGTCCATCTATGAACTGGGTGTCAGCCTCCCTGTAGTCATCCATAACTCTCTCCAGATCGTGAGCATCGTCCCTCCTATCTCCAGCAAAAGTTGTCCAGGTTCATTTTGATTAATCCCACCCCCCAAGGAAAACTACCTGATGGAGAGTAGCCCACTCTAAGGAGCAGGAATGACACAATTCCATGCCCCAACTCTTAACAGCAAATTCAGTAGTAGCCCACAACCCACAGCTGATCTTCAGAGACTTTGTGTCTGGACACAGTTGGTTCGGTTCTATGCTCTTTGTATCATATGCTTGTTATTTGCATTGCTGTGGAAATTGAAAAACCCATCATGATAGTGCGTGGTGAGCAATAACAGCAATCTTAGGTGAGCATCCTCCTTCTGAATGCCCACACAGAGTCCATACTTAGTCCATTTGCAAGTGGTAGTTTCTTCTTTGGAGATCTTTGTAAGTGTAAATGTCTCCTTGATCTTTATCCCCTTTGATCCCTGCTGGCCTGGAGTGTCTACATGGCTTTTATGGTTCCCTCCCTCACTGTCAGGGTCTTTGCTCACATCGAATCCAGTGGATTCCTGGAGTCTGCTCTGTAGGGTTAACTTGGCTACTATGTCACCGACACCTCCTACAAAGCATCAATATTTCACACGGGCACCCTGATTTACTAGTCATCTGCTCAGAAGCCTGTCATCTTTAGGAATGATTTCTCTCTCTCTCTACTGACTGCATGCCAAGGTTCCAGTGAGTCAAGCCTTGACCTTGAAGGTAAAAAGCCATTCAGGAAACTCATTCCTTAATTGGTTTCATTGTCTGCTTGTCAAAGTGGGCTCTGGACTCTTTGGTGTTTCTTGCCAGACTTCCCGTGTGTTGGAGATGTGACATCAAGGTAACCTCGCACACACAGGCATCTCTGGGGAACTGGGTATTTATCGAGATTTCACTGTTAGGATCCTTGTTTCAGCAATCTTTAATTGGGAAGAAGGGAGACTCGTGCGGAATGTTCTTGGAGGGAAAATGCAGAGATATAATTTTTCAAAAGGTGTGAGTAAGCTAATATGGGAGACGGTGAAGAGGTGGGTCATAGTGAGAGCTAAACGACAGCATCTAGGGAACTGGCTTTCTTCTAAAGTGACTTCCCATGAGGTTGCCTGCCCTGTTTCTCTTGCACCTCACTCGGTTGCCATTACCTTCTAACTTTATCCCTCATCCCTCATCACAGCCCATAGATCCCTCTACTTCAACCAGAGTCTATTATACTCTGGCCATGATCTCTAAGTCTCCAAATAGCAAAACTTTCCAATGAGAAGTCAGACAGGCCCACTTGGCTTTTGTAAGCCCTTGGGCTGCCTGGGTGTCAGCTGCCCACTGCTCACAGACAGTGGGTCTCTGGGTGTTCCCTGTTCAGTAGAGACTGTGGGTGGGACAGGTTCTTGTAAGGGTAGAAATTTGTCATTTTAAGATACATCCTTGTAATTCCAGTGTTATCAAGGACAGAACAATGTATACAAAATCATCTCAGTCACAAGTGGCCCTTATGACACTTCCCTGGCCCCAGTGACCCCAGAATCCACCAAATATAGCAAGAAGGATGAATGAAGAACAGGAAGCAATAGCCTCTGGAGAAGGGAGGTGCCTCACCTTCCTTGGTGTTGCTTCTCTTGTTTTGACCTTCAAGCTCTATGTGTTACTGACATCCTGCCTCTCAGTTCTTACTTTGACCTTTGACCAGAACTCTGCCTTGTAGAGTTTGACTTGCAATTCCTCGTTTCTAATGATGGCCTCTTATGACAATTTATGTCCTTCTCATTCTGAAAGCCCAACATGGGGATAAGATGCATGACATTGCTCTGAACTATACACACCCAGCACAAGTATGGCCAGAAGAATGAGACTCATAAAAATAAATGGACTCTTCTGGAAATACTGAGGCTATTGTATCAAGTTTATGAAACAGCAAGTAGCCACAAACATTGCAGGGAAGAAGCTTTAAGAACATATAAATGAAAACAATGTGGAGTTACTTATATGCATAGATATTACTGCTTAAAATAGAGGTTGTATGGATTGAGAGGTATGGGGAGTAATGTTTAAGAGAGTTGTTCAGGAGTATGAGGCACAAAGCCTTCATAGTTTTATAAAAACATCCTTAGAGTTTGGGTCATTTTGTTTTGCATTTTCTTTCTAAAAAATGATAAGAATAGTATAAATCCACAGAACAAGTCATCATGGAAGAAGGGAGTTCTTCTACTTATCAAAGCACACTTGGACATGTGTAATGATCTAGAAGACATCACCCTCCCCTCAAAAGAAAATTTTTCTCAGGTGCTATTACCAAACAGATGAGTAATGTTCCTTCTAATCTACCCTGCCAAACTAATAACTTAAAGAGTGGAAGGCTGAGGAGTTAAGATAGGGCTCAGTGGTGAAGAACACTTACTGCCCTTGCGAGGGGCCTGAGTTTGGTTCCCAGCATTCAATTTACACAGCTTACAACCACCTGTAACTGTAGCTCCAGAGTACCTGATACCATCTTCTGGATTCTGTAGGCATCTGCAAACACACACACACACACACACACACACACACACACACACACACACACACTGTCTTGTCTTAGGGTTTCTATTGCTATGAAGAGATACTGTGACCATGAAACTCTTATAAAGGAAAACATTTGGTTGAGGCTGGCTTACAGTCTAAAGATTTAGTCCATTATCATCATGGCAGGAAGTATGGCAGTGTGCAGGTAGACATGGTGTTGGAGAGGTAGCTGAGAGTTCTATATCTAGACTGGTAGGCCACAGAAAGAGAGAGTGACACTGGGCCTGGCTTGAGTTTCTGAAACCTCAAAGCCCACCCCTAGTGACACACTTCCTCCAAGACCACACCTATTCTAACAAGGCCACACGTCTTAATAGTGCCACTTAGGGGCCATTTTCATTCAAGCACACAACACACACATACACAGAGATAATTAGAAGTAAGATAAATGTTAACAAAGGGTGGGAGGTACCAACCAGAAGTGTAGAGATGAGTGATTTCAATGGTAAAATTGATTATTAACTCATCAGGATCTAGGATCACCTAGAAGATAAGTCTCTGGGCACATGTGTGGGGTTAGTTTGAATTTCTAGATTATGTTTTTTAAGTAGAACAGTCCACCCTGAATGTGGGTAGCACCATTCTATAGGTGGGGTCCTGGGCAGACTAGAAAAAAGAAAGAGAAGAAAGCTAGTTGAGGACCAGTGTTCCTCAGCCCCTACCTCCACTCCTTGTCTTACCCCACGATGTTCTGGACTCTGGAACTGTGAGCCAAGAGAAACCCTTCCTTCCCTTACCCTTCTGTAAGGTGTCTTGTCCAAGCAAGATAAATTACCAAGACAGTAGAGGAGGAGGTTATTCATAAGATCGGCTCTGTATTGTGGACCTTTATTAAGAACCAAAGCTTTCTGGGTATCTGGAAAACAGAACAGTCTCCCAAGGGTTTTGTTTGGAGGTTACTGCAGTCCAAAGAACACACACAGATTTTGTCTTAACTCTGGGAGAAAAAAAAATCCAAATCTTCAGGTCTAACCAAGATTGCAAAGCCCAGGTGACTAAGGAAGAGGAGGCAGTAAGAGAAAGGAGTCTATCCCTCTGAGCAAATGTCTGTCTTAACTGTCCAGCTGCTAGTAACTAAAGAAGAACTTTCCAGATGTGTTCAGCATTAAAAACAACTACCCCGGAACTCAATGCAGGAAGCATCCTTGCAAAGTATCTTCCCACAGGTTGCTAGTAGTCAGCTTGCTGTTTCAGTTAGCACAGGGAGGTATCCCCCTTTATTTTGCATACTAAATTTGCTTACTATTATGCATAGGTGATTAGACTTTTTAGGTAGACAGCCCTTCTGTTGAAGTTCATGTCAGAAGTCCATGGCATCATCATAGGCTCCTGGTAGAGTGAAGCCCTGGCCTCAGATGCTACCCTTTTGTATTAGCATCTTGACAGGGTACAGTTAGTGCTTTGAGAACACTCAAGTTAGTAATAGCCAAGGGAAGGCTATCAACCTGTAGATGCCAAGATGGGTAAAGAGCAAGGTGTCAGATGAGCAAACTGTTGACCCAAGCATATAGCTTCAGGAGCTTCTGTCGTTCATTTGTACATCATTCTTAATTCATTAAAACTGTTGGTATCTGAGTTCCTCTTCTATATTATGAAACCTTGTCTTAGGGTTTCTATTGCTATGAAGAGATACTATGACCATGAAACTATTATAAAGGAAAACATTTGGCTGAAGCTGGCTTACAGTCTAAAGATTTAGTCCATTATCATCATGGCAGGAATGATATGAAATGATATGATAGGAATTATATGAGGTATTACCCAATTCAGTTACTGTTATAAAAAGACAGTCCATCAGTTGATTTCTTAACCACCATCCAACACTGAGCAGTCCCCAAGCTCTTTATGTGAGTCGCACTCCGCATCTTCCTCATGTCTGGACTTGGCTCTTACCTGCTCACAGCTGAGGTCTCAGTCCATGCAATCTCACATCACAGAAACAGGAGCATGAGTTCCTTGGGAGACACTTAATATTCCAGTCTGTCAAGCATAACTCCTCTGGGACTTGATCTACTGGTTCCTCCTTGTAGTAACTTGGTCCTTAGACACTAGTTCACTGGTGTCCCTTGGACCCACAGTTGAGAACTAGACAAACATTGCCTGGTACTCAGTGTCTTCACTGAGAGTTGTGAAGTTGGTCAGGAAACTTGCTATATGACAGGAGCCATCCTTGCTGCTGTTTCTCTTGTTATTTCAAGAAAATAAATAAATAAAAGGAATTTCAGTTAACAGTTTATAGTTCTTCTAACTTGAGGACTGACTAGACATTTTAAAATATAGGTAACAGGAATGGAGAAATACTCAAACCAAACAAAACCACTGAACAAAACCTTAGAATATTCAATTCCAAAGTACATTACATACAAAGTGACATGTGCTCGATGGGCAAGATGTTTGAACAATATTGACCCATGCATGAAACATTTTAAAGGCTCTGAAAAGTCCTTTGTTAAAGAAGCCTGTATAAATGATCAGATCCATCCTTTACCACACTAACCCAATAGTACCCAGTCCCATTTGTAGTGGTGTTACTTGGAACATATTTGGGGAACACCTGTCTTAGTTAGGGTTTCTATTCCTGCACAAAACATCATGACCAAGAAGCAAGTTGGGGAGGAAAGGGTTTATTCAGCTTACACTTCTACATTGCTGTTCATCACCAAAGGAAGTCAGGACAGGAACTCAAGCAGGGCAGAAACCTGGAGGCAGGAGCTGATGCAGAGGCCATGGAGGGGTGCTGCTTACTGGCTTGCTTCCCCTGGCTCGCTCAGCTTGCTTTCTTATAGAATCCAGGACTACCAGCCCAGGGATGGTGACACCCACAATAGGCCCTCCCATTCTTGGTGACTAATTGAGAAAATGCCTTACAGCTGGATCTCATGGAGGCATTTCCTCAAGTGTGGCTCATTTCTCTGTGATAAATACAGTTTGTGTCAAACTGGTTTTGACACACAAAACCAGTCAGTACAATGCCACTTTAGAAGTGTAAGACTTCTCTAATTTATTACATCTGTCTCAGTACCATCATCATTGTAGTTCAGTAAATATCCAGCTGGCCATCAGCTTACAACTCGTTGGTGAGCAGGACAAAAAGTGCTGCATACCACAGAAATACTGGGCAGCAGCTGCTGAGGACACACCAGACATGTCATTTAAGGGTGAGGTAATGGTTTTTCCTGGGCATCAACTTCTAGGAAAGTGAAGTACATTGTGGGCAAATGATAAAATAGAAAGGGATAGACTGTGATAAAATTAATAAAATTGGAAGAAAAGTCTGTCATATTGCATGCTAAACCACTTGAAGATAAACTTTAAATTCATTAATAATTAAATGTAGGAAAATCCAGAGAATCCCCCAGAAAAAAATGATCAGAAGGAAGTCGAATTGGTAGCAGGGTTGAGCTGGGGGCAACTACAAGGATTAGGACAGAACAGTAGGATTCTGGGAGATAAAAATATGTGGGCTAGGCATAAAGGGCTTAGCCAACCCAAGAAAGCAATTGTGCACATGAAAAGGAAACTGGTAATTTGTGTTCATAGGACCTCTGAAAGACTCGGGGATTGTCTAGATTCACTCCTTCGGGAAGCTGGGATGAGCAGACATTGGGCTGGAAGTTTTGACAACATACAGCTCTCCAGATCCTTCCCTACATCCAATAGCCTAATTATTACCTCTCTACACTCCAATACAGGCTGAGAGAACACTAAGCAGGGTGGTTTGGAGGAGGCCATCCATGGAGGATGGTTATTTTTTCACAAATAGTGCCTAGTGTTCACATCTCTCTAACCCTGACTGTGTCTCAGAATGACAGCAGAAAAGAGCATACCAGTCCAGATTAGAAAGGGAACTTGGATTCTGAACTACTTCAGAAGGAAAAGCAAGGTGTCGACTGAGGTATCAGACACCCACAGATATTCTCTAAAATGGCTAAACAAGAATTTGGAGGACACAGATCAATCAGTCTAAAAATTCAAAATACTATGAGAGAAATTCTCAAAGCGATTAGAAGGTACTGAATCATCCAACAGAACTAGTGTGCTATTAAAAAAAAAATCACAGAAACAATACCCACCTTTACCAAACTCTCTACAACTAAAAAGTTAAGTAGAAGAAACAAAAAGAATCGTGGGAGTTTTCAAAGACAAGTAAAGAAAAAGATGGGCAAAAATGAGGTAGGAATGAATGAAGGGAGAGAGGGAGAGAGGGAGTGAGGGACAGAGGGAGAGAGAGAGAGAGAGAGTTCAACCCAGAACCACCACATAAAAACTCTAAAATAAAAGAATTATGAAGTTATATCCAAAGAAATAACCAACAATATAATTCAAGAAAACTCCTCAGAGATGATGAATCTTGAGTTTCCAGGTTGAAAAAGTATGACAACACTCAGAAAAAAATTGTGAATATATCCATATTAAAAATAGAAAAACAGTGCAAGATGCCAAAATGCTCAGATCAATTCGGAAATTTATAAGGTTCAAGGAGAGACAAAGAGAGATCCTATTAGAAAGAGTAGGAATCAGAAAAACTTCTGACCTCTCAGTGTAAATGTTGTAAAGTGTCGGGAAACTAAGATACACCTTTTTTCAGAATCTAGAAGAGTTGGGGTCTAACCTAGAGCTGCAGACCTACCCAAGACAGCACTGAAGGACAACAAGGTTAGGTATTCTTGGTCATGCAGTAAGGCGAAGCATCCGTCATTCCAGAAAAGTGAAGCAAACAGAAAGGAAGCTACAGTACAGGAAAGGAGCAGAGGGGACTCCAGGACAATAGCCAAGGAAACCAAGAATGTTGGTCATCTCCTACCCCATCTGCAGGCAAAGAGAGGCTTCTTTATAAAAGTGCAGAATTCTGCTGGAGAGGGTTTTCTGTAATAAACTGCATTCACCTGCTGTTCAAGGAGGCTTTTATAGACTTGATGAAGGGTCCTACTGGGGATTGAGTTAGAAACAAACCAAAAGGCAACTGCCTTCATTATTTACTTAAAGTAAAACCAAAAAAGGGAGATATAGCCTCTATTTCAAATAGCTCGAAGGCAGTGTCTAAAGAAAAATGCTAATATGACTACACAAAGGTGTGTTCTAACCACTCTACTAGGAGGCTAGGGAACTAGAAAGAAGCCCATCTATGAGCGTGAACAATGGAAGGAAAGGAAGATAACTCCTTCTCCCATGGGGCAGGAAATCAATGTGTTACTAGAACTAAAAAGTCAAGAGCAGCACAGGAGAGTTTTCTGGTAATCTTGAGGTAAATGTGTAATCATGGAGAAGTCTTGTCCATGGAGAGAGAAAATGGTAGGTAACAGGATGCTTGGGATGAAGGAAGTTCATTGAATGTGTTTGGTTAGTAGAGGTAAACAACTTAAGAGAAACTATATTATTCCTGGAAGAGCATGCATTTGTAGTTTTATTTTTTAAAAATTCTTAGAGTTAAGAAAGAAAAAATAGGAAACTATACAATTCATTCAATAAAGGTTTTATATCCTTATATGTATGAACATGAATGTATAGGCCAATTATGAATACAAACATAGAAATTTATGTCTGATTAGTGGTGTATTAAAACTATACTCTCAAACATGTTGAAATCCTAACCAAAGAATAAATAATCATAAAAATGTCTTCACATCTGACTAAAAAAATTAAAGGCAAAGACTTGCCACTGTCATAGATTAGGAAGAATCCCTTCATGTAACTGTATTTACTTAGCTTGTATGCCATTAGCAGACTAAATCTGAGAAATAATCAATACATCCTACATACAATAAGCAGGTATTTCCAAATGAAATGGACTGAACATTTTCACTAACAAACTCAGTAGTAGCAGAAAAGCTCCCAAATAATTTATATTAATGTCAATAAATATGTGATGATTGTTTTGGAGAAAAGGCAAAACACTGACATACATAAAAGATGGTAGAAGGGCTAAAGAGATAGCTCCAGGGCTAAGGGTGCCTGCTGTGCTTCGATTTGGTTCCCAGCACCCACACTAGGCAGCTTGCAACCACCTGTAAGTCCAGCTCTAGGGGATCTGACGCCGTCTTCTGGCCCCTTTCTGTACCTGCACATACATGGCAGACACTCAAAGACACACACAACATAATAAAAATTAAATAAATCGTTTTAAGAGATGATGTGAATGAATTCAAAGTTATCCCACGCTGCTGTGCTGAGAAACTGAATTTCTCACATATGCTCTGTGCTAACAAATTAATCAACGATACAAAGATAGTTGATCAGAAATCTAGAGAAATGCTTGGAGCTTTACAAATATATTCAAATATTCATGGGAAATCAGAGAATAGATACTACAGTTTGGGGAAGGAGAAGAAATCCTTCACTGCCTGCCAGTGCCAACAGAGTATATGAAGTCAAGTTAATAAGGTAACAGTTTGTCAACAGAGAGATGAGCACATAGCCCAGTGGGCAAGCATACAGTGCAGATGCAGAGGTCCTCAAGCAAGAAGACTGATGTGTAGCAAAGGACATCACAGGTCAAAGGGAGCAAACCGTTTAGAATGTTGGGAGCACAGACACACTTCCACTCATATAGAAAGAAGAAGTTGCACCCTTGTCTCACACTATGCACTAATAAGTCTTAAGAAAGATTTACTGTGATTTAAATGTAGGGAGAGGAAGCCTCTCTGTCTTTTGTTAGAAGAAATGTAAGGACACTCAAACGACTATGTTGAAATGTCATTGCATAACAGAATCTGGCAGGTAAAAGAAAAAAACATATCCAGTACAAACTATGAAAATGGACCATGTGCTGGGACATGCAATGTATAATCTATGCGCATATAAATTAGAAAGAGCTGATATCCAGTGATTGATGAGATAAGACAAACTACCCAGCAGAAACCTGGCCATGCAGATAAAGACACTTCGGGGATTAGGGATCACTAATTAAAAAGAAAAAAGTGCAGGGGGCTGGTGAGATGGCTCGCCAGGTGAAGGTGCTTGTCACCAAACCTGACATCCCAAGTTCATTCCTACGATCCACACTATAGAGGAAAAGAACCAACTCTAACAAGTTGCCTTCTGACCTCTAGTCCTGTACTACACAGACCAATGTTCTGGTTTTATGGTGGGCAAAACAACAGAAGTATACAGCTATGTTGCAGCCTAGTTGTGAGAACAACAACACAAAAAAACAGTAGCCCAGAGCCACAGTCGTTGTTGTCATGGCTGCTACCTTTACGATAGAAAAACCAGCACTGTAACGTATCTGTGGTAGACTGTCTGGCCCTCTCCAGTGTGGCAGCTCAGGACTTTTACAGTTAGTCATCTCATGATGCTACTAAGGTAGCTTCCCTATTCCATGTCAGCCTGTGCCTATAAGCCCAAGCACAGAGTTGTACCGCTACACAGAGCAAAGTTGAAAATTTGATTAATGTCTCTTATCTTTTAGAGAGAAAAATTGGGTGGGCCTGAGAGCTCAGTAAAGTGTGTGCCTTGCAAACATGAGGAGCTGAATTTGAACCCCAAAACTCATGAAAATAAGATGGGCATGGTTGTGGGCACTTGTAAGTCCAGCATGGGAAGGCGGAGACAGGCAGATTTTTGGGGGACTCCCTGGCCACCTAGCCTTCTGAAATCATGAGCCCAAGATCAGTGAGAGGCCCTCTGTCAACAAGCAAAGTAGATGTCACCAGACAAATGGCAGCCAGTCTTGCTCTGGTCTCCATGTGCACATACATGTATGTGCATCTGTTCACGTATAGATGCACCTCTACAACATCAACATATGTAAACATGCATACATACTCACAACCAAAAAATAGAAGATTGATATCTGTGATAACAAAGTGTTTATAAATTATTAATCTGTTTTTAGAGGCTGGGTGCTTGTACCTGGAAAAAGCCACTTCAAGCATCAACACAATTCAAATATGACTCATTGCATGCAGATTTTCTGATAGCCAGTGGGTTCCTCTGAGCACCCCGGGCAACACATCTTTTTTGAACATTTAGTACTTTTGGAGAGAGCCACCACTCGGACCAAGCAGCTGTGCTTTCCAGAGGCTCTGCACATCTGTCCAAACTGTGGCACAAAACGTGCTTGTCCCAAATTGACCTCATTACTCATTTGTAAGTAGACAAATAGACAATGGAGAGAAATCTGTGCCCCACAGAGGGACAGCTCATTACATTGCTCATCCACTCTGCTGCTTGCTTGCATTTCTAGGGAGACCCCAGGGAGCTTCACAAAGGCCAGGCTTAACAAACACCACACTAGCACTTGGGGTGGGGCTTGGACATAACAAGCCCGGAAGTGAAGGACACTCTTTGTGCCTGCTCTTCAGGGATGATCCACGTATGTCACATGAACGCCTCATCCAAAGAGCTTGTCCTTTGATGCTGATTTCCTGTTTCCCCTTTTAATGAGCAGCACAGGTCTCCCCGTGTTCACTGGGCTTTGTGAGCCCTAAATGGTTTCTGGGGAGTCTCTAGTAGCGTTAGCTGGTTTAGTAAAGCATTTGGACACCTGCCCAGTTTCCACTTCACCTTCAGAAGAGGAAGAGCCCGGTTGGAAGCCCTCATCAGACTCGTTGCTTCCTGTAGCTTTTATGAAAACCCAAAGGCGGCCGGAGAGGGATGAACATTTTCTATTCAATTTCCAGATCAAGTCTGAGTAACAGGAAATTACTATGGCTCACGGCTAAACATGAGCTTTGTACAAGAAGGGTGCTGCCTTTTATTTTATTATTGTTATTGTGTGATTATGAGTATGCAGGTGCACTCCCATGTATACCCATGTGGAGGCCAGAAGTTAGCTTCATGTATCTTTGTCCGTGACTCTCTGTCTTGTTTGATTAAGACGGGGTCTTTCACGGAACCTGGAGGTTACATTGCAGCCTCACTAGCTTGTCAGCAAGCCTTCAGGATGTGCCTCCACTCCACTCCACCCCTGCCAGTCCTGGGACCATAGGCTTGCTTGCACAGTCACACCTGTGTCCGAACTCAGGTCTCAGTGGTTTCACAGCAAGTGCTTGTCCAATGACATCTCCCTAGTCCCATACTCTGGATTTATACTTTTTTTTTCTCTTTAAGATGAGATGGGTTCCCAGCACCCATGCCAGATAGCTCGCAAACTGCCTCTCCTCCAGGGTATCTGACACCCTCTTCCAGTCTCCATAGCCACCTCAACATATGTGGCATACACACACACAGAGAGGGGGGGAGGGAGGGAGGGGGAGGGAGGGAGGGAGAGAGAGAGAGAGAGAAGCATAATTTTTTTTTAATGAAGAAGGCACATGGTTGGGTGGGTAGAGAAGTAGAGACTGCAAATGAGAGGAACTGGCAGAGAAAGGTGGATACAATCAAAATATATTGTACAAAATTCTTAAAAAAAAACTTGAATTTTTTAGAAGATAAAAACCAGCTCATTGGTATCAAGACATTCAAAGACTACTGAGCATAGACAAGTCCACTAAAAAGTCACACTTGTAAGCCACATGTGAACAATGTCTTCCTGGGGAAAGGACCTCAAGAGTCGCCAACTGGAAAGCCCTCCTGGTCACAGACTGTTTGTCAGGGTGTCAGTGACTACAGGGACATGTGCAAAGGTGGTCAAGGGTGAGGACAAGGTGTGTTTCATCTCTATTTCTCCAATTGACTGGCTTCATAGTCCTGAGCAATTGACTGGCCCTCTGTAAACCTCAGTTTCCTTAATGGAAAAATGGAGTGGTGCCTCTTAAGATTGTGGTGGGGATTGATTGAGTTCATGCCTACAGAAAGCATAGTGCAGGGCCAAACACATGACACGTGTTCATTAGATGGTGGCCACTATGATTACCTAGCACTTGGCTGAATATTTTGGGATAAACGGCATTGCATTGTTCTGCTGTTTCTGTCAAAGGTATTTAATTGAAAGAGACAAGGAATGTTCATATGAGATAATTAGCGCACAAAGCACTCGCTCTGTCAGCAGCAGCTGCTGAGGTAAGCTACTAGGCAGAGAGATTGGAATGATATTGGGATGGCTGGTCTCTGCCGTGCCATTTAAGATGCTTGGCTTGCAAAGAGTTAAAGAAACTAGACCTGAGAGCAGTGGGAATATGAAGGAAGTCTCACAGCAAAAGGTGACCCTGAACTAGGCCTAGAAGGTTCCAGCAAATACAGACAGGTAAAGGAGAGTTGTGACAGGATAGCCTCTGAAGAACCACAGGAGGCTGAGACAGATGGGGCAGGGCTGGCCTGTGTGAATGCAGAATGGAACTCTGGGATTTGGAACTCCTTGTCTTTGCTGAATCACTCCTGCACACCTGCCATGACTCTGCTCAATGCTCTCCAATCCCAGCACCAAACTTCTATCCAGACCACTTCTTCCTTCTGATGTCTTTCCTTTGCAGACTACCTCACCTGTTCACCCCTAACCCTTCATGACCTCACAACCTCACCCCACACCCCTCACCACCACCTCATCTCTCAGCCCTCACCACCCAGCCCTTACACTACCTCACCATCTCACCACCTCACCTCCTCACCCCTCACACCTCACCCCTCAGCACCTCACCTCCTCACCCCTCACCACTTCACTCCTTTGTGGTATAGTAGGAACTGTCCCCTAGCAGGGAAGCCTTCTTCAGACTTGAAAATAAAAATGGTCCAGACTCAAGTACCACGTACCAATATCCCAGGTACCAATTCTCAGGGTTGGGATCCTCTTGGATTTAATTCAGATGATCACACAGGAAACAGAGCCACAGCAATCACAGACTGCTCACCGCTTGTCTGCTCAGAGAGTGCCCCTCCTCCTAAGGCACAGCACAGGCAAGGTCCCTGCCACTCTTCCTTTATGCGGACAGAGTTGACTTTCCGCTGAGCATTCATCTCCAGTTCTCTTACAGATGTAAAATCACGCCATTATGAAAGCTGCCCACCCCATGAAAATCTGAATGACCACCTGAGTCTCCTTTAACTGTTTCCTCCATTCTTCTTTAATCGAAACCAGAATATTGACAGAGAATGGGGTGAAGAAAACAACCTGGAGACATCCAAGGAGAGGTCCAGGGACCAGAGCTCTTTTTCTTCATGGACTAAATATAGGGAAGGAGTTTTCATTGTGGTAAACCAGAGTGTGACTTCATTTCTAAATGAGGCTCATCAACACCTGCCTTGAATCATGCTGTAGTGGCCCTGTTGGATCAAGTCATAAACATTGGACCTTCTAATTCTCACCAGCAGTGAGGCTTCAAAGTAAACAGGGCCTCAGGCAGGCTAAGCAAGCCCTCTGTGCATATAACCCTAACAGGAGTCTTATAAACCATGTGCCTTTCCCCTTGTAGAATGTCATGAGGCCCTTAAATCAGAATAAAATTAATTTACACAAAGATATGGATCTTGCTGCCTCCAGTTGCCCATGATGCTC
The DNA here is from genome assembly GCF_021556685.1 of Rattus norvegicus. Taxonomy (NCBI): domain Eukaryota; kingdom Metazoa; phylum Chordata; class Mammalia; order Rodentia; family Muridae; genus Rattus; species Rattus norvegicus. The sequence goes on from NC_141541.1 coordinate 76,931,341, forward strand.
TGGGAACTGGCTATATACAAGGGAACATGAACATGGTAGCAATAAAGTAAAAAGCTTCATATTGGAAGGGAGGCAAAGTATAAGCACAGCTTTGGGACATATCTTCCAGCTGAATGGCCAAACTATGAGAGCATGGCTCCCTCATCAGAGGGCCTCAAGAGTCCTCAACTGGAAAGTCCTACAGTTCACATAGCGTTTGTTAGTATCATAACACAGTGCCTGTAGGGACTATGCAATGATTGTATCTGCTACCCTAATCTTGTCCTCACTAAACACCTGACAACAAGCAACTTATGAATGGAAGGGTATACTGTAGCTTCTACTTCAAGACAATGCAGCCCATCATGGTGGGAAAGGGAAAGAGATGAACTCTGGACCAGAGAGACAGCTGGTCACATTATAGCCACAGTTAAAACCCAAAGAATAAACCAGAAGTGGGGCTGAATTATAAGGTTTCACAGCCCACCCCCAATGGTCTACATCTTCTAGTAAGGCTCCACTGCCTAAGGCTTCTATAACTTTTTAGATCCACACTACCAGCTGGGGACCAAGTGTTCAAAAAATGATCCTCCAATGGACAGCTCACATTCAGCACACAGAATTATTCACTAATTGACCAGAACTGTGCAATAAAGTCCAGTGCGTCTGAGAAGACAGCATTAAGGACTGAGACTGGGACATTGGTTTTCTCAGCCTTCCTAATGCTGCAACTCTTTAACACAGCTCCTCATGTTGTGGGGACCCTCCCCAAATACAAAATGATTTTCGTTGCTACTTCATAATTATAATTCTGCTACTGCTATGAATCATAATGTTAATATCTGATATGCAAAATATCAGATATACTACCCCCTGTGAAAGGGTTTTTTCATTCGAAAAGGGGTCATGACCTACAGGTTGAGAAGCACTAGATTGGAGGATGTAGAGAGTTAGTGGGTCTATGATTCCTGTTTGATTTTTTTTCCATAGGAAAAGGGACCTATGGCATTCGTGAATACAAGTGATCAATTTAAAAGAATCCCATGATCCATGGTATGGAAACTTTCATATCCTTGGATACTCAGTTATATGTGCTGATGAATTTATATTCATGATGCCAGCCAGTGTTGTGTTTGTTGTTGTTTTGTTTTTTGGAGTATTTTTATCTCTAGCAGATTTCTAGGGTCACACTTAGGATGATTTATGTTCATTCTACTTATCTCTATGGATGAGCTTTATGGAAGAAGTTGTGCAGGCAAAATCCTAAGAATATCCATGATTAAAGGCATGTTGTATAAGCCAACCAAGAGATATCCTTGGTGTGTTTCTCTAAAATGTCCAACCAAGACGAAAAGGACAGGAAACATAATAGAAGTTTCAGCAGCATAACAAGTGTTCTTCCGTGATAGCTTAGTGATAGCCTAGTGGATACTAGGTAGTTTGTTCTTCAAGGAGTATTTTCAAGAGGTAGAGGCTATTTTGATTACACTAATTGGGTGAAAGACTTGCCCCCAGTGGTGGCACCATTCCCTAGGCAGGGGATTCTGAACTGTACAAAAGAATAGATTGTGAGCTGAGTGTGGGCCTGTGTGCCTTAACCATTTTGTCTCCGCTCTTAACTGGGAATGTGATGTGACCAGTTACTTCAAGTGCCTGCTGCTTTGCCTACGATGAACTGTGACCTGGAATCATGAGCAAAATGAGCCCTTTCTCCACTGTGTTACTTTTGTCAAAGTATTTCATCACAGTGACAGAAAATTGAATTAATATAAGATTCATTGCCCCAAAGAACATAACAACCTTTTTTAAAGTCTGGACCAAGAACTCAGTTGGGTAGGCACCATCAGCCTCCTAAAATTGACATGGGCAAATGAAAAAATTTCAACTGTTTATCGAGTAATAGCTATATCACTTATTTGTAATCATTGGTCATTCTGTGGGTGGTGGAAGCATACAAACTGAATAAAATGTTGGTGCTGATTCCTTGTCCTAAGGAAGAGAATACAACTGACTGCATACCTGGCATGTGGTGAAAGGACAGAGGCAGTAGTAGAGAGGCTCAAAATGGAGACAGGCTCCATTCCTTAAGCGATCCTAAGAATAGTCTTCTTGGGCTCCAGAGGAGACAAGAGATTTTCTGCTGTGTATTAAAGGCCATTCCAGGCAAAGAGGTTGGAGAGGGGTAGAAACTAAAGTACCCATCTGTATATTAAACATCAAGCCAATTTTCCAAAATTATAAAATCTGTGAGGGAAACAAATGGCAAACATAGGCAAGTGGATGCTAAGTCGCTAAGACTTTCTGTAGATAAGAAGCTTAGGGAACTCAGGGAGGGACTAACGGTGGCCAGATAGAGCAGTGACTGTTTGTCCATCCTATGAATATCAGGTGGCATTGGCATGGGAACCCAGGATACCCAGCTCACTTTAAAATCCTTTTCCCTTCTCTGTAGATACCCCTTGCCTCACCCTTCCACATTTTGCAGGCTTTGCTTCTAATATCTCACAGCTATGCTTTTTTATTCAGATGTCTCTGCCTTTGGGCTATGGGGAGTTTCTTTGACAAAACAAGCAGACTGAAGAAAATGTTGGGGATAGACATCCCTTGGGGGCAGCCATTAGCCAATGATTGACAGTGTGGATATCTTAAAGCTCAGCTCACTCTCCAGTTGGCATCTTCTCCAAAGTACTACTCGGGTTCCAGAGCCCCTCCTGCAGGATCAGGCCTGCGTGGGTACTCTGCACAAAAGCGCATCTTTACACACCTTCTATTTTCCTGTCTTGTTTCCCACAGACTCCTACCCAATTTCTCTCAGGAACCCATGCTTAGCTTTATAGTTTCCTTCATTCTCAGCACACCTCCCAGGGGAGTCCTGAAACTTGGATAGTAGTAATGCTATCTGCACCCATGTTAAGGTTTAATTTTTAATTTAGTTTATTTTATGTTTATTTGCATGCATACTTGTTCACCAGGTATATGTGTATGAACCTTGGAGATCAGATGAGAGTGTAATACCAGAATTACCTCTGTATTAGAATTACAGATGATTGTGAGTAGCCATACAGATGCAAGAAACTAAACCCAGGTCTTCTGCAAAAAGCACCAAGTACTCTAACCATTAAACCACCTCTTCAGCCCCCAGAGATTGATTTTTATTTTAGATAGAATAAAAGATTAACAAACTAAGATAGAAATGCCACAATAGATATATTAAAGTGATATGAACTGTGATCTCTGTATCCATGACCCAACATATCTTACCATATTCATTTTTCTTGTGATAATATGAGTTTACCAGAATAATATTTATTTGATATTATTACATATAAATACACATAGTACATAGCTGATAGGATGAAGTGATGTAATTGGATGATGGCATTGTGATGTGGTGTTATGCTATCACTAACTGTCCTACCAACCTTTGAGGAGCTATTCTAGGTAGCATGATCAAATCTCTCACTATCTGCCCCTTATTGCCTGGGTGCACATTAACCTGTTTGTCCATAATATTCATGCTGTATATGCTACCCTGCTGTTAGCCATCATTAGTCATGTCATTTATCAGAAATGGCTGCCTTATGTTCAAGAAATTCATAGATCAATGCATTTTAAACATCTCCAAATTGCTTTTCCCTGGACGTATCCATGTAATGTTTCCAGACTGAATTTGACTGTGAGCAACTAAAACCATGGAAGGAGAACTGTAAAAAAAAAAAAAGTGGTCATGTGATAAAGAAGGCCAAAGCAGAGTACAAGCATTCAGTTGAGAAGAATGGGAATCAAAGAAGAATGCATAATTTCAAGCCTAAGCAACAGATCCATTTTTTCCTGTTCCTCATATTTTTCCCCATCTTTATTAAATTGAGTATTTCTCATTTACATTTCAAATGTTATTCCCTTTCCCAGTTTCCAGGCCAACATCCTCCTAACCTCTTCCCGTCCCCTTCTATATGGCTGTTCCCCTCCCCATCCTCCCCACATTACCGCCCTCCCCCCAACAATCACGTTCACTGGAGGTCCAGCCTTGACAGGACCAAGAGCATCCCCTTCCACTGGTGCTCTTACTAGGCTAATCATTGCTACCTATGAGGTCAGAGTCCAGGGTCAGTCCATGTATAGTCTTTGGATAGTGGCTTAGTCCCTGGAAGCTCTGGTTGCTTGACATTGTTGTACTTTTGGGGTCTCGAGCCCCTTCAAGCTCTTCCAGTTCTTTCTCTGATTCCTTCAACGGGACTCACGTTCTCAGTTCAGTGGTTTGCTGCTGGCATTCGCCTCTGTATTTGCTGTATTCTGGCTGTGTCTCTCAGGAGAGATCTACATCCGGTTCCTGTTGGCCTGCACTTCTTTGTTTCATCCATCTTGCCTGGTTTGGTGGCTGTATATGTATGGGCCACATGTGGGGCAGGCTCTGAATGGGTGTTCCTTCTGCCTCTATTCTAAACTTTGCCTCCCTATTCCTTCCCAAGGGATTCCCTATTCTTGTTCCCATTTTAAAGGAGGAGTGAAGCATCTGCATTTTGGTCATCCTGAGTTTCATGTGTTCTGTGCATTTAGAGTAATTCGAGCATTTGGGCTATTATCCACTTATCAATGAGTGCATACCATGTGTGTTTTTCAGTGATTGGGTTACCTCACTCAGGATGATATTTTCCAGTTCCATCCATTTGCCTATGAATTTCACGAAGTCATTGCTTTTGATAGCTGAGTAGTACTCCATTGTGTAGATAACAGATCCCTTTTAAAGATCTTATACATTTATTGTTACCATCATCATCACCATATCATCATCACCATCTTCATTTGTGTGTGTGTGTGTGTGTGTGTGAACGCGCACGTGTGCCTGCAGGAGCCAGAAGAAAGCACCGAATCCCCTGGAACTGGAGTTATAGGTAGTTGTGGGCTGTCTAACGTGGTTCTGGGATTAAACACGAGTCCTCTTCAAGAGCAGCAAACTGAGTCATTTCTCCAATTCCCAGAATCCTTTTATTTTTTAAGTATTTTTTACATATTTTTTTAATTTTTTTATTGTGGCACTGGGGACCAAAGCTTGAGCTTGGAATGTGCTAGGCAAGGATTCTATCACTGAGCTACACTCTCACACACCTCCCCTCTCCCCTGCTTTCATTTCTATTATGATACAGGGTCTTGATAGGTTGTCTAGGCTAGTCTCAAACTTGTGATTCTTTCTGCCTCAACCACCCCCTCAAGTAGGTGGACTTAGGGCCATGTGCTACCCGCCTGACTATGACTTTGGGAAGTTATAGGGTAGCTAGTGTAAAATGTACAGAGTAACAGTTGAAATACAGTGTAGTAAGATGTATGGCAGCAAACTATGCAAGGGCCAGAGTGGCAGTGTGGGTGTAAGTGTACAGACCCTCCTTAGGGAAGGACTTGGTTTACAGAGAAGTTGGGGATTCACCTAGAATTTTTATGGCTTAGACAAGGGAGATAACTCAATTGGTAAAGTGCTTGTCAGGCAAGCATGAGGACCTGAGTTAATTCTTAGCACCCACATTTTAAAAAATGGAGGTCAGAATCATAGAGATGTCTTGGTGGGTAAGAGAACTTACTATACTGTTCTTGCAGAGACCCCAGGTTCAGTTCTCAATACCCACATGGTAGCTCAAAACCACCTGTGGGCTAAAATGTGCACATGGTGCATGTCTAGTACTCAGACACATAACACACACACACACACACACACACACACACACACACACACACACACCATTATCTATCTCTGTCTAGCTAGCTATCTAGCCCGTCAGCCAACCATCATCCAACCGCCCATCTGTACAACAACCTTTTCTTAAAATCCAAGAGTGATCACTCCCATTTTCAATTCACCATGGGGAAATAGAGACATGGAGATCCTTGGGGTTCATTGACTTGCTAGCCTGGCTGGTAGGTAAATTGATAAGTTCTAGGCAACCGAGAGCCCCTAAAAATGAAAGAAAGGAAGAAGGTAGAGAGAGGGGGAGGAACGAGAGAGGTTGGTGTCTTGACGAACAACAGCTGAGGTTTACCTCTGGCCTCTATGTGTTCTAACACACACTTACTTTTAACTAGTAATGGTTATGCAGATGCATGTATGCAAACATGCACGCACAAAGACCTCAGATGAATTGGGATGGACTCGAAAGGCTGGGCAGGGACTGACGCACCTTATTTCAGGAAAGTCCACGGTAACAGCAGAAACAAAGAGTGGGAGACACTATTCTGCTGATAAGAATGCTAGGGACAAGGGGGAGAGAGCTGGACCCTCAGAAGTGCAGACAATCCTGAGACCTCAGGACCACCACTTCTGCCCACTTCTGCCCACATTCCCAACCCAAGAGGATACTGCATAGTACCTCTGGATACAAGAAAAGAGGAGCAGTCAGTGGCAAGAACCAGCTGGTTTCTGGCTGGGCCCAGAACTGAACTGAACCGGTACCACAGCTCCCTGCACCCAAATCCCATGGGAGAGAGAGCTGGCCAGTCAGAAGTATGGATACTCCTGAGAACCCAGAGGAAAAAAATACTTTCTGTCCACATTCCTGACCCAAGAGGAAATCGCCTAGTGCCATCTGTGCCCCCTGTGCACAGGAACCTAAAAGCATTCCGGGGCAGGACCCTTTGGGTTTCTGCCTTTGCAGAGAGTTGAAAGTCGGTCGCCAGGAGCACCTACACAGCTGAGAGCAGAGCATTCTGTTCCCAGATCTGGCTGAAAGATAATAGGTCTACAGGAGTGCTGGCAAATAGGCCTACAGAAGGGCAAAGCCACTTTCACAGACAACAAGACAAACCAACACCAGAGACAACCTGATGGCAAGAGGCAAGCACAGGAAACTAAACAACAGACACCAAGTCTACTTGGCATCATCAGAGCCCAGTTCTCCCACCAAAGCAAATACTAAATATTCAAATGTATTGGATAAACAACATTTGTATTTAAAATTACATTATTTGGTGGTGATGGAGGACTTTAAGAAGGACATAAATAACTCCCTTAAAGAAATACAGAAAAACACAATAAACAAATAGAAGCCCTTAAAGAGGAAACACAAAATCCTTAAAGAATTACAGGAAAACACAACCAAATTGGTGAAGGAATTGAACAAAACCGTCCAGGATTTAAAAATGGAAATAGAAACAATAAAGAAAGCACAAAGGGAGACAACCCTGGAGATAGGGAAGAGATCAGGAGTCATAGATGCAAGCATCACCAACAGAATACACAAGATAGAAAAGAGAATCTCAGGGACAGAAGATACCATAGAAAACATTGACAGAACAATCAAAGATAACATGAAATCCTCCTAGCTCCTAGCACAAAACATACAGGAAATCAGGACACAATGAGAAGATCAAACCTAAGGATAATGAGTATAGAACAGAATGAAGATTCCCAAATTAAAGGACCAGTAAATATCTTCAACAAAATTATAGAAGAAAATTTCCCTAACCTTAAGAAAGAGATGCACATAAAACTACAAGAAGCCTACAGAACTCCAAATAGATTGGACCAGAAAAGAAATACCTCCTGTCACATAATAGTTACAACACCAAATGCACAAAACAAAGAAAGAATTTTCAAAGCAGTAAGGGAAAAAGGTTAAGTAACATATAAAGGTAGACTTATCAGAATTACACCAGACTTCTTGCCAAAGACTATGAAAGCCAGAAGACCCTGGACAGATGTCATACAGACCCTAAGAGAACACAAATGCCAGCCCAGGTAAAATTAACATAGATGGAGAAACCAAGGTATTACATGACAAAACCAAATTTAAACACTATCTTTCTACAAATCCAACCCTACAAAGGATGATAGATGGAAAACTCCGACACAAGGAAGGAAACTACACCCTAGAAAAAGCAAGAAAGTAATCTCTTGTAATGACACAAAAAGAAGAGAGACACATAAACATAATTCCACCTCTACCAATGAAAATAACAGGAAGTAACAATCACTATTCCTTGATATCTCTTAACATCAATGGACTCAATTCTCTAATAAAAAGACATAGACTAACAGACTGGATACATAAAGAGGACCCAGCATTTTGCTGCATACAGGAAATACACCTCAGAAACAAAGATAGACACTACCTCAGAGTACGTGGCTGGAAAACAACTTTCCAAGTAAATGGTCCTAAGAAACAAGCTGGAATAGCCATTCTGATATTGAATAAAATCAAATTTCAACAAAAAGTTATGAAAAAGATAAGGAAGGACACTTCATATTCATCAAAGGAAAAATCCACCAAGATGAACTCTCAATCTTAAATATCTATGTTCCAAATACAAGGGCACTTACATTCATAAAAGAAACCTTACTAAAGCTCAAAGCACATATTGCACTTCACACAATAATAGTAGAAGATTTCAACACCCCACTCTCATCAATGAACAGGTAATGGAAACAGAAATTAAAGAGAGACATAGAGAAACTAACAGAAGTTATGAACCAAATGGACTTAACAGATATTTATAGACCATTTCATCCTAAAACAAAAGAATATACCTTCTTCTCAGCACCTCACAGTACCTTCTCAAAAACTGACCATATAATCAGTCACAAAACAGGCCTCAACAGATACAAGAAGTTTGAAATAATTCTGTGCATCCTATCAGATCACCATGAACTAAGGCTGGTCTTCAACAACAACAGCAAAAACAACAAAAAACTCATGTATACATGGAAGTTGAACAATGCTCTACTCAATGATAACTTGATCAAGGAAGAAATAAAGACTAAAAATTATTTAAAAAGAAATAAATTAAAAAATTATAAAGAAAGAAATAAATTAAAGAATTTTTAGAATTTAATGAAAATGAAGATACAACATACCCAAATTTATGGGACACAATGAAAGGGGTGCTAAGAGGAAAACTCATAGCTCTGAGTGCCTGCAAAAAGAAACAAGAGAGTGCATATGTCAGCAGCTTGACAGCACACCTAAAAATAAATAAATAAACCCAAGAGGAGTAAAAGACAGGAAATAATCAAACTCAGGGCTGAAATCAACCAAGTAGAAACAAAAAGGACTATACAAAGAATCAACAAAACCAGGAGCTGGTTCTTTGAGAAAATCAACAAGATAGATAAACCCTTAGCCAGACTAACCAGAGGTCACAGAGAGTGTATCCAAATTAACAAAATCAGAAATGAAAAGGGAGACAACAGATAACAACAGAATCTAAGGAAATTTAAAAAATCATCAGATCCTACTACAGAAACCTATATTCAACAAAACTGGAAAATCTGGAGGAAATGGACAATTTTCTAGACAGATACCAGGTACCAAAGTTAAATCAGTATCAGATAAACCATATAAGCAACCCCATAACTCCTAAAGAAATAGAAGCAGTCATTAAAGGTCTCCCAACCAAAACAAGCCCAGGATCAGATGGGTTTAGTGCAGAATTCTATCAGACCTTCATAGAAGACCTCATACCAATACTGTCCAAACTATTCCACAAAATTGAAACAGATGGAGCACTACCGAATTCCTTCTATGAATCCACAATTTCTCTTATACCTAAACCACACAAAGACCCAACAAAGAAAGAGAAGTTCAGACCAATTTCCCTTGTGAATATCGACACAAAAATACTCAATAAAATTCTTGAAAACTGAATCCAAGAATACATCAAAATGTTCATCATGATCAAGTAGGCTTCATCCCAGGGATGCAGGGATGGTTCAATATACAGAAATCCATCAATGTAATCCACTATATAAAAAAACCACATAGTCATTTCATTAGAAGCTGAGAAAGCATTTGACAAAATTCAATAACCCTTCATAATAAAAGTCCTGGAAAGATCAGGAATTCAGACCCATACCTAAACATAGTAAAAGCCATATACAGCAAGCCAGTAGCTAACATTAAACTAAATGGAAAGAAACTTGAAGCAATCACACTAAAATCAGGGACTAGACAAGGCTGCCCACTCTCTCTCTACTTATTCTAATAGTACTCAAGTCCTAGACAGAGCAATCAGACAACAAAAGGAGGTCAAAGGGATACAGATTGGAAAGGAAGAAGTCAAAATATCACTATTTGCAGATGATATGAAAATATACTTAAGTGACCCCAAAAGTTCCACCAGAGAACTACTAAGCAACTTCAGCAAAGTGGCTCAGTATAAAATTAACTCAAATCAGTAGCCTTCTTCTACTCAAAGGATAAACAGGCTGAGAAAGAAATTGGGGAAATGACACCTTTCACAATAGTCCTAAATAATATAAAATACCTCGATGTGACTCTAACCAAGCAAGTGAAAGATCTGTATGATAAGAACATCAAGCCTCTGAAGAAAGAAATTGAAGATCTCAGAAGATAGAAAGATCTCCCATGCTCATGGATTGGCAGGATTAATATAGTAACGATGGCTATTTTGCCAAAAAACCAATCTACAAATTCAATGTAATCCCCATCAAAATTCCAACTCAATTTTTCATAGAGTTAGAAAGAGCAATTTGCAAATTCGTTTGGAATATTAAAAAACCCAGGATAGTGAAAACTATACTCAACAACAAAAGAACTTCTGGGAGAGTCACCATCCCTGACCTCGAGAAGTATTACAGAGCAATAGTCATAAAAACTGTATGGTATTGGTACAGAGACAGGCAGATAGACCAGTGGAATAGAATTGAAAACCCAGAAATGAACCCACATACCTAGGATCACTTGATCTTTAACAAAGGGGCTAAAACCACCCAATGGAAAAAAGATAACATTTTCAACAAATGGTGCTGTTTCAACTGGAGATCAGCATGTAAAAGAATGCAAATGGATCCATTCTTATTGCCCTGTACAAAGCTTAAGTCCAAGTGGATCGAGGACCTCCATGTCAAACCAGATACACTCAAACTAATAGAAGAAAAAGTGGGGAAGGGTCTCGATCACATGGGCACTGGGAAAATTTTTCTTAACAAAACACCAATGGCCTATGTTCTAAGATCAAGAATGGCAAATGGGACCTCATGAAACTGCAAAGCTTCTGTAAGGCAAAAGATACTGTCATTAGGACAAAATGACAACCAACAGATTGGGAAAAGATCTTTACCAATACTACATCTGATAGAGGGCTAGTATCCAAAATATACAAAGAACTCAAGAAATTAGACTCCAGACAGGCAAATAACCCTATTAAAAATGGGGTACAGAGCTAACAAAAAATCCTCAGCTGATGAATATCGAATGGTTGAGAAGTACCTAAAGAAATGTTCAACATCCTTAGTCATCAGGGAAATGCAAATCAAAACAACTCTGAGATTCCACCTCACACCAGTCCGAATGGCTAAGATAAAAAACTCAGGTGACAGCAGATGCTGGTGAGGATGTGGAGAAAGAGAAACACTCCCCCATTGTTGGAGGGATTGCAGGTTGATACAACCACTCTCGAAATCAGCCTGCAGGTTCCTTAGAAAATTGGACATTGAACTACCTGAGGACCCAGCTATACCTCTCTTGGGCATATACCCAAAAGATGCTCCAGCATACAACAAAAACACATGCTCCACTATGTTTATAGCAGCCTTATTTATAATAACCAGAAGCTGGAAAGAACCCAGATGCCCTTCAACAGAGGAATGAATACAGAAAATGTGGTATATCTACACAATGGAGTACTACTCAGCCATCAAAAACAATGACTTCATGAAATTCATAGGCAAATGGATTGAACTAGAAAATATCATCATGAGCAAGGTAACCCAATCACAGAAAAACACACATAGTATGCACTCACTGATAAGTGAATATTAGCCCAAAAGCTCGAATTACCCAAGATACAGTCCACATAAAGGGGCTTGCAAACCCATAAGAACAACAATGCCAACCAACCAGAGCTCCCAGGGACTAAACCACTACCCAAACACTATTCATGGACTGACCCATGGCTCCAGCTGCATATGTAGTAGAGGATGGCTTTCTTGGACACCAAAGGAAGGAGTAGCCCTTGGTCCTGCCAAGGTTGGACCCCCAGTGTAAGGGAATTTTGGGGAGGCAGAAAGGGGGGGTTGGGTGGGAGGGGAACACCCATATAGAAGAAGGGGAAGAGGTGGGGATAGAGTGTTTATGGACAGGAAACCGGGAAAGGGAAAAACATTTGAAATGTAAGTTTAAAAAAATCCAATTTAAAAAAAAAGAATGTTAGGGACTTAGTGTCACAGACATATGCTTTCCAAATGAAAGACTGAGCTATATTATAATGATACTGTGGCAGCCATGGCAGATGCGGCTCACACAGGAAAGACACTGTTTATTATGCTCATTATTATGTTTATTATGCTGGCTTTCTATACTCCAAGTCAGTGGTTAACCGTGGGCCTCCAGCAGCAGCAGCAAAAGTAGCACCTGGAAAATGGCTGAGACGTAGACACTTCTAGTTCCAAGCCTAGTCCTCTCAAATGAAGAAGTCTAGGAATGAAATGCAGGACCGTACCTGTTTACATGCCCATTGGGTGATTCTGGTAGAGCATCTGGTAGATGCTCTAGGCAGTGGGAAGGGAAGGCATTGTCAGGAGTGTTTTATGAAGACAAAAGGCCACATTAATTTATCTGGGCTGAAGGACAGAGAGAATTGCCGACTCTCGATAGAAATGCTAGCTCAGTCTCCCAGAAATGCTCAGCCAGAGGCTCTGGGGTCCTGCCTAGCTCTTCCCTATTGAGTCCTCCTGACTCATCAGGTAAGTAATCTTGTAGAAACAGCAGCTCATTACCCTCCATCAAATGGGCAGTGAGGAGGCACTTTTCATTTAAGAACTAGATGATGGAAGAGATTCGCCCGGCACCATCACAGTGGCTGGCAGTGATTTAGGCTAAATTCGGGTTTAGAGGATAGCTGAGCTTCGAGATGACTTATGCGAAGTTGAGACTGGAGTAGCAGCAGGGATGTTGAGCGGGGCGCTTGCACCTCAAATAGCGGGAATTAAGCCGCCACTTTTTCAAAGCAATTTCTATACTGTGGGAAATGGAAGGCTGCAGCCAGTCCATCCATGAGGCTCAAGTGTAAACACCAAGACTTGGTTGACTTGAAAAGCAAACGATCGACAGCTGCCACCACCCTCCCCCAACCCATGAATCCAGTAATGAAAGTAAATGGAAAAAATCAGTAGAGAAGCCAAATGATTCATAAAAATCAATTTAAAGCAGCATGGGACAAGCAAAAGTCTTAAATTAAAAAAAATGCAGTGCGGGCCTCAGACAATTCAGAATGAAAATAAACATCTTTAAACAAGACTCATTGTAACCTTGGGTGATCGTAATGGGCAGGATTTGACCACAAAAATCCATGGTGAAAATCCGGAGAGATATGCTTGGCCAGAGGCACAGAATGAGAGGACCAGGAAGCATATAGTACTGGAACAACTGGGGGTTGGGACACAAATCAGGGGCTTGGGGGGAAGAGATGGACAGAATGCAATCCTGTTATCCCTATATGTTAGAAGCATCCCTTTTCATGGTGATGCAGGCTGCCCCCTGCTCCTGACCCTGACAGCTGGAGCTGGTGTGGAAGGCGGCAGAGCACGTAGTCAATAGGCAATTACAGTAATCGAATCTTGGAGGAAGTGACACAAGAGTAAATAGCAGACTCCCAGTTGGCCTGTGATTAACGTGACAACAACTTGGATGTGTTTCCCTCCATGGAAGCAGGGCAGCCTTCTTACTTGGAGTAAGACTGAGAAAAACGTTTCTTATCTACCTTATCCTTGGTGCCCAGACTGTCCATATTGACTTGGCTTGGGCTAAAACCTAGGAAGAAAAGAACTGGAGGAGGAGGTATAGAGTTTAGGGAAGAGGGCTTGCTGCTAAGCCTGATGACCTGAGTTCGATCTCTGGAACTCACATGGTGGAAGGACAGAGCTAACTCCTGCAAGCTGTCTACACACACAGCCAGGCACGCGCGTGCGCGCACACACACACACGCACACGCACACAGAAAGATTATGTGGTGTTGTAAAGTTTCATGGTTACATAAATCATATGTCCTATCTAAGCCATATTATTTGGTTCCTTTCTGACAGGGACATATATTCATTTTGGTAATGCTGTCTTTCTAAATATATCACACTTGAACTTGTAAGTTTGCTGGACCCAGAGCCTCAGCTTTTCCTGCCTGTGCAAAAATAAGAAACCCAGTGGAGCACCCAGAGTGAGGGGGGTGTGCAGGCTCGTATGTGAGCATGCATGTGCACCTGCATGGGGGGGGGTTCACAAGAAGCTGACTGCATTCAACCTGGGACCAAACGTGGGCCTCAAGTCACAGTTTGTTCACAACCCTATATATAAATCCCTAGTGATGATGAGACTTCCCAAATTCTGAGTGGAACTCGGAGGGAGAAAACATCTTCCTCCTTCCCTTCCTTGTGGGGGTACAGGGAGCTATGAGACAGGGAGATTCAGGGTGAGCTGAGTAAAGTTGAGACGGAAGCTGCAGGAACTCTGAGAAGATGTGATTTGAAAAGTGGAGCTGGGTAGAACCAGCCAGAGTAATCGTCATTTGTGACAAGCACGAAGATGGCAGATCACACCTTACTTTCTGTTGGAATCAGCACTAGAAATTCCACAGGTCTCACATCTGGGGAGGGCAAATTTGAATTAAAGCAGATAAGAAAGGTAGTGACTGAAGCCCCCAGGAGTGAGAGCATGATGACACGTATCAGAAGCACCACTTTAAGTCACACATTGGTGAAGGGATGGAAAAGCAGGCTTTTCTGAGAGCAGGAAATGACAGCAGGGGAAGCTGATGTTCATCTGCTTGGTAAAGGTTGCTGTGCCCAGGGAGGGCTATCTGGCTGGGGCCAGGTATACAAAGTGACCCTTGAACTTGTGGGAGAAGACTCTAGGGAACTTTGCAGAGTGGGCACTAACTCTCAGGATCCTGTAATGCCTCACTTTTGGGGTTCACTCCAGAGAACCTAATAACATTAAGTACCCACTGAGGTAAAAGTCCAATGAGCAGTCAGATCCAGGGATAGGATTGGGAGAGGACCGAAAAGGCTGGAATTGTGAATGAGGAGAGCCAATATACACCAGTGGTTGAGTATTTTTCCTTCTTTCCTATTACTTGAGAGAACAATAATACTAACTTAAAGGTAATATATTGCAATGTTGATATTGATCACCAACTGGATGGAGTCTGGAATCACCTTGAAGACAAACTTCAGGGCTCGTCTGTGAGAGAGTTTCTAGACTGGGTTAATTGAGGAAGATTTACCCTGAATGTGGTTGCCATTGGTCCATAAGCTGGCGTCCTAGGATTGGTTACAGATGTTCCGTAACCAGGTGTTTCAAGCTCCTGGCACCATGACTTCCCCCACTATGATAACCTGTGCCCTTGAGCTGTGAACCAAGATGGCCTCTTTCTTCTTAAGTTGCTTTTGTGGGGTAGGCTATAGCATCAAAAAAACTTGTATATTATTTCTTTATTGAGAGACAACTAAAGGGCTGCTCTGACAAGCCACTCTCTTATGGCCCAGGCCAAATGGCCAAAGACAAGCCCAAGTCACAGAAGAGAGCACGGAGTGTGGTCTGACACGATCTCAGGCCCCTTTCATTACAGATATGATGGTGTGTACACCTGAGAAGGAGGTGTATGTCTTTGTCTCCTTAAACATGGGACAAAGTCAAAATAAGAGACAGTCAAAAGGAAATATAAAGTGACACTGTGGAACTCTGTCCTCTCAGAGCTGGGATAAAACAGTATGACAGAGAGACCAGTAAGACATCCCAGGGAGTAAACACAGTGCTACCAAGCCTGAAAACCTGGGCTTAATCCCCAGGGCCCACATGGTAGAAGGAAAGAACAGACTCACATTAATAGGTTGTCATCTGACTTACATATGTGCACTGCAGCACACTTACTCCTCTACACACACCACAAATACACACACAAAAATAAATACATGTAGTCACTTTTACAGTAGAGTCAAAGGGCTGATTTCAAACAGGCAGCTGGGAGGTGTGGGAGAAGCATCCTGCCCCATGTGTTCAGTATAACCTCATCCAGATTCGAGGTGCTAAATGATACTTTCCCGTCAGTTATTACTAGAGAACGGAAGTCTCTGGGGAAGAAGGTGAGTTGTGCTGTGTGCAGGAACATGGGAGGCTGGCGCTCAGGGAACAGATAGCAAACCTTGGGTTATGTGTGAACCACTCGGTATTTTCAGCCACTGTTGAGTTGGTACCAGTGTCCTCAGCTTGAAAGTGAGGAAACCAAAGCTCCAAAAGGCCTAGGGACTTACCCACAAAGCCGGAATGGAACCCTGCCGAAATCTGACGAATGCCCAAAGTCATTTTGTCTTCCTTTTAACGATTCTCTGCTGTGGTTCCTGGGACCCTCTGAATTGCCACTTTAGAACTCTTCAGGCATGGCTGGGCATGATGGTGTATGCCTTCCTGTAATCCTGGCCCAGATGTGGAAGAGGCACAAGGATTCCCAGGGCTCATGGATCAGTCATGAGTGTGGCCTCTAGGTTCAGAGACACCCTGTCTCAAACAGTAAAGTGGAGGGGATGAAGAGATTGCCCAATGGTTAGAGAGAGAAGTGATGTTGCTCTTACAGAGGACAGGAATTCAGAGCTCAGCACCCACATCAGGCAGCTTACAACCGCCAGTAATTCCAGCTCCTGGGGGATCCAAAGCTGCCTTCTGGCCTCCACAGGCATCTACACATAGCCATACACATACATATGTGCATAAATAGAAATAAAATTTGAAAATATAATGTGGAGAGGTGATTGAGGAAGATATAAAATGTCAACCTCTGGACTACACACTCATGCATGAACACCCACACATACTCACACCCACAAGTGCACATACACATGAACATGTACATACATATGCACGTGAGTATATATACACACAAAAGCACATATTCACATACAAAGAGCTTGTTAGAAATATATACTCTTACCCCTACCTATTCAACCAGAAACTTCAGGGTTGTGGCTGGCACCTGCACTTTTATATGCCTTCTATATTATTTTAATGCTGAAGCTTGAGGTCTGCTGGTTTACTCTACTGAGCCTCTCAAGGGGCCTGCATGGCCTTTCAGGTTTGATGGGCCTATGACCCATTGCTTTGGAGATAACATGCCACTCAACAGCCTGTAGTGCCCAAGAGAACAAAACCTGCAGAGCCATAAAATTCAGTCACACAGTTCTGAAATGAGGTACTGTTCCAAAGCTCAGAGGGACTGATGGGATTCCAAGAATGTGTAGCCAGTGGAGCGAATGACAGGCAGTTTAAAGTTAAGGCCACCATGTCAAAAGTTTAACCCAGTGGTTCCATCAGTGTCTCACCACCAGGCCACTTGTGTGCTTTCCATCACTTATGCCTAAGAAAGTGAGGCTGTGAGGTTTTCATTGTACCATACTTGACTAAGGAAAACTGAGTGATTGGCTGAGGTACTAGAGAAGTTGCTGGTGTAAGCAGGGCAATTCCAAGCTTTCGAACTCTCCATTCAAGTCTTAACTCTTCAGCTTGCAATCTCTGGGATCTTGGAGAAGCCATATCCTCCTTCAGAAGGAAAAGACGGTGTGGCTGTTTGAATGAGAAATGTTCAGTACGTCTTTGGTATTTGACTGCTTAGTCCCAGCTGGTGGTACTGTTTGGGGAGGCTCAGGAGATATGGTCTTACTAGAAGTATATCACTGGGCCATGGGCTTTGAGGTTTCAAAGCCTCACACCAATCCCAGTTTGTTCTCTCTGTTAGGTGTTAAAGATGTAAGCCCCAACTTCCCATTCCTGCCACCGTGCCTGCTTCTTCCTCACCATGATGGATTCACCCCCTCCGCAACCATACGTCCAAATAAACCCTTTCTTTTTTTTTTATTTATTAACTTGAGTATTTCTTATTTACATTTCGAATGTTATTCCCTTTCCTGGTTTCCGGGCCAACATCCCCTAACCCCTCCCACTCCCCTTCTTTATGGGTGTTCCCCTCCCCATCCTCCCCCCATTACCTCCCTGCCCCCAACAATCACGTTCACTGGGGGTTCAGTCTTGGCAGGACCAAGGGCTTCCCCTTCCACTGGTGCTCTTACTAGACTATTCATTGCTACCTAGGAGGTCAGAGTCCAGGGTCAGTCCATGCATAGTCTTTGGGTAGTGGCTTAGTCCCTGGAAGCTCTGGCTGCTTGTCATTGTTGTTCATATGGGGTCTCGAGCCCCTTCAAGCTCTTCCAATCCTTTCTCTGATTCCTTCAACAGGGGTCCTGTTCTCAGTTCAGTGGTTTGCTGCTGGTATTCGCCTCTGTATTTGCTATATTCTGGCTGTGTCTCTCAGGCGAGATCTACATCCGGCTCCTGTCAGCCTGCACTTCTTTGCTTCATCCATCTTGTCTAATTGGGTGGCTGTATATGTATAGGCCACATGTGGGGCAGGCTCTGAATGATAAACCTTTCTTTGATAACTTGCCTTAGTCATGGTATTTTATCACTGCAATAGAAAAATCACAAGTACAAACTTGTAATATTTCTTTCTTCAAGACCGTCACAGAAACATGCATTAGTTACTTTTCTTGCTGGAACCAAATATTTAGGAGAGCAAGTTTTTAAGGAACTTTATCTTGGTTATAGTTCTAGGTCACAGTTCACCATGGTTGTAAAGGCATAGTGGCAGCATTATGAGGCAGGTGGTCATCTTGTGTCCGGAATCCAAACCCATAGAACGGTGTCACCCACCTTCAGGGTGGGTCTTCCTCCCTCAACCAACCCAATCTAAAATCTCCCACACATGGCCAGAGGTTTGAGCCCCTAGGTGATTCTGGATCCTGTCAAGTTGACGTCAGTATTGGCCAGAGTGAAAGATGATACTTGACTCAATGCTTTGTACGTGTGCCATTTTGGTATCCTTACTATTTGTTATACTCCACCCTGACTTTCAAATTCTACAAAGTTCCTTACCATTTACCTTCAATGTCTCCTTTTCCTCAAGTCCTCAACTGACAAGAAGTGCTAAAAGAAGGTCAGATATATCTATTTTCTCATGCCCCTATCTGCTGCCCCATAGAATTGTGTAGTCACAACTGTGTATAGTGAGTGGTGTAGAATATAACCAAATTAGCAGCAGGTGTTTCAGACCTTGGAACCATTAGAGTGGTGGTTCTCCACCTTCCTAATGCTGAGACCCTTTATACAGTTCCTCATGTGATGACTCCCCAACCATAAAATTATTTTCATTGCTATTTTATAACCATGATTTTCTATTGTTTTGAGATATAATGTAAATATTTAATATGCGGGATATTTAATATATAATCCCCATGAAAGGGTATTCACTCCCCCAATGAGGTTGTGACCCACAGGTTGAGAACCGCTGGCCTAGACCATTTTCCTTTGGAGGAACCACATTGATTTGGGGGTCAGATAATGGAGCTTAGAAATCACAATGGACTTTTATTTATAGTGAAAGAGTGACCAGAAAGGAAAGGGGTCTACCAAATTCCCTTTCTCCATTTGTGCAGTCTGAAGTGGACAGTCTTCTGGTAAGGAACAGGCTCTGGCAGGGAGGCTCAGGAGCAGCCGCTGCCATGGTGACTGAGGTCATCACCTGAGAAGAATGAGTTGTGGTGAGGCAGAGGCACCTGTCATAAACAGTAGCCCCCTCCCCTGGGTGTGGACACAGACCATTCCCTGGTGGCATGTGTCTGTGACTAAAACCAGCTCCTGGCTAGCAGTATTTCATAATTATGTTGTATAACCCAAGAGTCTTCTAGACTACAAGTCCACATGCAAGTTGGAAAATAAAACAGTCTATCAGGAAAACAATTAGCTGCAATTTGATAATATAGTTGAAATGTCCACAAGATAAACAAGGTGTTAGAGAAAATGCTACCCTTTAGAAAAATATAGATGATACAAAATTGACTATTTTATAAATGAAACATTTATTGAGGCCTCACCCAGTGCAGGTATTGTTCAGAATGTTTTCCTGCAATGTCTTGCTTGTCATCTTTAAAGAGTCCCATGAGCTTGGCACAAGCTTTAGGTCCACTTTAGAGATGAGAAAAACAATGCTTGGAGAAGTAGGTGACTCGGGGAGTAATTTGCCCAAAGTAGCAGGAGTGAGATACAAACCAGTATGACAAAGCAGACAGTTCTTTCTGTCATCCTCAGGGAGTAGTACTCTTTGCAGAGTAGGTGACAGGGGTTGAACTAGTTCATCCCTCTGAGTGCCATTTAAAAACACCAAGAGCAGCAATGCAGCAGACCTAAAGAGTTATTGCCAGACTTACAAAGAGGAAATGGGGGCTGGAGAGATAGCTCAGCAGGTAAGAGCACACACTGCTCTTGAAGACCCAAGTTTGGCTTCCAGAACTTATGCTAAGCAGCTGACAACCACCTCTTACTTCTGCACCAGGGAATCTGATGCCCTTTTCTGGCCTTTGGGGACAGTTTCATGTCCATGCACAGACCCCTTCCCCACCCCAGACACACATATACATAATTAAAGTAAGTCTTTAAAAAGAGACAATGAGTATAACGTTAACTTATCAGACAGAAAAGTGGCAGTTACTATTGCGAATTTGGAATAAAGATTCCAAGGAAAAGGCTCAGTCAGCGAACTGGTCAGTAGACAAGCATGAGGATCTGAGTTCAATTCCTGGAACACACCTAAAAGCCAGCCATACCTGTAATCCCAGCACTGAGGAAGCAGAGACAATAGGATCCTTGGGGCTTGCTGGCTAGCTAGTCTAGCTGAGCAGATGAGCTGCTTCCTCAAAAACAAAAGTAAAGAGTGATGGAGAAAGACACTTGATGTCCACCTTCCTCCACCACCACTGCCACCAATGCCAGTTTCAGTAAATCACTTTAGGTTTTCTGTTGCTACCCCTTCCCTTTATTTTAATTATCATAAAACAAATGCCTTTGTAGTGGTTGTGGCAGTGGCAGGGATGGTGACAGGAGGGCGATAACAGCAATGGCAGTGACTCATGTGGAAATGACATGGAACTTTCTATATATCAAGACATAAAGAAAAGAGAATTTTCATTGTTCTCCCTGGCTTAGAAAATGATCTTAGGAATGACACAGAACCGGGGGACAGTTGCCAGTTAACACTGCTTTCTGTGATCGATACCTGGTAGATACTAATATAAGAGGCTGCTGATGGTGGTAGGTATGGAACCTTTCCAGGAAGTCTGGCTTTTAATTTTTAGTTCCCTGAGAATATTTTGATCTTATTTAATCCTCAACCCAACTCTACCCCTTCCTTACCCACCCAACTTTGCATTCTCTCTTTTTTGTTCTTTAAAGTCAAGTCCAATTTAGACTTTTATTTATTTATTTATTTATTTATTTATTTATTTATTTATTTATTTATAGCCACTCATGATCCACCTACCCCATCATGACTTCTTTCTTCTTCTTCCTCTCCTTCCTGGTCCCTGCCTGAGACCCCAAATCTGGAACCTGAAGCCCTGCCTCCCTCTCTTCTGCCCAGCTACAGGCTGTAACAATCTTTAATAACCAATCAGGAATAACTTGGGGCAAGGTTTACATAACAAAAACGGTATACATGAGGATTCACTCACCTTGGAGCATCCAGATCTTGGGGTGCAGAATTTGGCATTCGAGTACGAGCAGCACCATACCACCCCTCTACATGGTAGTCAACCTGTGATAGCCATACCTTTAAAGAGAACTAATTCTGCCTCTCCCATAAGCTATCAATTGCCAATATCTCCTTAGTTAAGGTTAAAATTTTATGCTCACCTCCCTTCTTAATGTGAGATATTTTTCTGACTTGAGCTTGTGCACGCTGTCATAATTGCTTTGAGTTCATATACTCAACATCCCAGGCTATGTCAGAATGCTCTGTTTTTGGCTCTTACAATCATTCCAACCCCACTTCTGAAACCATTCCCGAGTGTTGGGAGAGGAGGAAGGGGTTGTGATATAGGTGTTCAATTTAGAGTTGAGCATTCCATGGTTTTCATTCGCTGTACCTTGGCCAATGGTAGACCCCATTGTTAATTTCCTTCTACCACAAAAAGGAGCTTCTATGATTAAAATTAAGAAATGCATGTATCTATGTGCATAGCAATGACTCATTAGAAATTGGTTTAATATTATGTTCCCTTGGCAGAATAATAGTAATAAGTTCTCCCCTAAGACCTGTATGGCCACAGGTTCTTTGCTGCAGTAATGGTAGCAGGTATGGATTTCATCTTGTGGAGTGAGCCTTAAATTCAATCAGAAAGTTGTTGGTTACACTCATGCTAACTATGCCACTATTACTTCTTTTTTTTTTTTATTAACTTGAGTATTTCTTATATACATTTCGAGTGTTATTCCCTTTCCCGGTTTCCGGGCAAATATCCCCCTCCCCCTCCCCTTCTTTATGGGTATTCCCCTCCCCATCCTCCCCCCATTGCCGCCCTCCCCCCAACAATCTAGTTCACTGAGGGTTCATTCTTGGCAGGACCCAGGGCTTCCCCTTCCACTGGTGCTCTTACTAGGCTATTCATTGCTACCTATGAGGTCAGAGTCCAGGGTCAGTCCATGTATAGTCTTTAGGTAGTGGCTTAGTCCCTGGAAGCTCTGGTTGCTTGTCATTGTTGTTCATATGGGGTCTCGAGCCCCTTCAAGCTCTTCCAATCCTTTCTCTGATTCCTTCAACGGGGGTCCTGTTCTCAGTTCAGTGGTTTGCTGCTGGTATTCACCTCTGTATTTGCTGTATTCTGGCTGTGTCTCTCAGGAGAGATCTACATCCGCCTCCTGTCAGCCTGCACTTCTGTGCTTCATCCATCTTGTCTAATTGGATGGCTGTATATGTATGGGTCACATGTGGGGCAGGCTCTGAATGGGTGTTCCTTCTGTGTCTGTTTTAATCTTTGCCTCTCTCTTCCCTGCCAAGGGTATTCTTGTTCCCCTTTTAAAGAAGGAGTGAAGCATTCACATTTTGATCATCCGTCTTGAGTTTCATTTGTTCTAGGCATCCAGGGTAAATCAAGCATTTGGGCTAATAGCCACTTATCAATGAGTGCATACCATGTGTGTTTTCCTGTGATTGGGTTACCTCACTCAGGATATTTTCCAGTTCCAACCATTTGCCTACGGATTTCATAAAGTCATTGTTTTTGATAGCTGAGTAATATTCCATTGTGTAGATGTACCACATTTTCTGTATCCATTCCTCTGTTGAAGGGCATCTGGGTTCTTTCCAGCTTCTGGCTATTATAAATAAGGCTGCGATGAACATAGTGGAGCACGTGTCTTTTTTATATGTTGGGGCATCTTTTGGGTATATGCCCAAGAGAGGTATAGCTGGATCCTCAGGCAGTTCAATCTCCAATTTTCTGAGGAACCTCCAGACTGATTTCCAGAATGGTTGTACCAGTCTGCAATCCCACCAACAATGGAGGAGTGTTCCTCTTTCTCCGCATCCTCGCCAGCATCTGCTGTCACCGGAGATTTTGATCTTAGCCATTCTCACTGGTGTGAGGTGAAATCTCAGGGTTGTTTTGATTTGCGTTTCCCTTATGACTAAAGATGTTGAACATTTCTTTAGGTGTTTCTCAGCCATTCAGCATTCCTCAGCTGTGAATACTTTGTTTAGCTCTGAACCCCATTTTTTAATAGGGTTATTTGTCTCCCTGCGGTCTAACTTCTTGAGCTCTTTATATATTTTGGATATAAGGCCTCTATCTGTTGTAGGATTGGTAAAGATCTTTTCCCAATCTGTTGGTTGCCGATTTGTCCTAACCACAGTGTCCTTTGCCTTACAGAAGCTTTGCAGTTTTATGAGATCCCATTTGTCGATTCGTGATCTTAGAGCATAAGCCATTGGTGTTTTGTTCAAGAAATTTTCTCCAGTGCCCATGTGTTCCAGATGTTTCCCTAGTTTTTCTTCTATTAGTTTGAGTGTATCTGGTTTGATGTGGAGGTCCTTGATCCACTTGGACTTAAGCTTTGTACAGGGTGATAAGCATGGATCGATCTGCATTCTTCTACATGTTGACCTCCAGTTGAACCAGCACCATTTGCTGAAAATGCTATCTTTTTTCCATTGGATGGTTTTGGCTCCTTTGTCAAAAATCAAGTGCCCATAGGTGTGTGGGTTCATTTCTGGGTCTTCAATTCTGTTCCATTGGTCTATCTGTCTGTCTCTGTACCAATACCATGCAGTTTTTATCACTATTGCTCTGTAATACTGCTTGAGTTCAGGGATAGTGATTCCCCCTGAAGTCCTTTTACTGTTGAGGATAGTTTTAGCTATCCTGGGTTTTTTGTTATTCCAGATGAATTTGCAAATTGTTCTGTCTAACTCTTTGAAGAATTGGATTGGTATTTTGATGGGGATTGCATTGAATCTGTAGATCGCTTTTGGTAAAATGGCCATTTTTACTATATTAATCCTGCCAATCCATGAGCATGGGAGATCTTTCCATCTTCTGAGGGCTTCTTCAATTTCTTTCTTCAAAGCCTTGAAGTTCTTATTGTAAAAATCTTTTACTTGCTTGGTTAAAGTCACACCGAGGTACTTTATATTATTTGGGTCTATTATGAAGGGTGTCGATTCCCTAATTTCTTTCTCGGCTTGTTTCTCTTTTGTGTAGAGGAAGGCTACTGATTTATTTGAGTTAATTTTATACCCAGCCACTTTGCTGAAGTTGTTTATCAGCTTCAGTAGTTCTCTGGTGGAACTTTTGGGATCACTTAAATATACTATCATATCATCTGCAAATAGTGATATTTTGACTCCTTCTTTTCCGATCTGTATCCCCTTGACCTCCTTTTGTTTTCTGATTGCTCTGGCTAGAACTTCAAGAACTATATTGAATAAGTAGGGAGAGAGTGGGCAGCCTTCTCTAGTCCCTGATTTTAGTGGGATTGCTTCAAGTTTCTCTCCATTTAGTTTAATGTTAGCAACTGGTTTGCTGTATATGTCTTTTACTATGTTTAGGTATGGGCCTTGAATTCCTATTCTTTCCAGGACTTTTATCATGAAGGGGTGTTGAATTTTGTCAAATGCTTTCTCAGCATCTAATGAAATGATCATGTGGTTTTGTTCTTTCAGTTTGTTTATATAATGGATCACGTTGATGGTTTTCCGTATATTAAACCATCCCTGCGTGCCTGGGATGAAGCCTACTTGATCATGGTGGATGATTGTTTTGATGGGCCTTGGATTCGGTTTGCCAGAATTTTATTGAGTATTTTTGCGTCGATATTCATAAGGGAAATTGGTCTGAAGTTCTCTTTCTTTGTTGGGTCTTTGTGTGGTTTAGGTATAAGAGTAATTGTGGCTTCATAGAAGGAATTCAGTAGTGCTCCATCTGTTTCAATTTTGTGGAATAGTTTGGATAATATTGGTATGAGGTCTTCTATGAAGGTCTGATAGAATTCTGCACTAAACCTGTCTGGACCTGGGCTCATTAAAGGTTGGGAGACCTTTAATGACTGCTTCTATTTCCTTAGGAGTTATGGGGTTGTTTAACTGGTTTATCTGTTCCTGATTTAACTTCTGTACCTGGTATCTGTCTAGGAAATTGTCCATTTCCTGCAGATTTTCATGTTTTGTTGAATATAAGCTTTTATAGTAAGATCTGATGACTTTTTGAATTTCCTCTGAATCTGTAGTTATGTCTCCCTTTTCATTTCTGATTTTGTTCATTTGGATACACTCTCTGTGTCCTCTCGTTAGTCTGGGTAAGGGTTTATCTATCTTGTTGATTTTCTCAAAGAACCAACTTTTGGTTCTGTTGATTCTTTCTATGGTCCTTTTTGTTTCTACTTGGTTGATTTCAGCTTTGAGTTTGATTATTTCCTGCCTTCTACTCCTCCTAGGTGTATATGCTTCTTTTTGTTCTAGAGTTTTTAGGTGTGCTGTCAAGCTGCTGACATATGCTCTTTCCTGTTTCTTTCTGCAGGCACTCAGCGCTATGAGTTTTCCTCTTAGCACAGCTTTCATTGTGTCCCATAAGTTTGGGTATGTTGTACCTTCATTTTCATTAAATTCTAAAAAGTCTTTAATTTCTTTCTTTATTTCTTCCTTGACCAGGTTATCATTGCGTAGAGAATTGTTCAATTTCCACGTATATGTGAGCATTCTTCCCTTATTGTTATTGAAGACCAGTTTTAGGCCGTGGTGGTCCGATAGCACGCATGGGATTATTTCTATCTTTCTGTACCTGTTGAGGCCCGTTTTTTGACCAATTATATGGTCAATTTTGGAGAAAGTACCATGAGGAGCTGAGAAGAAGGTATATCCTTTTGCTTTAGGATAGAATGTCCTATAAATATCTGTTAAGTCCATTTGGCTCATGACTTCTCTTAGTCTGTCTACGTCTCTGTTTAATTTCTGTTTCCATGATCTGTCCATTGATGAGAGTGGGGTGTTGAAGTCTCCTACTATTATTGTGTGAGGTGCAATGTGTGTTTTGAGCTTTAGTAAGGTTTCTTTTACGTATGTAGGTGCCCTTGTATTTGGGGCATAGATATTTAGGATTGAGAGTTCATTTTGGTGGATTTTTCCTTTGATGAATATGAAGTGTCCTTCCTTATCTTTTTTGATGAATTTTAGTTGAAAATTGATTTTATTTGATATTAGAATGGCTACTCCAGCTTGCTTCTTCTGACCATTTGCTTGGAAAGTTGTTTTCCAGCCTTTCACTCTGAGGTAGTGTCTGTCTTTGTCTCCAAGGTGTGTTTCCTGTAGGCAGCAGAATGCAGGGTCCTCGTTGCGTATCCAGTTTGTTAATCTATGTCTTTTTATTGGGGAGTTGAGGCCATTGATGTTGAGAGATATTAAGGAATAGTGATTATTGCTTCCTGTTATATTCATATTTGGATGTGAGGTTATGTTTGTGTGCTTTTCTTCTCTTTGTTTTGTTGCCAAGATGATTAGTTTCTTGCTTCTTCTAGGGTATAGCTTGCCTCCTTATGTTAGGCTTTACCATTTATTATCCTTTGTAGTGCTGGATTTGTAGAAAGATATTGTGTAAATTTGGTTTTGTCATGGAATATCTTGGTTTCTCCATCTATGTTAATTGAGAGTTTTGCAGGGTACAGTAACCTGGGCTGGCATTTGTGTTCTCTTAGGGTCTGTATGACATCTGTCCAGGATCTTCTGGCTTTCATAGTTTCTGGCGAAAAGTCTGGTGTAATTCTGATAGGTCTGCCTTTATATGTTACTTGACCTTTTTCCCTTACTGCTTTTAATATTCTTTCTTTATTTTGTGCATTTGGTGTTTTGACTATTATGTGACGGGAGGTGTTTCTTTTCTGGTCTAATCTATTTGGAGTTCTGTAGGCTTCTTGTATGCCTATGGGTATCTCTTTTTTTAGTTAGGGAAGTTTTCTTCTATGATTTTGTTGAAGATATTTACTGGTCCTTTGAGCTGGGAGTCTTCACTCTCTTCTATATCTATTATCCTTAGGTTTGATCTTCTCATTGAGTCCTGGATTTCCTGTATGTTTTGGACCAGTAGCTTTTTCTGCTTTACATTATCTTTGACAGTTGAGTCAATGATTTCTATGGAATCTTCTGCTCCTGAGATTCTCTCTTCCATCTCTTGTATTCTGTTGGTGAAGCTCGTATCTACAGCTCCTTGTCTCTTCTTTTGGTTTTCTATATCCAGGGTTGTTTCCATGTGTTCTTTCTTGATTGCTTCTATTTCCATTTTTAATTCCTTCAACTGTTTGATTGTGTTTTCCTGGAATTCTTTCAGGGATTTTTGTGACTCCTCTCTATGGGCTTCTACTTGTTTATTTATGATTTCCTGGAATCCTTTCAGGGATTTTTGTGACTCCTCTCTATGGGCTTCTACTTGTTTATTTATGACTTCCTGGAATTCTTTCAGGCATTTTTGCGATTCCTCTCTGTAGGCTTCTACTTGTTCTCTAAGGGAGTTCTTCATGTCTTTCTTGAAGTCCTCCAGCATCATGATCAAATATGATTTTGAAACTAGATCTTGCTTTTCTGGTGTGTTTGGACATTCCCTGTTTGCTTTGGTGGGAGAATTGGGCTCCGATGATGCCATGTAGTCTTGGTTTCTGTTGCTTGGGTTCCTGCGCTTGCCTCTCGCCATCAGATTATCTCTAGTGTTACTTTGTTCTGCTATTTCTGACAGTGGCTAGACTGTCCTATAAGCCTGTGTCAGGAGTGCTGTAGACCTGTTTTCCTGTTTTCTTTCAGCCAGTTATGGGGACAGAGTGTTCTGCTTTCGGGTGTGTAGTTTTTCCTATCTACAGGTCTTCAGCTGTTCCTGTGGGCCTGTGTCTGGTGTTCACCAGGCAGGTCACTTGCATCAGAAAAGTTGGTCTTACCTGTGGTCCCGAGGCTCAAGTTTGCTCGTGGGGTGCTGCCTACAAGCTCTCCACGGCGGCATCAACCAGGAAGTTCTGCGCCGCCTTTCTGGGATCCTCCGTGCACCAGGGTTCCAGATGGCGTTTGGTGTTTTCCTCTGGCATCAGAGATGTGTGTAGAGTGCAGACTCTTCTGGTTTCCCAGGCGTGTCTGCCTCTCTGTAGGTTTAGCTCTCCCTCCCACGGGATTTGGGTGCAGAGAACTGTTTATCCGGTCTGTCCCTTCAGGTTCTGGCGGTGTCTCAGGCGCAGGGGTCCTGCCGCTCCTGGGCCCTCCCCCAGGGGAACCCAGAGGCTGTATACAGTTTCCTCTTGGGCCAGGGATGTGGGCAGGGGTGGGCAGTGTTGGTGGTCTCTTCTGCTCTGCAGCCTCAGGAGTGCCCGCCTGACCAGGCGGTGAGGTCTCTCTTTCACAGGGTCTGGGAGCAGAGAGCTCACCAATATTACTTCAATGGGAAGGTCTCGCTAGGCTAGTTGTGAAGGTTGGCTTTTTTTTTTTTTTTTTTTTTGTGACCATGTTTATCATTTTAGGAAAGTTTTGATCTATTAAAGTGATACCATGCGAGTATGCACAGGGCTCTGCTGCCTTGGTAGATAGTCTATTTGATGAGTTAACATTTTTCTATCAGCAAATGGAAAGACGCCACAGAGAATTTTTCTTAGGGTGGAGGAGTTGTAGACCCACACCTTCCCCAAAGCCATACCTTCTTCTGACTCTCTATATTCAAAGAAAGAAGGAATGCTCTAAGAGTATTGCATTCTATGAGAAAGGGGCATATGAGACCATAAATCAAGGAAGAGATGTGGTCAAGAAGCACAATCTAAACATCAGGGGGACAGCACAGGGAAGGGAGAAACAGGTTGAAATTCAGTTGAGCAACTACCCTCATTGATTTTGCTAGGTAGGAGACAACCTACCGTTGGTTTCTGTGGCCCCAAGGAGCAGAAGTAGAATGAACAATCAAAAGCTACCCACTGACTGATCTACCATAGAAGGCAGGAGTCATCTGCTCAGCACGAGATACTTAGGTGATATTCTGAAAAGCTAACTCATGGTCTCATTTCCATGACTGTAACATGTGTGAGTCAAAGATAGGATATGAGAGATCAGTCACTGGGAGACGATGGAAGCAGAAATATCTCTCTCTTCTGTTAGTCCTTGGGAAATGGTGTGGAAATGTAGAGCTCTGCCACCGATGCCCTGGGTTCAAGTCCAGCTGCCCCTGTGGTAAAGGTGAGTGTTTTCTCTTGGCATCAGTGATGTGTGCTTTGCATGTACCAGTCCCTCTTGCTCAACACCTCGGGTCTATTTCAATGACTGCCACACTTAGAATCCCTTACTCCTTTTGGAGTTTAGACAACAGATCATGGGAAAAGAGGGGATAGGGTGTTTCTGTTGCCCAAGTTCCTCTCACACTCTATCCTCGCTGAGTGACTCATCTTGGAAGCGTCCATCACCTCAGCAGTCCTCAGGGACACACTTCCTTCCATGACATAGCTCATATCTCTGTTCTCAGAGAACGCCAGTGCTGGTGGATGGTGGCCAATGCACCATTCTTAGTTGGATTTCTTAGGAATAAATAACTCCTTGATTAAACATTAAACTCCTCTTAGTTTTTGGTTCTTTTTTTTTTTTTCGGAGCTGGGGACCGAACCCAGGGCCTTGCGCTTCCTAGGCAAGCGCTCTACCGCTGAGCTAAATCCCCAACCCCTCTTAGTTTTATACAAATTGGTTTTATACAAACTGGTGACCATTGCTTTCTGGTAGGGATCCTGATAAATACTAGGTTCAAGAAGATGGGCAGTTTCTGACACATAGTGAGCAGTAAACATTAAACATTATTTAACCAATGGCAATAGCCCTAATAATAAAAAATGTAGTATAAACCCCAAAGGAAATAAATAAGCAGTTTTATTAATCTCCACATATGCCGTCCTAGAGTGTTCCATTCTTTCTGTTGACCCATTTTCTTATTGGAAAAGAAACAGCTACAAACACTGATTTCACTTGAGGAGATATAAAAATAATAATAATAAAAACAGTGGTGATTATGAAAGGAAAAGGAAGACCAGCACTGTGTAGTAATTTCTTGGGTTTGAGCACCTACCTTAACATGGAGTCCATCAGTCAGGAGAGGAGAGAGACAATGGGGAAGGTTACTGAGAAGGAGAGCCCTGGGGCAGTGAGTAGGTAAGAAGAGCTACTCCAGACTTAAGCAAGAAAGGACTCCTTAGTAAGCCATCCCTGTATTATGGGATGTGATAATCTGAACCTAACCTGCACTGTGCTTGTAAAGTAAACTTTTGATGGGACGCAAAGAGACTCAATTGCTGACACTTTGGAAAGAAGCCAGAAACATCATTGTATACTAAGTGTAGGACCAGAGGGGTTTCTGCTCCTGTTATGAGTGGGAGAGCCCCTGGTGGTGTGAGCAGTCCGGGATGAACAGTGCTGCCTTGAAGGTGCATCCCTGTCACTGCACAAAGTACACATTGTAAGTACACAAAGACCAACATCTCAAGTGGGGAGAGATGTGGTAACTGGGCTGGAAGGAAATAGTTGACTAGGTTAGACCTGGTAAGCAGTGTAACAGATCTCCCTCCAGCACAGAGCAGGGCGGTTGAGTCGTTTACAAATGTGCGTGAAGGCTATAGAGAAAAGGCAGTGAGCCACAGCCAGCCCAACTGGCCTGGGCACAGAAGATTGTGCATGATCCTTCCCAGCTCTATCTTGAGTGACACCACATGGGCCGCTTGAACTTGGCCGTGGAGGAAGCAGTCTGGAAATCATCACAAAGACAGGCAACACTACAGATGTGCCTCTCGTTGTCTTTCCTGTTTCAGTTGGTGGTAGAGCAGCCAGCTCTTCTAGTAGATTCCCTAAAGAATCACCCTAGGGCTCTGTACAGGGAACTAGAGAAGCCAGCATTTTCCAGAATCTTCAGACAAAGGCAGGAGGGCAGGGCCTTGTCATGGAACTGAAGTCTTCCACAGGGAGGCTAATAGGACCCATGGTAACTCCCCAGAAAGGGAGCCAGGAAACCAAGTGTTTACCAGACATTCTTCCTATGGTGCTCCCCAGAGACTAAACCTAAAGAGAAGCTGGTGGAGAGAATTCCTGGGGCTCTCCTTCCTGAGTCTCAAGGGGAATTCACAGATAAAGCAATTCCTGCATGAGAGAAAAATCAATGCAAATCTTGTCCTTCTGAACTCTGCATCCCTCCCAACAGGAGTCTATGATCAGAGGCAGCAGGCTTTTTCCAAAGTCTAAGAGTTCTGGGAGGTGTTTGGGTGTTTGAAGGAAGGGCAGGACACCTTGGAATTCCGGGAAGGAAAACCGGTTAGCTTGCCTGGGTCTGATGCTGCTCAGCCCAGCGTCTTCTTAGGAATTTCACCAAGCACTCCAACCCCCACAAGCTCTGGAAACACAGCCCTTGAAGCCCTTGGAATTCATAATGAATCTCTGTTCTTTGGCTTCTGTTATTTAGCACATTTCAGACTAGAGGGGAAACATAAACATTTCCATGCCACATCTAATACAATTATAAGGTCATTACACATTCTGGAGCACAAAACAGCTGCTCCAAGGATCCTTATTAGAACCGAGCAGAGCTTTATTTGTTTGGGACCAAAAAAATTCATTTAAATTATGATTTAATGAGACTGTTAAGTGTTCATCACCAAGTGACTACTTATTAAAGCTGCATGGGGCTTGGCTGTTTGAGATCCTGAGAGGTTAGATGAACTTTTCTTCCTATCTCTGCCTTACACAGACAGACAGACAGACAGACAGATAGACACACACAGAAAGAGAGAGAGAGAGATCCATACATTTTAATCCAAACAATATTTTCTCCTATCTTAAAAATAACTTTATAAATATAAATAGACAACTTCAAATTTTTATGGCTTAGTTGACTTGTTAGTCAAATATACAAGGAGTCTATGCAAAGCTTTTTGGCTATTGAGGACTGGGAGATGAAAAGTACTTGCTGTCCAAGCATGAGGGTCTGAGGCTGTATCCCCAGTATCCACAGGAAAAGGGGGACATGATGCTATACACCTGCAGCCCCAATTCTGGAGAGGCAGAGACAGGAGGATCCCTGAGGGTGGTTGACAGTAGAGCCAAATTGGTGATCTCTAGATTTAGAGAGTCTTTGTCTCTTAAAACCAAGGTGGAGGGGTTGGGGATTTAGCTCAGTGGTAGAGCGCTTGCCTAGGAAGCGCAAGGCCCTGGGTTCGGTCCCCAGCTCCGGAAAAAAAAAAAAAACCAAGGTGGAAAGTTGACCTCTGGCTTACACACACACACACACACACACACAGAGAGAGAGAGAGAGAGAGAGAGAGAGAGAGAGAGAGAGAGAGAGGAGAGAAAGAGAGGTACACATGCACATAACCCCCCCCACACACACACACACAAATAAATAAACCGTCATTGGCTTTTAGAGCTGAGTGTAGCAGTGCACGCCTATTGTCCCAGCAATTAGAAGACAGGAGGAGGAGGATCAAGAGAGTTCAAGTTCATCCTCAGCTACAGAGTATGTTCAAGGCCAGCCTAGACTACAGGAGACTCTATCACAACTCTCTTTCTCTCCAAAGGTGAAGGACTAAGGGATGCATTGGGATTGCAGCCCACCAAAAGATGAATTGCACCAAACTAAATATCCCGAGCTCTGATGGAACTTAGAGTGTATCTTATCGGGTTAAGAAATGCTCTGTGTCACCCTGTTTTCTGGGTGAGGGGTGGAGGCGAAGGGAGGATTTTGTCTGCTGACCTACCAGTGATCTGATCCAGATGTGTCATTCTGTCAGCCTGCAAGACTGTAGCAGTTAATCCGCCAGGCATTTATAATAATTGCTGTATCCTGCTGCAGCCGTACTGTGACACAGTGTATCCCTGGAATTCATAAGTAGGTTGTTTAAATGCAAAATAATTATTAAGCACTCATTCTTGGAATTCATCCTGAGATAAGTAGCCCTTAAGAAAATGTCTAATACAAAATGACATTTGGGTTTTAGAATATCTAACCTTTTGTATTAATGGTCTCCCAAGGTGTTTTACATAGTAATTGGATGGTAGTGTGGTGAGTATTTCGGTAAGTGAAATGGCTCTTGGGACCCAAGTGGAGGCTTAGCTATTCTTGGATTTCAAGTTCAGGTTCATTGACTATGGGGAGGGGTGGTGGGATGCCAGGCTGTTTAAAAGTAGCTCAGGGCCTTCTAGAAGCTGCATTGAAAAATGTCGGGACACAGAAGGAGCCTCAGAGGCAAAAGAATAACCCCACTTTGTGGTATATGAGGAACCCTGGTACTGAGATGAGTTAGAGGTTTGGCTGAGGCTGGAACCCAGGAGATGTTCCACACAGAATCTCAACACCAAGTTGAGTTAGATAGAGGCTTAAGCAAGCCTGGAATCCAAAGGACTTTCTGCAGACACCACTTCAAGTTTCACATATCAGATCCACTAGGTCCTAGCTGGGGAGCTGAGAGCAGGTGGCTTAGAATTACCCGGGGTTGAATTTCTCTGCATGTAAAATGAGCCATTATATCTGCAAGGTCTAAGATGGGAAATAAGAATAAAGCAACCAATATGGCAGCCAGAACATAGTAGGAGCTTCATAAATAGCAACAATGGTAAATCCGAGCGGCTGGAGCTCTCTCCGGCCTGCACATTTTTAGTATTGATCTGCATCACTCAGCAGATTAGTACTCTGTTTTATGATTACAAGTTATAATTAGGCAAAGATGACTCACCCAACTTCCCGTGTTCAATTCTCAGCACTCCGGCAGCACATCAAGAAACAAATCGCAAATCAAAATGCAATTAAATGCTGACTAGATACTACACAGAAAGTACACGATTTATTGTCTCACGGAATATCATATTGGACTAGTAAATCGATCTCATGTCCGTGCTGAGGCTGGATCTCTGGCGAGGATAAGAAAAAAGATTAATAGAATGTTAATGTGAAGCTCTGGGTGGGAGAAGGTCTTAAATTACAGTGGACAAGTATCACACAGCATGGCTCACCGGCAGCGAGCAGAGAGACGGCTTAATCAAGTCGACCGCGTAACAAACGCACCTTTTGTGTGTGTTAAGCCTGCAAACAAGTATGTTTTTCGCTTAGATCACCACTGCCCAATTTTGGTAAGTTCTTATTGAGCCTTTCTGGAAAAACAGGAGTAATTATTAATTTTTACCAAAGAAGTCGCAGGCAGAGAATTATTTGAGATGCGTCTCCCTGGTGTGAGTAGAATATGAGTCAACTCATTTTGAAATCAATCTACAAGTAAAATGTTCAGGAACACATCTGCTAGGTAGAGCAGAGTCTGACAGTATCCAGCAGTGAAAGTGACAGTTATATGCTCACTTTTAAAATGGATAAAATTATGTGAATAGGGAACCTAATTGTATATTTTAGAAAGACCGTGTAAGTATTTAAATCCGGTATTTTAAAAGAATGACATTTTAAATTTCTTAATCAGTGTTTGGAATTACTTGGTATTTACAGACTTACTTGGGTTGCATTTTCGAGATGCAAGGTATACCTGTTCACAGTTATCATGGCAGCTAGACCAAAGATGGGGACTCACAAGCACAAAATGGAGTTGTGAAATTGAGACATACAAGGGACTTAGTTTAACCCTTGACAACTTTAATAGACTGATATGGAATTGTCACCAACCCAGAACTGAGAAAATAAAGCAATTTAGCTTTATTTCATGGTGGTGTACACCTATGACCCCAGCAATCCAGAGGTAGAGGCAAGTGACAAGGTGTTCAAGACTAAGCTAGACCTGAGCCAGTTTCCTACCACTTACCATTCAGATAATTTTTCCACTAGATAGGATACCCCACTCTGGACATTGCTCTACTAGCACATTATATTCCATTGAGATATATACATATATATATATATATATATATATATATATCGAGTCTTAATGAAGTAGGGGGGGAATGGGGGAGAAAAACAGAAAAAGAAATGAAGTAATGTATACAAGCGTTAAAGGTTAATTTATGGCAAAGGGGCTGGCTTCCTACACTTTTTATAAAGATGATTTTACTTTTAATTGTGTGTCTGTGTCTGTGTGCACACATGTGCACATGTGTGTGCACTTGTGTAGGTATGTCTACATGAGTGTATTCACCAGTGGAGACTAGAAGTCTCCATATTCTCTAGAAGAAGAGTGATAGACATTTGTAAGCCACTGGGCATGGGTGCTGGGAACTAGACTTGTCTTCTTCAAGAATAGTAAGCACTCCTAACCCCCGAGCCATTTCTTCCACCTCCTAAGAGTTCCTCCCAACAAGCCACTCCTTCCTGGTTCCACTGACCTGCTTCAGCACAGTGGGATATTATTAATCATGACAGCACTCTTCTCATTTGAATTCTGGCTACATCATTCTGACTCAAGATCATCATGGTTTCTCCCAGCCAATGCCTAGTTTAATGACTCTAATATTCCAGAATATTGAGTCTGCATGTGGCTCCGCTCCTTCCTCCTTTGCACTCTTTGTGGCGGGCTCATTGGACTTATTGTGGGTCTCTGTAAAGGGCAGTGTGAGTCTCCACTCCTTCATGCTCCTTGCCTCTTTGCTCTAATGTGCTCTCCCCCACCTAGGTTTCCAAGACCCTATGCAGGCATCACTTTGGAGGACTCTTCCTCACTCTCCTGAGATCCTCTTGAATGCCTTTTCTTTACTTCCCTGGGATTTTCAGACTCCTTTGTTTTCAACTGAATACGTTCCTTCCTGGGAATTCAATCTGTGGACATGCTTCTAGTCAGTAGCTCCACAGTGTTAGGGAAGAGTCACTGTCTCCCTTGGTCCCAGTTCAAGGTCTGATCTATATCAGAAGCTGTATAAATACATGCTAAATCAATACTTGAGTAAGTAATAATGTAATCCAAGGTTCTTTTTTTAAATTTTTTAATCCAAGTTTCCAAAATGTTAAGTCCATATTTTTTATTTTCCAATGTGTCAAAGCATACTAAAACATAATAGCAAGCTATTCCAGCTCCCTTTCCCCAAGATTCCAGTCCTGGAGTTGTAGGGCACATAGGGCCAGAAGGAACAAAGACTAGTTTCAATGGAGCTATATCAGAGATGTCAGATTTCTCCACGGTACTGCTTCGATGAACGCTGGAGAGGAACCCTTCCATACCTCTTCCTGGCTTCTAATGGGTTCCACCAACCTTTGGTTTCTTTGACTGGAAATGGAATCATTCCAGGTTCTGACTGTCTTCAGGTGGGCTTCTTCCCAGTGTGCCTCACTGGGGTAAGGACCCCACTCACTGTTTTCAAGGCCTACCCTAATCTCCTCAACATCTGCAGGTGACCTTACCCTTACACCTCCAGATGACCTTACCTCCACATCTGCATATGGCCTTACTTTCACAGCTATTGAGACACCTGCTAAGGTTCCAGCTGATGTGGGTTTCGAGGGAAACCATTTGTTCCAGAACAGAAGGCATCACCAATCCTTTCTACAGACAGTATAATTTACATGACTACCAAAATCTTTCTTTACTCTCTTCCTAAGCCCGGGTTGGAATGTATGCAGAGTTTGGCAGTCTCAGTTTCAGTTCTTCCACAATATCCCATGATTAGGACCCAAACAACAAACACCAGATCTTTCTGGTACAAATTCCCTAGACCTCAGTCAGCCTCCTACCCATGATGACTCTGTACTAGATAGAACTTCCTTTCTAACAGCACTTTATATCCCACCAACAATGCTGTCAGAGACAGGCTCCCATCCTAGAGCTACTCCAGACTCTTATCTCCATGATATACTCACTGCCCCCTGCATTGTCTTCCTGGCTCTGACCCTGGCTTTGCCGGGTCCTGCAGCTTCAGCTCAAATCCCAGCCCCAGCTCTCTCTGACTAACTCATCTCACCTCACAGATATCTCTGATTCTAACAAAGAAATATTTTTACTGAAGTCATTTTTCCCTTCCTGAAGCCCCCTGGGGCTCTCATTTATAAACTGAAATAGCCCAGATGACAGGCACCAAATGCCTAACACTTTAACATCCCAACCCGTCAGGAGGGAAATATTCATGACCATCGTCCTTTCTCCAAGGCACATCTATTGATCAGTGAACTAGCCTGCCTCCCTCCTGGGCACCTCTTTAAAGTACCTCTAAACACATGAAGCAGGGTACTCAGATATATGTGTGTTAAGTCTCCCTGGGATGCTATCTGGGAAGCAGACACACTTTCCATCTTCCATTAGCATGGTACCTATAGTCCTTTAAAAATGGACCTGCTTATGAATGTGAGGTATAAAATCTATCTGAATAAGCATTTCACCTTAAGGGGAAAAAAAAGCAGCAAATTTCACACCAGTAACTTCCTCCTGTCCCAGGCAATGGGGTGAGATGAGGTCTTGACAAAAATGGTAGGTATTACATAACACTCTCCCATCTTCTTACAGATGCGTGCACAGCTTTAAAATAGAAACAGGAGTGCGGTACATCGTCTGCAGAAACCAACTACGTGAGAGAGGAGAACAACATTCTCTTGCTCACAAATATGAAATTAACAAATAAAAGAAGGAGGGGGAAAAGAGAACACAAGAGTTATCTCTTTGAGCGTCTCAAAATCATCCTGAGAAAGGGTGGTGGCGGCCATTCAATGAGGGCTAAGAGGATACAGGAAGGGTACCTGCGCTCCTTATGTGAAGGGGAACTGTGTTTATGTGAAGACACAGGCTCTTGCAGTCACATTATAAGTTGTACCATCATCAGAAAGGATCGCTGAGGCCATTTTGCTATATTCATTAGTGTCCTCTAAAAATTGAAATCCACCTGGAACCCCAGAACGTGATCCTACTTAGAACTAAGCTCCTTGAAGGAGATAAGCTTTGTAGATATGACATCTTGGGTTGGGGTGGGCCCTGACTACAGTAGGGAGTATCCCTATAAGAAGCTGTCAGTAGTAGAAAGAGATTGGAGTGACAAAGCAGCAAACCAAGAAACACTGAAGGTTTCAGGAAACTACCTGAAGCTGCAAGGGGACAAGGGAAGATGCTTTCCTTGTGCCTCCTCTAGAGTCTTGCTAACACTTGCTCAAAGGCTTCTCATCTCCAGAACCATGAAAAATTTCATCTCTACCGCTTTAAGAGGCAAAGTTTGTGAAATTTGTTAGGGCAACCACAATACAACCCAAAAAAATTTCTTCCAGGGCACCCTCCTTCATTTTCACTAATTGTTGAGTCACATCCCTCACGTGCACCAGAACTGTCTTCGATGTTTCATACCTTGTGCTCTTCCTGAATATACTACTCATTCCCCAGGTTTGGGAAGCTTTCACACATACCACAGACAGACAGACAGACAGACAGACAGACAGACAGACACACACACACACACACACACACACACACACACACACACACACACACACACGAGTACTCATTGTACCCATTGTGTCTGTGTTGAATGCATTCAGCCCAAACAAAATTGCACTGCCTTCTCTATTATTTTCTGGGGTTTGTTCTTAGTGCCAAAATGTAAGTCCAGCCAATGCTGTGAACATGTCTAGGACGTAGCTTGGCATGGTGGAAAGAGGGCTGACTTTTGGAAAAAAAAAAAAAAAAAAAGGAGATCCAATGTATTGGCTAACTATTAGGATTCAGAACTCATTTCCCATTAGCTGTTCACTACTGAGGACCCCACTCTGTGTTTAGACCTCTCATCAGACAGTTGAGATTATCTATGTCCATACCCTCCCTGGGCATGAACAGGGTTAAGATGTACTGTTAAGTCTAGAGACTGGAATACACAATTAGAGTGTTCCTGATGCTGCTCAACAAGGGAGGAGATGGCTGCTACCATGGTCCTGCCAGCCTCAGATCCAGTGCCTTCGCCCCTGCTCTCCATCCTAGCTGCTGCTACCAAAAGATCAGTCAGATGGCAACCCAGTCACTCTCGCTGGTCAGCCATCACCAGCCCTGACCTCTGCTTAGGGTTCCTCCTCCTCCTCTGAGGATGCACGGTATGGTCTCTCCCAGGGTACTATACTATTTGGGAACCTTCACAAAGAACCCCACCCAAAGAGTCTTATTAGTCTGGATCCCATTGATTTTTTTCATTTCTTTTGATTTCTTCTAATACATCTGGCTTTCTCTACTGATTTTTCTGCATTGATATGATTTATATTTTTCTGTCATTTCTAACAATTTAGATCAGGAAGTGGGGAGCTATAATATGGTTTAAATGAGATAATATGTAGAGGGCTCAGTGCAGTTTCCACACATAGAAAGGGCATAGGGGCTTTCTGGGCATAAGTTTTGCTGTATCTACTGACTACTTTGCTACTTGGCTTCCTCTTCTGTGTACATCAGGTCATAATATAGACCTGTCACTCACTTTGTCCCTACCTCCTTCTACTTTTCTCCAGCCACTGCGAACCTTCTCATGACCCTTGGGCAATTTGCTCACTTCCATGACATCATACCTCACTGACTTACCTTCCTTTTCTCTACTGGTCACTCAGTGTCCTCCCTGGCTAAGGGTACGTTGCTTGTCACCACACTTCTTGAGAAACCAAACTCCTTTGTTTCAGACAGAATTCACGACTCATTCCATCAAGGAATAACTAAGGAGTATCACCCTAGGATGGGAGCTGGGGCTGTAGCAGTGAACAAGGGCTCTGCTCTGTGAAACTTTGGTTTTGATGTGTGTCTGGTTGGTTGCTTTATCTGAAAAGGTTTGATGAACCTGAGACACAGGGAGAGCGGAGGGTAGAGGGAGGGGGAGGGAATGACAGAGCTATACTACTACACCAGCTTTGTGTATAAATTCTCAAGTAACGAATTTGAATTTTAAAAGCAGAGCAGGAAGTAAAGACATGGCTATGTGCTCCCCGGGCTCATACAAGTACAGCCATACCCATGACCAGCATTCTCTTCCAGAAGATTAGATGTGGTTCCAGTTTGCTTTTCTGTTGCTGCAACGAACCATTCTGACTGAAAAAGCAGCTTGGCTTGCATTTCCAGGTCACTGTCCATTAACCAATGGGAAATGATAAGCTTACTTAAAATATAATGGGTTTTCGTTTTTCTCAGAGTTTTCTTTTTGCCACCCAAGTGCAGCTCCAGAGCATGAATTCTGTAGAATGCAGTGGACTGTCAGTGCAGAGTATCTGATTGTGGAGGTGATGTTACTTAGCCTTTCCTCCAACTATAGCACACAGTGTTTGGTGCAAAAGCCCCATGAGCTGTGATAATGCCGGTGGGAGTCTTAAAAGCAGGCTTTCCAACTTCTATTTTCCAAGAACACTTGACGCGTGGTAGTGATAGAACCTTGTGATGGCTGGTCTTGGTTGTTAACCTGATATACTTGGAAAAAAAGAATTGCCCTGTGACCAGATTGTCCCACGACCAACTCTGTGGTGAATTTTCTTGAATGTTGATAGATACAGAAGGGTCCATTCCACTGTGGGCAGTACAATCCCTAGGCTGTTTGATAAAAAGGGTAGCCTAAAGTAAACCTGGGAATCAGCAAGCCGATAAGCAGCATTCCTCCGTGGTTCCTGTCTCCAGCTTCCTGCCCTGACTTCCCTCAGTGATGGAATGTGACCTAAAGGTGTGAGCCAAATAAACCCTTTCCTTCCCCCAAGTTGTCTTTGGTCAGAGAAATGTATCACAGCGACAGAAGTGCAAACTGGAGCAGACCTCCATAAATGTATGTAAAGTGCTTGCGCATACATGAAAGGCTAGTTCAGGGTTTAAGCAATTCTCTTGCCTGTAGAACCCATTGTCAAAAACAAGAAAGAAAACGTGTGTATCAGTGTTTGTGATGCAATGTGCAACAGGCTTGTTAATCAATGTTCAGACTGGGTGCTGTCCTCAAAATCACGAACTGACTTCTGCCTAGAAGCCTCTTGGAAGTTTCCTCATTCTGCAAGGGCAGCTCTTTCTCCTGCTTGACAAGGGGATGTATTGAACATGCCCAGATGGGCCTTTCCCCAAGAAGGGCCCACTGGGGCCAGAATGAATCAAGTTGAAGGAGCGTGAGCAGAGTCAGCAGTGAGAGACCCAGCAAGGTCAAAGCCAGACTGAGAACGGGCACAGAAGCAAGCAGGCGGTTCTTCTGGGGTCCTTGGACAGGGAAAAGGAGAGATCACTTTCTTTTGCTAATGTATACCTGCTTTCTGTGTGACCAAATAATACTATCTGCCACCAAGCCCCATCTTTACATACATCCCTTGATTAACCTTGGACTCCCGATCTCTCGGTGCCTTGGTTTCCAAGGGAAACAAAAACAAATGTAGTGATAACTTCCTGGATCTGCGCTGATAAAATGCAGAACTTTGTATAATGTATCTTAAAAAGAAATGTAAGGCATAGATGCACTAATCTATGGTATAATGAGAAACCATTAGGAGTCAGTTTAATACTCTGTCCCATTAGCAGAGTAATAGGAGTAGTTTCTCCCCTAAAAAAATGTAATGCTAAAATTAAAAATAGCCATAAAGCACTCTGTAAAAGCCAAGTGTTAACTATTCCTCTCTTTTGAAGTGACTACTGGTTACATTCTGCACCACTTCCTAGAAGC
This sequence comes from Rattus norvegicus, assembly GCF_021556685.1. Taxonomy (NCBI): domain Eukaryota; kingdom Metazoa; phylum Chordata; class Mammalia; order Rodentia; family Muridae; genus Rattus; species Rattus norvegicus. The sequence goes on from NC_141541.1 coordinate 76,973,212, forward strand.
CATTGTGGGAAAGATAGAGGATGCAGAAGCAAGGCAGGCAGGTGTATCTCTCACTCCTAATAAAAGCCTCTCTTCGGATCAAACTGGGATAATTAGAGAAAACCGCAACTGCCCATAACACAGAGATCAACTAATCCTGAGATGCTCAGCCTCAGCGGGTACCCAGACAACCTAGCTACTGAGGTTCAGGAAACACCCCAGGAGATGGGAAAGAAAGACTGTAAGAGGCACAGGAACAGGAAGTCTGCTATAAGAATGTGTCTCCTAGAAACTTGAAGCAATCCCACTAAAATCAGGGATTAGACAAGGCTGCCCACTCTCTCCCTACTTATTCAATATAGTTCTTGAAGTTCTAGCCAGATCAATCAGACAACAAAAGGAGGTCAAGGGGATACAGATCGGAAAAGAAAAAGTCAAAATATCACTATTTGCAGATGATATGATAGTTTATTTAAGTGATCCCAAAAGTTCCACCAGAGAACCACTAAAGCTGATAAACAACTTCAGCAAAGTGGCTGGGTATAAAATTAACTCAAATAAATCAGTAGCCTTCCTCTACACAAAAGAGAAACAAGCCGAGAAAGAAATTAGGGAAACGACAACCTTCATAATAGACCCAAATAATATAAAGTACCTCGGTGTGACTTTAACCAAGCAAGTAAAAGATCTGTACAATAAGAACTTCAAGACACTGAAGAAAGAAATTGAAGAAGACCTCAGAAGATGGAAAGATCTCCCATGCTCATGGATTGGCAGGATTAATATAATAAAAATGGCCATTTTACCAAAAGCGATCTACAGATTCAATGCAATCCCCATCAAAATACCAATCCAATTCTTCAAAGAGTTAGACAGAACAATTTGCAAATTCATCTGGAATAACAAAAAACCCAGGATAGCTAAAACTATCCTCAACAATAAAAGGACTTCAGGGGGAATCACTATCCCTGAACTCAAGCAGTATTACAGAGCAATAGTGATAAAAACTGCATGGTATTGGTACAGAGACAGACAGATAGACCAATGGAATAGAATTGAAGACCCAGAAATGAACCCATACACCTATGGGCACTTGATTTTTGACAAAGGAGCCAAAACCATCCAATGGAAAAAAGATAGCATTTTCAGCAAATGGTGCTGGTTCAACTGGAGGTCAACATGTAGAAGAATGCAGATCGATCCATGCTTATCACCCTGTACAAAGCTTAAGTCCAAGTGGATCAAGGACCTCCACATCAAACCTGATACACTCAAACTAATAGAAGAAAAACTAGGGAAGCATCTGGAACACATGGGCACTGGAGAAAATTTCCTGAACAAAACACCAATGGCTTATGCTCTAAGATCAAGAATCGACAAATGGGATCTCATAAAACTGCAAAGCTTCTGTAAGGCAAAGGACACTGTGGTTAGGACAAATTGGCAACCAACAGATTGGGAAAAGATCTTTACCAATCCTACAACAGATAGAGGCCTTATATCCAAAATATACAAAGAACTCAAGAAGTTAGACCGAAGGGAGACAAATAACCCTATTAAAAAATGGGGTTCAGAGCTAAACAAAGAATTCACAGCTGAGGAATGCCGAATGGCTGAGAAACACCTAAAGAAATGTTCAACATCTTTAGTCATAAGGGAAATGCAAATCAAAACAACATTGAGATTTCACCTCACACCAGTGAGAATGGCTAAGATCAAAAACTCAGGTGACAGCAGATGCTGGCGAGGATGCAGAGACAGAGGGACACTCCTCCATTGTTGGTGGAATTGCAGACTGGTACAACCATTCTGGAAATCAGTCTGGAGGTTCCTCAGAAAATTGGAGATTGAACTGCCTGAGGATCCAGCTATACCTCTCTTGGGCATATACCCAAAAGATGCCCCAACATATAAAAAAGACACGTGCTCCACTATGTTCATCGCAGCCTTATTTATAATAGCCAGAAGCTGGAAAGAACCCAGATGCCCTTCAACAGAGGAATGGATACAGAAAATGTGGTACATCTACACAATGGAATATTACTCAGCTATCAAAAACAACAGCTTTATGAAATTCATAGGCAAATGGTTGGAACTGGAAAATATCATCCTGAGTGAGCTAACCCAATCACAGAAAGACATACATGGTATGCACTCACTGATAAGTGGCTATTAGCCCAAATGCTTGAATTACCCTAGATGCCTAGAACAAATGAAACTCAAGACGGATGATCAAAATGTGAATGCTTCACTCCTTCTTTAAAAGGGGAACAAGAATACCCTTGGCAGGGAATAGAGAGGCAAAGATTAAAACAGAGACAGAAGGAACACCCATTCAGAGCCTGCCCCACATGTGGCCCATACATATACAGCCATCCAATTAGACAAGATGGATGACGCAAAGAAGTGCAGGCCGACAGGAGCCAGATGTAGATCGCTCCTGAGAGACACAGCTAGAATACCGCAAACACAGAGGCGAATGCCAGCAGCAAACCACTGAACTGAGAATAGGAACCCCGTTGAAGGAATCAGAGAAAGAACTAGAAGAGCTTGAAGGGGCTCGAGACCCCATATGTACAACAATGCCAAGCAACCAGAGCTTCCAGGGACTAAGCCACTACCTAAAGACTATACATGGACTGACCCTGGACTCTGACCTCATAGGTAGCAATGAATATCCTGGTAAGAGCACCAGTGGAAGGGGAAGCCCTGGGTCCTGCTAAGACTGAACCCCCAGTGAACTAGATTGTTGGGGGGAGGGTGGCAATGGGGGGAGGATGGGGAGGGGAGCACCCATAAAGAAAGGGAGGGGGAGGGGATGTTTGCCCAGAAACCGGGAAAGGGAATAACACTGGAAATGTATACAAGAAATACTCAAATTAACAAAAAAGAAAAGAAAAGAAAAAAAAGAAAAAGAAAAAAAAAGAATGTGTCTCCTAGAAATGACGAAGAAGTACATCCATGATGCCTCAACATATGGCTGACCAAATAAGGCTTGAATAATGATAACACCAACAGACATATCAAGGCAGAATGGGAAAAATCTCATGGGTTTTCACTCCAGACAACGAACTACAGCCAACTAGTGAGAGAGAGAGAGAGAGAGAGAGAGAGAGAGAGAGAGAGAGAGAGAGAGAGAGAACCAGTTGATTTGTGGGGTGAGCTCCCTAACTGATTATCCAAGTGATCAGCCCTGAATCAAATACACACAAGCAACACTAAACAGACTCATGGATTGTATTTATGTATTTATGGTGTGTGTGTGTGTGTGTGTGTGTGTGTGTGTGTGTGTGTGTGTGTGTATGTGTGTGTGTGTAGCAATAATAAAAAGAAAGAGGCCATCGATTTGACAGGAAGTACATAGAAGGGTTGTAGTAGATAATAAAGGGAAGGAGAAAGTAATGTAATTATATTTTAACTAATTTTTAATTTTAAAATATTTTTTAAAATCAGAATAAAGAATATATGAGAAACAGTGAAGCACAAGATCAAGTAGCAGGTGCTCACTGAGATGTTAGCATAACCTAAAGTGGGTTTATACCCTTATTATAGTCAAGAACTAGTCTAGTCTATACAAAGAGGAAGGGCAGTCTGATCCCTGTGAATAAGGAACAAACTGAAACCGAGAACAGGTGGGTGACCAGTGAATTTAAGTTCAGAATAGAACGTAACTTCAGAATAGAATATAACCAGTTTCTGTCTCATCCATGTCAGGGTGAAATGTCCTCCATCACAGAAAACATTCTGTTCAGAACCAAGGCAAAATGAGCATCTTCTGGAGCTCAGGTCCTAGACCTTCAGAGATCCCAGACAGAAGGTCTGAGCTTCTAGAGTTTCAAGTGCCTGACTTTAAAATGCCTCCAAGTGTGGGGCTGGAGAGACCTCCCAGTGGTCAAGCATACCGGAAACTCTTGCAAAGGACCCAGGATCAAGTCCTATCATGTACATGACAGCTTACAACCGCCTACAACTACAGTCCCAGGAAAGCCCTCTTCTGGCTTTCTCAAGCACCAAACGCCACACTGTACACCAACATACACAGGCATGACACCCTATACATTGAAAAATATAAAATGTCTGCAAGACAGACATGCATCGAAGGAAACACAAACCACCCTCAGGATTTTATATTCAAGAATCTGTGTGAAGTCACTTTGTAGATCTAGTTAAGTGTCCCTCCTCCATAGGTATGTTGTAAGCAAAGCAGAAAAATACTATCAACTTGTTAAGGGGCAGTCAAAACATGAGGGAGGCATTTGGAGTGTTTCCCACATATAGTAATTTAATGGTCTCGTGTTTCTAAGTCACTCCGTTTTGGAACAGTGAAATAAGACTGCTACAACTTTAGAGAAACAAAGCCAATTTTCAGAAAGCTTCAAAGTGGAGTGAACAGATTTTTATTTAGGACTTGCTATTGGTATTATTGCTATCTTTATCATTGGTACTATTTCTGCAATTTTAGTCACTCTCCCCAAATCTATGATATTACCTAAGGATTACTAGACAGGAAAGCTGAAGACAAAATACGGAAATTTGGAGACCATTTTGCTGAGAAAAATTCAGATAATAGGTTGAAAGGTTATCACCTCTAAGAACAGTCCAGTCTCCTGTTTGTCAATTGAAGCCGTGACAGGTTTCAGAATGGACAAGAGGCATGTTTTCTCTAAGAAGTAAGAGTTCTCACAGCCATTCCTTTAAGCTTCAAATTCAAATATTTCGGTATCACATTGGATCTTCGGAACACAAATACAGCCAGGCACTGTGATGTACATTCCTGTGCTCCAATGGCAAGATGAGAAATGATAACAAGAGAATCTCAGAAGCTCATGGACTAGCTATCTTGACATGGGCAGCAGCAAACAGGAGACCCTGTCTCAAAACAAGGCAGAGTGTGAGGACCAACACTGGAGGTTGTCCTCTGACCTTCACATGTGCATCATCAGATACACATGTCACCATGACACAATACCCCCTCAAACACATAGAGATATAACATGAACTGAAAGAGCTTAAAGTGAGAGAGAGAGAGAATGATAGATAGATAGATAGATAGATAGATAGATAGATAGATAGATAGATAGATAGATAGATAGATAGATAGATAGATCCACTCACTAGGGGAATCTTGGTTCACTGATGCTTGAGTTTCAAGATTAGCAACATGTGTGGCTTGTTCATTCGGGATCTCTTTCTATTACCATGTGTCTGCCTGCCACGGTGTTCTCTGGATCCCTTCATTCCGTTTTGTGTCTGAGCTGTATTGCTCACAGAGAACATTTTTGTTTGTGCTCACCTTAACATGATACCCTGCTCCAACAACAGTGTGGGTTTAATTCATTTACCTCATCAACCAGGGTTTTCTCAGAGACATTAGGAGCTATAGGAAATACATTTGAAGAGATTCATTGCCAGGGATTGGATCATATCATCATGAGAGTGACTATATATGCCTGAAATTGTCAAGTAGATGGTCAAAGGGGGACTGGACTCCTCCAAGTAGGATGATGCTGCAACCCACTGAGAGAAATCACTCAGTATTCCAGGGGACCTTGGTCCTGCTCTAAGGCCTTCAGTTGGCTGCACTTGTCCTGGGACATCTGATGGTGACCTTCTATCATCTAATGGGTGTTGGTCATCTTTGACATGGCCTATTGAGTCTACAGTTACGGTAGCAAACCTTACTCTTTCTAGGATCGATATTTATTTTTGCACTGGCTCCTCTGTTTGCATCTTCTAATATCAAATCTACCGACGCCTGTCTCTTGACCACTTTTTTTTTAACCTTTGTTTCTGAAGTCTTTTGGAAAGTGCTGTTTTCTGTAGTTCTTCAGTTGTGAATTCTTCCATTTGTTTTATGTGCAAAGTCTCTCATTCTGGGGGCAGATTTTTGAGGGTGCTTTCTTTCTCTTCAGCCAACCGCCTTCTAAAGACTTCTAGATAATGCTGTGGTAGGGCTCTCCTCTGAATCTCAAGCGCTTCCTTCCGACCTACAACTCTTTTAGATGGAGATCATCAAAAGATTATGTAGCAAAATACTTCAGATGTATAGGGTGTATAAATAAGTCTAAAGGGTCAGCCAGGTGTGGTAGCACATGCCTATAATCTCATCATTAGGGAGACACAGGCAGGGAGGTCTCTGTGGATTTGATGCCAGCCTGGTCTACATACCAAGTTCCAGGACAGTCAGGGCTACCCAGAGAGATTCTGCCTCAAAAACAAAGGTACAAAGGATCATGTGATTGATATCTCTATGGCTGTTGTCTAGCTTAAATAAAAATTTACAAATGTGTTTGGAATTCCTGGGTATCTCTCCAGTCCCAATTATTGTCCCTTTCCCCATCACTCACAGAGATAGACACTGCTGAATCTGGTGAGTTTGGATCCCTTAAATATGTATGCATTCCTCCGAGTTATATGTTGTATTGCTTCATGTATTTTTAAATGTTTAAGATGATGTCATGCACAGTATCTGGTGCTGCTTTGGGATTTCAATTATTTTTATCTAGCCATGTTGTGGCTGGACGTCTGTTCAACTCTGGGACATAGCCGATGGTATGACTACTACAAAGTTTAATAATTTATTCTACCATTTGTACATGTCTAGGTTTGTCTCTTTGTCTCTTCCCCCACTTCCCCTCCTTTTTTTTTTTTTTTTTTTTGCAATTACCCGAAATGCTGTTATCAGCTTTCTTTTACAAACCAACTTGCCCACATGTGCAAGAATTCTTGCAGAGAAAATATCTAGGAAAAGGAATTGTTGGATAATCAGAAATCTACATTGTTAGTTTAATTGATTTTTATCAAACTGCTTTCTACACTTACAAAGGCTTTGCCCTCCCACCAGTTATAAATACCATCTCACCCCACTATCAATTTCAGGGTTCCCGGCATAGTAACAGTTCCCAGCTTTCACTTGTGTCTTGGTTCCCTAGTTCTGCATTTCTTGCTTTCACATTTGAGCGTCCCCTTCTGGTCCCTTCTTGATTGACAGGATGCTTTAGAGCCACCATCCTGCTACTTAAGACTGGGGATATCTCTTCCCAGTCTGAGACCCTTCAATCACTCTTTTGTCAGTGACTTTTGATATACAGAAGAACAGCATCTTAACATAACCAAATATCTCAGTCTATGTGAATCTTTGCAATCATTGCCTTTGGTGAGACATCTTTTCATGTGGGTTCAAAACTATATTATTGTCTAAAAGATAAAAGTTTGACTATTTATAAACAAAACAAAACAAAACAACAACAAAAACCCTCCTAAGTCTACTCTAGTTTATTTTGGAGAAGAGTGTAAAATGAGGCTTTCATTTCATTTTTGCATTTGCATGTAGATGACAAAATCACTAACTTTTATTAAAGATTTGTTTGTGTTACTTGAGTCGTGTGTGTGCTGTGGGTGCAGCTGCCCACAGATTCCAGCGAGAATAGATATTTGCAAATGTACTGCAGTTGGCTTTTTATACTGAGCCACTCACGAACTGCTGTGCCCACCTATGGTACCAGTTCACTAATTCTTTCTTCTACTACCTGACTATTAAACTGATAGTTTTTACATTATCACTTTAAATATTAAACTTTATAAAACATTCTTGGTGAATTCTGTGCTTTATCCTTGGGTGAAAAATATTCCATCTTTTCCTCTATTTGGGTATGGGGGTGTGAAATCACAGTCGTGACATATGGGACTATTTTAATTGTCTATTATTGGTCACTTTGCTTTTGGCCATTTGGTTCTGTCCCTAAATGTGTATAGGAAATTTTTAATTGAATTTCACATATTTGGTGTAACAGTTAACAAAATGGAAGGACTCTGTGTGAAACTGTCTTCCAAAAGAGGAAACATTTTATTTTCATATTTGTCCTGAGTAAAGTACATACAGGAGTAGTTAAGTACGGTTTAAGTTCTGGGTCTGTACTTTGAACTTGCTTTCCGTCCACTGGCATAGTTCTGATCCCTACAGTGCCTCATCAGGTTCCTCTGCTGGAAGCTTACCTGTTGCCAAGGTCCCCATCTAATAGCAGGCAACCGTTGTCTTTCTTTACAACCCATGCCTCAATTGAAACACTCAGCTAGGAAACGCCAGTCTCTGTTCCCACTGACACTTTATCAGGGAGCCAGCGTTGAGAGAAAGTGCATGAGAATTTCGGACTCTGACTCTGCCCTCTGCCTTTTCTATGCCTTTGAGGTCAAGGTTCTTCAAGCCCTTCCCAACTTCCCCATCTCCAGATCTGACTTCCAACTTCAATTTCTAACTTTTCTAGGTTCTGGTTCTTGTCCCTACCATTCCCGTGTGTGTTCCTTCTCTCTGAGAATATGCTCTCGTGTCCTTTCTTACTGTGCTGACCACCTTTAAGAAGTCCCATTTGCAGACATTACCCAGCTTGAATAGTTATTCTCAGTAGTGGGAATCTTTTCCATTGTCGACTTGAAATCATTATGGATAGAGAGATGGTGCAGTGCTGCAGTGGTGAAGAGCACTGGCTGCTCTTCCAGAAGTGCTGGGTTCGATTTCTAGTTACAGGTGTAGCTCCAGTCTCAGGATTTCTGACACCCTCTTTGGCCTCCATGGGTTCCAAGTAGGTACATGGTACAGAGACATAACATGCAGGCAAAAGTAAACATAATGAAAAAAAACACAGAAGTTACCATGTGCATTATTTTCTTTTATTCTATTTTCTAAGTTTATTTGTGGAGCTTCTGACTCACTGATTTTCATTCTTTCCTATTAGAGCTATTTAAGGCATAAAATTTTCTGAATATACTCCTGTTGCTATCTCCTATCCATTATATCTATTAGTATTTGGCCCCAAACTTTTCAATTGTTCTTTCTGATGTATTCCTGGACCTGTGAATTAGAGACAGGATTTTCATATTGCAAGTATTTGGTTAACTTCTCTTTGTTCATAGTGATGTCTAAGCTACTTGTACTTCATTCGCAATGTTATCTAAATGATATCATTTGTTTAGAACCTATTGTAACTTTTTGGTCCTGATTTATCAGACATGTTCCATGGTCAGTTTCCGTAAGTGTTCTCTCGATGCATGAGATACTTTAAACTCACCAGTTGCTGTACATTGATTCTATTTCTATTCATTACTCACATTGGTGGTATTGTTCAAATATTCCGTAGTCTTACTCAGTTCTAAGTAGCAGAGGTATCATTATAGTAAATTACATATTTAAATCTCCTATAATTTTTAGTGCTAAAATGAAGAAGAGTAGCTTGCCATTGAACTACATATCTTATCATTACATGGGTAACATTTTATCTCTAAGAATACTTTTCCTTTTAAAAACCCTTTGTGACATTTTAACAATGCTCTTTAGCTTTGGTTTGCTAGTATTTTCTTGCTGAGTACATGTGCCTATATGTTGCATACATTAAATATACTTAAGATATGCTTGTGTGTTTCTATATCTTTATTTTATTATACTTTAATTTTTTGTTTTGTTTTTAATTCTGGAGATTGGACCAAGACCCTTGTGCGTACTAGGTACCACTGAGTTATGTCCTCAGCCCTTTCCAAAAACTTTTGTTTAAAAATAATATCTCATTAAATGTCTAAAGCTGACTTCAAACTCACTCTTGTGTCCAGGTCCAGGACAGTCCTTGAACTGGTAGCCCACTGGCTTCACCTAAGGAGCAGGGATTGCAGATGTGCACCACCACACTTGGCACATCCATGAAACCAGAGGTTTTAATGAGATGTAGGAAAATGTATTTCAGCTTAGAAGACCCAAATCTGAATAGCCTTCCATCAAAGTCTACTTCTGCTGTGGGAAAGGGGAGCTGGTAGCATGCTAGAACTAAAAATAAAGGCATAGGAAGGTATAACTCTTTGCTGTGTTTCCAGAACTCAGACCTGGTTCTAGTCCCATCAAAGCTCCGTGTCTTGGAGTAAATAAACTCTCTGGGCTAAATGGCTCTTCCTTCATTGGATATAGCTAGGAATGCCCCTACCTACTTTGAATTTCAAAGAATCACTTAACTATTCAAGAGCAATTAAGAGATCAAATTAGGAAGCCAGAGAGATAGCTTGGAAGTTAAGAGCACTTGCTGCTCTTGTAGAAGACCTAAGCTTGGTTCCTAGTACCCACTTCACGGTTGAGCGGTTTATGCCCACCAGGGAATAAGGCACCTTCTTCTGGCTTCTGAAGGCACCAACACACATGTGCATACACAGACAGATATGTGTGAATGCAAATAAAATAAATTTAAGAATAAAGATGTCAAATTATACCATGAAAGTCCTTGCATTTTTAAATTATCTTCAGATATATAATTTATATACTAGTTGTTATTAATGACCAGTTCCATAATATAGTATCAAAGAACTAAAGGTCCTCAAGACAAAAAAATCAAAAATAACAAGAACAAAAACTCTCTTGCAGTTCTCTGTAGCGCCCGTCACTGACCCTTAACAAGAGCAGGTGCTTTAAAGTTGTACTTGACCACTATGCACCAAGGAGCTAACAATACGATGTATAGACTGCTTTTATATTGCATTGGAAAGTTAAACATTTATCTTTAGACCCCATGACATCATTTGAGGTGTTTGCTCACGAAACCTTGTCAAGGAATTTATCCGTACAGGATAGTGCAAACAAACCCAGTATTTTCCATTATTGGTAAATACTTAAGCTTTTAATAATGGGTAAAAAAAATTACTCAGTCTAAGTGATTGCTTTTGATAGCTGGAATGTGGTATAACCTTAAATAATAATTTAACTAATTGCTTCTTCTCTCTGATGTTTCCTATTAATGGTTTTTTAATTATAACATGAAATTCAATTCGTTTGCCCTCAGAAAATGGGAAACAGTGAAGGCAAATATGGTGACTGCTCCCAACCCCAGGAGCCAGTGGGATATACTTTACTTTCTACCTATTTGGATGATATAAATTGAATTCTCTGCATGAGACCTTCAGACAGGTTCTTTACAGTGGAAACCCAAAGTGAGAAAGTTGATTGCAGTAGCTACCCTGGGAAGACTCTTGCTGAACAAGCTGTTGCCCGATACTATCAAAAATGTACTTGCAAGAACAGTGTGGTTTTGCTCCCAGTGGGATGCAGTAGGCCTGAGCTTCACCAGCAGGCAGTATGAACAATATTAAGATCTTTCTGTTATCTTTATGAATCTAACCAAAATGTAGGCATCCAGGAGCCAAGCTGGGCCTTTAGCCACCCCTAGTTAGAGTTCACCAGCATTTGAGGGAAATGTCAGAATCCCCCATTACTGGAGGAGGAAGGGAGGTGGTGACTAACCTCCTGACTTATTTGATTTATTTAATCTGCGTCCAGTTGAACTCCCAGGCAATGTTCTTTACAGTCTAGCAATTGAAGTCATTCTCTACATTGACATTAATATGCTTTTTATTTTATAGTAGTCTCCTACTCAAAGATAGACAATAACCATTTCCACCCTCATTGTGTAGTGTTCAAATTCTGTATGTTGGTTCAGGGCCAACAATTGAGTGGCTCTGACTCTGGCTCAGCTTCTCTCACATACCACCCACTACAGGCCTTGGTTCTATTGGCATGGTTTATATATGGGGTTTTGTGTACTATACTTTTCCTCTGCTATATTTGGTACCTTTTAGCAAAGAGATTTCTCCTAACCCCTATGTAGCTGCATCTTTACAACTGAATACCAGTCCTCCCCTACTGGGGAAGTATCTCCTTTTTACTGGGCTCTCAGCTCCACTTAGAGCCATGCAGGAAAAAGGATGTCCACCCAGCCATCTTGTTAAGAAAAGCAATGTAAAAATGATAGAGGGTGGAGGGCAGAAATGATCACATTCTTTCAGTTGTTTCAAATACTAAAAAGGTATCCCATCATGGTAAATAAAACCCTCAAAAAATGGGTGCAGGCTGAGACATATAGATCAGCAGTTATGAGCTCTTATTGCTCTTGCAGAGGACTTGGGTTGGGTTCCGAGCACCTGCATGGTGGATCACAACTGTCTGTAGCTACAGCGGTTCTGATGCCCTCTTCTGCCTCCATAGGAACTGCACACACATGATGCTGCTCATATACTTACAAAATGAAAATAAACTTTTTTAGAAAAAGTATGAAAGAACTAAGACTCAACAGTGAAGGAGTTACATAACACGTCCACAGCTTACATGAAGAGGAGCTGAGAAAAGGAATACATGTTTCCTGTGTGATCTGGAATAAAACCATGATAGCCTCCCTGCTACTACTTATATTCAACATATTATTGGAAGCTCCTGACAGGGCAGTTAGGCAAGAAAAGAAAATTAAAGGAATCCAAGTCAGAGGGTAAGTAGTTAAATTTTCAGATTATACAATTTTATATATAGAAACCCTAAATATTTGACCAAAAGGTTATATCTAATAAATTAACTGACCAAAATTAAAGGAATAAAAATATAAATCATATTTATTATAATAATAAACACTATAAAATACTCGGAAAAACAGTGCTTGCAATAGCCACAAAACTAAAATAAATAAATTTAAGAAAATTAAATACCTCAATCTTGAAAACTTTAAAAAGACACTGAGGACAGCAATAAATAGAATGTGGCTCTGTATTCATAAATTGGGAAGACACATTTGTCAGAATGATCATATTCTCCAAAGTGATATACAGATTCAATGAATTCCCCAAAGTACTCATGACATTTATTACATAACAACAAAACAATCAAAAAACTTGTGTAGAACTACAAAAGAATTCAAACAGCCAAATCATCTTGAGAGAGACATGGAACATAGGAGTAATCTTATTACCTGACTCAAAATATACAACAAAACTATAGTGACCAAAAGAGCATGGCATTGACATAAACCCAGATAAGCAGGCTAAGGCAACAAAATTAAACTATTTACAAACAGCTGAATATATATATATATTTGCTGTGTTGAAACACTATGACCAAAAGCAACCTGAGGAGAAAAGGGATTTATTTGACTTTTTTTCCCCACATCACTGCTCATTATTAAAGTCAATCAGGACAGGAACTTGAACCGGAGAGGAACCTGGAAGAATGAGCTGATGCAGAGGTGTTGGAGGAGTGCTACTTACTGGCTTAATCCTTATGGGTTGCTCAACCTGTATTCTTATAAAATCCAAGACCATAAACTCAAGGGTGGCCCCAGAACAAAGAGATGCACCTTTTCCCATCAACCAGTAATTAAGAAAATACCATAGAGTTGGGTTTTTGGAGGTATTTTCTCATTTAAGGTTCCCTTCTTTCAGATGACTCTAGCTTGTATCGAGTTGATAAAAGACTAGCCAGCACAAACCCTTAAATGTACAACTGGGAAAAGGAGAATCTCTTCAATAAACAATATTGGGGAAACTGGCTATCTACATGCAAAAGGATGTTCTTCAAGATAAAAAACAAAAATGAAAACAGTAACAAACAAATAAAACTCTCAAAATGAATTAAAGACTTACCTGTATGACCTGAGATTGTAAAACTCCTAGTAGAAAGCATAAGGGAAGGGCTGAACAGATGGCTCAGTGGTTAAGACCACACACTGCTCTTTCAGAGGAACCGTAGTTCCCAGCACTCACATTAGGTGGCCCACAACTTCCTGTAACTCTGGTCTGGAGAATCCAATGCCCTCTTCTGGCCTCCATGGGCACTTGTTTGTACTCACATACACATACCCACCACACAGGCATTCATGCATGCACATAACTAAAAATAAAATGATTTTTAAAATTCAATTCTGAGAAAACACTTTTTTAAAGGAAAATATAAAAGAAAGCTATACGATGATAAAGATTTTTTTGGCTGTAATTTCGAAAGCAAAAACAGACAAATGAGATTACACACAACGGAAAGCTTATGTACAGCAAAAGAAACAATCAAAACAGTGAAGATAAAAAGATACAGAATAGAAGAAAACACTGGCAAACTATACATCTGAAAGGAGATTACTTAAAATTCATAAGAAACACAAACAACTCCATACAAGAAAACAGGCAATCCTATTTTTAAAATGGGCAAAAGACCTACGTAGACAGTTTTCTTCAGATGTAGGAGTATAGGAGTAGCCAACAAGCATATGGCAAAATGCTCAACGCCTCTGATCATTCATGGAGATACAAATGAAAACGAGAGAGAGAGAGAGAGAGAGAGAGAGAGAGAGAGAGAGAGAGAGAGAGAGAGAGCATCTCACAAGCCCTAGTGTAGTTATTATTGAAAATTCAAAAGATCCCCAAAAAATCCCACCAAGAATGTGGAGACAATTCAACATTTGCATACTGTTGGTGAGAATACAAGTTAATATAACTATATGAAACGTTGGTGTTTCCCCCCAAGTACTGCAAATGACACTCCCTACCATATGACCCACTGGTTCACACCTGGATATCGACCATCATTCAAAGTAGTCAACATGTAGCATTTACCTAGTTGTCCTTCATCTGAAGAGTGAGTAAGACAACATAGTTTTGCTGGCTAGTTTTACATCATCTTGACACAAGGTAGGGTCATCTGGGGAAAAGGAATCTAGGTTTGGCCTGTAGGCAAGTCTGTAAGGTATTTGCGTGATTGATGACTGATATGGGAGGGCCCAGCATATTGTGGGTGGTGACAATTCTGGGCAGGTGTTCCTGGAAGGTATCAGAAAACAAACTGAGCAAGGTAGGAAGGGCAAGCCAGTAAGTGCACTCTTCCATGGCCTCTGCATCAGCTCCTGCCTCCAGGTTCTACCCTGCTTGAATCCCTGTCCTAACTACCCTTGGAGATGAACTATAATATAGAAGTATAAATGAAATAAACCCTTTGCTCCCCATGTAGTTTATAGCCACAGTATTTTATCACAGCAACAACTAAGACAATGATTATACATGATGGAAAAAATTCAGGCATAAACAAGATGAAATCTCACTATTTGGAACAACGTGGGTGAGCCTGTGGAATAGAACGTTAAATGAGCCAGGCACAGAAGTACAAATAGTACATAAGCTTTCTCAGTGTGGAATTTCAACGTGTTGGTCTTACAGAAGTAGAGAGAAGAATGGTGGTGATCAGAGGCTGATCAAGAGGAAGCATGGGTTGGGTATATGTTGATCAAAGTATATTTAACTATAGTTAAACAGAAGGAATAAGAGAAAAGTATCCAGAGACTTACATATAAGTCTACGAATATATACAGATATCTCAGTGTGGGTGGTTGAGAGATGAAGAGGAGGAGTGGGAGGGGCAAAAAAGAGATTGTTACTAATGATCAAAGACTTCTCAAAGCAAATTGTGTGTGTGTGCGCGCACGCGTGCACTTATACCATATGATAGGCTCAGCTGTTTTTCTTCAGGTGCTATCCACTCTGAGTATTTGAGATAGAGTCTCTCACTGGCCTAGAACTAAGTAGACCAGTTGGCTATTGAACCATAGGGACCCACTCACTGATCTCTACTTCCTCAATGCTGGGGTAATAAGTACATACCACCAGACCAGCTTCCTGCTTTATTCTATTCTTGTTTGACATAGGTTCTTGGGAACTGACTTGAATCGTCATACTTGCAAGACGAGTCTGTGATGCCCCAACCCAGAACTCTGGGTTTGGGGTGACAAAAATGTTCCAAAATTATTCAGTGTAACAAAAACTAAAGCAACTGAGTCATACACACTAAATGGTAAAGTGCATGATATGTGAATTGTCTCTCAGTCTTGAAAGGAGAGAATATAGAAGAGGATAGGCAGCTTTTACTTCTTGATTTAATGTAATGGGTATGTAGTAGACTTAAAGAGAAAAATAAACATGGTAGCCATAACAGTGGTAGAGGATTTGCCTAACATGCAGAAGCCTTTTCTATTGCCAATAACAAAACAAAAAATAGATATGGTGGCATGTAGATGTTATCCCAGCTCTACTCAGAGGCAGAAGCAGAATCTTGAGTCTGATGCTAGCCTGGACTACGTAGTGAATTCAAGAGTAGCCTGAGCTACACAGTGAAATCCTGTTTCCAAAGGGAACAAAAGAGAAAGGAAAGAAAAATAAGGGAGATGGGGAGAAGGGAAAAGGAAGAGAGGGATGGCAGGAGGGAGGGAGGGAGGGAGGGAGAAAGAGAGAGAGAGAGAGAGAGAGAGAGAGAGAGAGAGAGAGAGAGAGAGAGAGATCTGAGTTGTTCATAAACAAGTCTGCCACTATTAAAACCCACCTCTGCCAACTTTGGACCATAAAAGAGCAAAACACAGAATACAATAAATTTTAGTAAGGAGAAAAGTTGTACATGGAGACCTCAGGGATTCCTCGGTGGTTCTGTGTATTTTTTCTCTCAGACTCTTGTACCTCTGTTGGATGATAAAAGACCAAAAAAACACAATAAAATATTAAATGTAAAGATAAGAAATCACCTGAGTGGTGTGGGTTGTAGCCAGGTGACATTCGCACTCTGAATTCTAACCCTCTTTCAAAGCTAGTTCAAATCCCACCCTCTTCACTCCCCACCCTGGGTATCCCAGGTCCTTCTCACAGCTTGTAAATCTTGTAGAATTGAGATTAAAAAAAGATGAATCAGGTAAAAGATAAAAGCTTGCGTGCGTCAATATTTCCCAAGCCTGAGAACCATATAACCTCTCCAGTAGAAAAAAAATCATTGTCTTATTCCCCAATATTAAATTACCTTATAACATTTTGAATATACAAGTGTAACAGAAAGCACACATCCACTATAGGTTTATGTTTTGTAAAGAGTTGCAAAATAATGAAAGAAATTTCATAACCCAAATCAAGTTTACTGCATGCTACATATTACAAAACTAAATCACCAATGGCAACTGGAGTGTGGGTCCGTGTTTTCTGGTTGTCTTTGTTAGGAGTTCTTTTGCTGTGAAGAAACACCATGACCAGGGCAATTCTTATAAAGGAAAACATCTTATTGAGGCTAGCTTACAGTTTCAGACATGTGGTCCATTATCATCCTAGTGGGAAATATGGCAGCATATAAGTAAACGTGGTGTTGGAGACAGAGCTGAGAGGTCTACACCTGGATCTACAGGCAGATGGACTGTGTGCCACCAAGCCTGGGCTTAAGCATCTGAGACATCAACTTCTTCCCCCCAACCCCCTGTGACACACTTCCTCCAACCAGACCATACCTACTCCAACAAGACCATACCTCCTAATAATGCCATTCCCTATGGGCCAAGCATTCAAATACATGAGCCAATGTAGGCCATTCCTATTCAAACCACAAGATTCTTCTTGGTTTGGCCTGATCTGTTAACCTGTTACCTGTGTATCTGTAGAAAGAGCCTTTCAGAGCTTTATTTTCTGGTCTATAAAATAGATCAGCAGTCACATTATGAGGCTACTTTGAGGCTTACACATGTCTGAAAAGAAAGTTCTAGACAATTGTGAGGGACTAGAATGCATAGGAATGTGAAGCATTGCTCTGTGCAGTACCTGGGGCATCATAGGTATTCAAAATCGAATAGTGATATGGCTGTCATCAATAGGATTAGGACTTTTTTCTCTTGTATGTATGTATGGGCCGTGTGTGTCTTCATCAATATTCCATTGCTATAAAGAGACACTATGACTGTACTGGCTGGTTTTGTGTGTCAACTTGACACAAGCTAGAGTTATCACAGAGAAAGGAGTCTCCCTTGAGGAAGTGCCTCCATAAGATCCAGCTGTAAGGCATCTTTTCAATTAGTGTTCAAGGGTGTGAGGGCCCATTGTGGGTGGTAGTCTTGGGTTCTAAAAAAAAGCAAGCTTGAGAAAGTCAGGGGAAGCAAGTCAGTAAGTGGCATCTCTCCATGGCCTCTGCATCAGGCCCTGCTTCCTGACCTGTTTGAGTTCCAGTCCTGGCTTCCTTTGGAATTCCTATGTGGAAATGTAAGCTGAATAAATCCTTTCCTCTCCAACTTGCTTCTTAGTCATGCTGTTTTATGAAGGAATAGAAACCCTGACTAAGACAATGACCATAAGACTCTTATTTTTAAAAAATAAAAATCATTTAATTAGAGCTTGCTTACAGTATAGAGGTTTAGTCCATTGTCAGCATGGTACCATGCAGGCAAACATGGTGTGGGAGAATTAACTGAGGTTTTTATATCCATATCATCAGGCAGCAGGAGGAGAGAGACATTGGACTTAGGTTGGGGTTTTGCAACCTCAAAGCCCATCTCCATTGATAAACTTCCTTCAACAAGGCCACACCTCATAATCCTTCTCAAGTAGTGCAACTCTCTGATGATTAAGCATAGACACAAACACACACACACACACACACACACACACACACACACACACACACATGAATGGCCCCCTATGGGGGGCATTCATACTCAAACCATCACAGTGTGTATGTGTGAGTGAGTGAGTGTGTGTGTGTGTGTGTGTGTGTGTGTGTGTGTGTCTGTGTCTGTGTCTGTGGGAGAGAGAGAGAGAGAGAGAGAGAGAGAGAGAGAGAGGCATACAGAGAACAAGATACATACAGACAGAGAGGGAGAAGGGAAGGGGACAGGGTGGGGAGGCAGAGGGGAGGAGAGAGAGAGAGAGCGAGAGAGAGAGGGGGGGGGCAAGAGGACAATCTTGGGTGTTGTTTCTCAGAGCTATATATCTTGTTTGTTGAAACAGAGCCTGTCATGTTTTCAAAGCAAGTACTTTACTGATTGACCTATCTGTGGACTAGGCTGTCTGGCCAGTGATGCCCAGGGATCTTCCTGTCTCTATGTCCCCAGTCTGCAAGGAACCACACTGAGCATTTGTTACATGAATTCTGGGAAATGAACTCAGATCTAAAGGCTTACCAACTGAAACATTGCCCCTAACCTGTTAGACTGTCTTTCTAACCTTGTAATTAGAAGAAGCAGAGTTAGAATCAACTAAGTAAGTGATCTTCAGTCATACCAATTACTTCCTGTCAACATACTCCTGGGAGAGTCTTCAGTATAGACAGAAGACATTTTGACATTAAGTTTCTTTCTGGTTGTGAACTGACTTCACCTGAACAGTATTTCAAACCTAGAGAGCATAATAGTGATGGCACAAGGACATTTCCTTTTGCTTCTCAATTTGTTACCAACCTTGTTTCTTGTTGGTTTTCACTGATGGAACCAAACTCACACTGTTGTTTCTAATAGCATTTCAGGCTGCCATTCTACATGAGACGCAAAACTATGAGGAACTGAAGAGGGAACGTGGTGGGAAGTATAAAGAGAAGCCAGTGAGAGAATCAGAGCCAACATCGGTCAGGTGAGTCAGTGGGACCAATACAGCAACACAGATGGAGACAATGTCAGTTCTCTGCTTACAGCACTGTGATGTGACTGCCTGAGGTGTGACCACTGGGGAAGCTGGACAATGATACTCGCAGACCTCCTTCTGCAGGTCTCACAAACTCTTGCATAACTATGATTATTGAAAAATTAGAAGTGTTAAAAATGTGCAGAGTTAACGAAGAGCATGCTCTGAGCTGATGTGTTGAGGAGTGATCTTGATGTCAGTGATATTCCTAGACAGTCATGAAAATAAGGAGTCATGTGATCCCTAGTGGAAACCAGCACCATGACCAGCAAACAAATCAGCGCATATATGCTTTGGCATTAAGGTGGCCTAGCCTTGTCCCAGGACTGCTGCTCTTTGTGTCATCCTGGGATAGTACATTTTACTAGTATGTGGGGTGCATGCGTGTGTGTGTGTGTATGTGTGTGTGTGTGTGTGTACATGCATGTATGCACATGCATGCCATGGTGAACTCTTGGAGGTGGTGGAGGACAGCTTTTTTTTTTCTTTTCTTTTTTCTTTTTTTCCGGAGCTGGGGACCGAACCCAGGGCCTTGCGCTTGCTAGGCAAGCGCTCTACCACTGAGCTAAATCCCCAACCCCGGAGGACAGCTTTTATGAGTTGGTTTTCTCTTTCTGCTATGTGGGTCCCAGAGATCAAAGGCAGGTCTTTTGGCTTGGGAGAGACTTCATTTACCCACTAAGCCATTTCACCAGCCCAATAATACTTTTTAACCTGATTTTTAAAAGTGCCTTTGAGTAATTCCTATGACTAAATAAACAAATTCTAGTAACAATTTATTCCATGGTACATGTTTTATTATCATGTGTCTTCATGTATTTGCAAGTAAGTGCATTTGCCTTCAGAGGCCAGAGAGGGTGTTACCTCCCCTAGAGATAGAGTTAAGGGCACTTGTGAGAGACCTGTGGTGATTGCTGGGAAGCTCTGAGGAGCTGTGCATGCTCTAAATCACTGAGACATCTCTCCAGTCCTGGTGGCAAGTGCTGTAAGACTTCATTACTAGTAGGAATATAGTATTCTACACATTTTACCAAGAAGACACCAAGGCTCTGATAGGTCACTCCACTTTGTCTAGAGTCATAGAACGTACAAGTAACTGAACTGAACTGGGATCCTAGTCTAGGTTTGTCTGGCGACAGAACCAAATCTTGGAACCAACATTCACATGGCTCACAGCACCAAGAACCTTCACTATGCTGCTAGGGGTGAGAGAGAGAGGGGCCAGACAGACCCACTATCAGTGGATCATGTTCTATGTGTGTCTGGTGGCTTTTAGAATAGTACTAAACACACACACACACACACACACACACACACACACACACACACACAAACTAAGCTTGGATCCTAGGCTAGGTTTGTCTAGTTACAGAACCAAATCTCTGAACCAACATTTAAACAGCCTCACAGCACCAAGACCTTCACTATGCTGGTAGGATATATATGATAGATAATAAATTGATGATAGATACAGTATATGAAAGGTGGTAAATAGATGATATAGGTAAGTGGTGGATTGATAGATGATCGGTAATAGGCAGCTGATAGGTGATGCTGGGTAGATAAAATAGGTAAGTAGAGGACTTATACATGGATAACATGTAGATGATAGACAGGTAATAGATACATATAGATAGATAGATAGATAGATAGATAGATAGATAGATAGATAGATAGATTATAAGCATATTCCCCAGATCTAGACTCAAAATTCAGAACATTTTGGGGCCACTACAATACTACAGACAAAAACACTCTACCTAACCTCATACTATAGACCATCAAGTGTGCTAAAAGTATTGTACAGTACCACTTTCATATTTTGACAATTTTGTACAGTGTGTATAACGTATATATATATATGAAATGTGAATTATTTTTCTGCTTAGGTTTGGCTCCCATGCCCAAGACATCTCATTCTATATTTGCAAATATTTCAAAATTCAAAATATCTGAAATTTGAAATCCCTCCAGTCCTGGACTTATATAAACAGCTTTTCTATTTTCATCTCAACTCAGATATCCCGTTCTCGGATATGTCAAAGGCAGAAAATTTGACCATCACATGTATTACTGGCCACTTTGCCCAAACAGCATGCTCCTACAGTGAGGCGAAAGGATACAGGCTTCCTGCTAGTGATTTTGAATTGGAATTGTTTTACTTTCTTCTGAACAGTTCAGGTTTTTATATTTTTTAAAAATGAGGTCAGTAGGGGCATGGGGGGAATTACATGTTATATTCAATTGATCAGGAAATTAGTCCCAACTCTGTACTTCTCTTAGTAAAGACAGACATGGCCAAGTTGTCCTCAGACATCCTCTCCCACCCGTGAATGGCAGCCAAGCTCTGGGGCAGAAGGTAACAGATTTCTGGAATGCAGCCTTTGGGCACCAGCAGTCCATCACGTGGGAATGAAGAAGAATCTCTCCTACAACTGAAACCACAGAGGGGTTAGAACAGGAGGCAAGATAATTACCTACCTGGAGAACCGCCAGGGGAGCAGCCTGGGCCTCTCATGGAAAGCGCCATGGGAAATGTGATGACCACATTCGGTAAGGAGAACCTCGGATTCCTACCTGATCTGATAGGCAAGGTCAAGGCAGGACGCTGATCCCACAGACAGGAGGGGCTGGCGCCATCCTTTAGCCAATGTGTGAAGCCAGGTGAGCTCTTCATGATGCAGAGATGGACCTCGGGATTAACCTTAGCTGGTTTTCTCAGGACTTAAGTTTCTGGAGTCCTCATGTCCTGTTTCCTTCTATCAAAGCCTTGAAGTCTGAGGGTCTTAGTGCATGTGGTGGGACCATGCATCTTCTCTATTACGAGTTCCCTCTGGGTGCTCACATGTGTATTCCCCTGGGATTCTCCTCCCTCTGTACCCATCTACCTGCTACTACCAACACTTTCAGGACATGGCTTCCTGATCTGTTTCCTGACCCTCTGTAATGGTTACTCTTTGTTGTCAGTGTGACTGGATTTATAATTGTGGATGCCTCTAAGTGTGTTTGTGAGGGTGTTTCCATGAACTGGAGACTTGAATAGAATAAATGGGGAGAGGAACTACTGGAAAATCAGCAAAGACACCTCTCTGGCTAGCTGTGATATGAAGGGTCTTCATTTTCTCCTGCTGCTATGAGCTGCTCCACATCCCAGTCACAATGGACCTAGCCCTATAGGGAGACTCTTATTTAAATTGCATATCAGATATTGGTGTCACAAGAACTACTATAGTCCCAGAGGAGTTGGGAACTACCCCTAGGGATGCACTGTGCCTTGTAACCCTCTCTGCTACACCACTTGTAATACTAGTTCCTAAACTCTGGGTCTGCTCACTGCCCTGCAGATTCCCTACAAAATACACCTATTTGTAGGTAGCCGCTCTCTTCTCTCCCCCTCTCTCTCTCTCTCTCTCTCTCTCTCTCTCTCTCTCTCTCCCCTCCCCCCCTCTGCTTTTCTATATCACATGGGCTCTGTTACACAGATTGCTATTACACACATTTCATGAATTGTGATAGATCATCAACTTCATTGATTCATAGGCAATTTATAATTTTCAAACATGCCACCGTTTCACTCCATGGAACAGAAGCCGTTACGAAAGCAGAGGAGACTGGAGTAAGCATGGAGGAATCCAGCACTGAGCACGGGGCTCATTTGGGCCCCTGTGTTCACTTGCCATTTGCCCATGAGTAGACCCTGTAGGATTCCCTGCTCGATACTCTCAGTACCTACTTCTTCTGCGGCCATTCATGGGAGAGTCCAGGATGGGGTCAGTTACTTCCTGCATTTCTCTGACTGATGAGTTGCTGTGGCTTCCGAGAAGCAGTGATGATCATGCAAATAGGATGAGAGAAACCAAGGAATAGGTGCCTCAAGGCTGACCTTCTGTTTGCTCAGAACTCCCTGGGGCTGACCCAGTTCCCCAAAGTCATAATTATTTGTCGGCTACACTTAGCAAACGGAAGGAAGTCTCCTCTTATTTCACACCCTCAATGAGCTTCCTGCATTCACCTGACAATACTGCACACATGGAGTGTGTGCCCTGTGACCCCCATCTCAAAAGTCCCTTGTAGAAACAGTAAACTCTGAACTCAGGTGCCGTAGTCTTCCTCTTAAGCCCATGACCAAAATCTGCCTTGGAAATGCTATTGGCACAGTCCTGCCTGGCCAGGGCCTTAGTCTACAACTTAGTATCCTCTGTTTATTATCATCTCTTTTATCATATTCCCATATCTACCAAGTAGGGGTCACCCTCTTTAAGGTAATTAAGACTAACTCATTCAAAAAGTATATTCAGCAAGCACTTTTGTGTGTGTGTGTGTGTGTGTGTGTGTGTGTGTGTGTGTGTCTTTCACCAGGTTATCGTGTCTTCTTAAGTGTGTTTTTTAAAAGAACTGCTCTTGTTTTATGTTGCTGTTCCAAATTTCAAAATTGCCTAGGCTTTGTGTTCTCTTCCAACCATATGCTTCCTTCAGCCCTTGCTATTTCTTGCATGGCATTTAGAGTGTGAGTTTGGTGCAGGAATACGTATATTGCAAGGAGGCTTTGCCACCTGTATTTACCAGAGCAGCTGACATTTCTAAGTCAATCAATAAATAGTTATTGAACAAACCAATAGATGAATGACCATGGGCATTCTGGGTGTCCTACTTAGACACTGAAGAAGCCACAGCTTTCTATGTGACAGAGCCTTGCCCTAAAAACCAGGACACTGGTCCATATGCCCAACCACATTTGTGGCAACATTTTCATTGCAATGATTAGCTGGGTTATTGGATTTAATTATGTATCCTTAGAGTACTAGAATGTACTACTAAATGCCTAAGGAAAAAGAATATCCCAAGGATGATTCTCTTCCTGGAATTCAAATGTGCTCAATACAGTGGCTCTGGTTTCATTTTGATATCCTCTGAGCGTGGTAACTCTTGCTCTCAGCAGATAGACCTTTCCTATTCCTGCACTTTCTACGTTTTGAAAGAATTCTTCACCGACTGTGTTGTTACAAAGCGTACAACCAAGTTATACAATTTAAACATGTTTTAGGCCAACAAGATTAAAATGATCTACTTAGCTCCATACAGCAGCACGTTAATCAGAGTGTGTAGAATTGATTAAACATATTTTTACATGGGGATGCTGTTCTGTGAATCGTGGGAAGATGCATAACACTATATAATGATTGTATTTCTGGTTCCTCAGAAGTTAGCATTTGGAATTTGGTAGCTAAGAAGTTCCAAAGCCCCTTATTGGGATCTAGATGACAGGACAGCCATCATAACCAGTATTGCCCTCATTCTGAGACCTTTCATTTACCGATGCCTGTGGGAAGAATGGCAAACTGAGACGGCAATGAGGATCTGTCTTATTTTCCCACCCAAGTGGCTGAGATGCCTCTTAATATATCAAAGTGGATCTGCATCCCTCCATTCTCCTGGAATTCCTCAGTTTCTATCTGTTACAGGGATGGGCTGCCCTCCCCCAACCAACTCATGCTCCTTATATAATCCAGCCATTTTGGTTACTTTGGCCCTTTTTACCCTTCACCCTCCTGGCCTCTTGGTTCCCTGGCTCTCCTCTCCCCCATCTCATCAGCTGGCCTGACTCGGGATTATTTTCACTCTGGACTCTTGCAGGTGTCTCTGCCTCATTCTATGCTCTTCCTCCTATCTTCAATGAAGCGTCCCCACCACCTTACCTAGGAGCAGTCATGGCCTCCTTTCATATGTCCTTTTGTCATTCACCAAGCTTATTCTCCAGGTGTCCCAAGGAATCTTTGGGAGTTGATAAAGGACCTGATTTGGCAGTGGCAATATAGGCTCCCCAGGGAGTCTCTTTGTCTTTTTAAATTGGACTTCCAGAAAAAAAGGTTGTTTTAATAAAAGATTCTGCTGCTGAGGGATAGGTGGAGAACCCACAGGCAGAATCAATAAAAACAAAGAATTGAGACAAAGGGCTGGGGTTTCACAGGCCTAGGAATACATTTCCCACAAAATAGGATAAAAGGGGACTTTCCTGCTGCCTGTTAAGACAAGGGGACAATGTATACAAGATATCATTGAGACTGTGTGTAATGTGGTTAGCGGTTGGTTTCTTATAAGGAGACAACACCATCACTGATGTCTGCACAGTTCCTTTTCAAACATAAATGTCACTATGTATGTTTAATGTTACTTTTGTACACTTAAGGTATTCAACACTAAGCAATGGGATACATATATACACAGTAAAAAAGCTTGTACACTGATGAGGTAAAGCACACTTCTTGCCTTAGCCACCTCTACTGGAACTTCTCAGACAGTAACGTGTGCACAAATTACTCAGAAATCTTCTCAAAAGACAGAATCTGAGTCCCTCAGTCTAGAGAAGGGTGATTAGTCTATGGCCAGCAAACTCTTTCATGGCATGGATATTTCTAGAATATGGGCTGGGCTTTGAATAACAAGGCCCTCAGTCTCTGTCTCTAGAGCCACCTCCAGAGCTGACTATGGTGACAGCTCTCCAGAGACCGAGGCAGGAAGATCCAAAGTCATGGAGTAAGACTGTCTCAGAGACAGCAAGGTGGGAGAGACGACTCGGTAGTTCAGAAGGCCTACCGTTCTTACAGTAGGCTCCAAGTTCAGTTCCCAGCACTGTGTCATGTGGCCCACAACTATAACTCAGCTCCATGGGGTGCAACGCCCTCTTCTGGCCTCCCCAGGCACGTCCACAGACACACACAGAGATACACATACACATACATAACTTTTAATCAATCATCAAAGAAAACAAGAAGAAACAAAACAAACAAACAAAAACACAGTAACAGCAGCAAAAGAAAGGCCCAAGCAGCCCCTGCCTAGGACATCTTGAGAAAGCCTTGTTTAACCTTGGCATTGCTCTGTTCTTTGGTAAAATGCTAAACAATTAAAGCTGCAGAGCGAGTCCTTTACCACAAGGTTTGCCACATACGACGCAGGAGTCTTAGCTAAATATACATTTCAGCTAAATGACACACAGAGAACACTAGGGTTCCAGCACACTGCATATCTACACAGTTGCCATTTGTCTGGAACTCACATTTATTCTTTCTTTTTTTTTTTTTTTTTTTTTTCCGGAGCTGGGGACCGAAACCAGGGCCTTGCGCTCACTAGGCAAGCGCTCTACCACTGAGCTAAATCCCCAACCCCCTCACATTTATTCTAATGTCTGGTTTCATTCATTCAATCCAGCAGCCCAACTTCCCACCAACACAGCACGGCCCATCTCATCTCCTGCAATTAGATGATGGCCCAGAGCAGAACCTACCCCACCAGAATGCCATCAGCACCATAAGATGGGGCTGGTTTCTCTGTTTTCAGTACGTGCACAGAGGCAAGCAAGTTCATCATTAGGTTCTGGCTCCATCCCTATCAACCTATGAGCTCCTGGAAAGAAGGGATGTGTCTTCCTGTCCCTAGCTGAGAAAAAAATGATAGCCAGGAGTCATACAAATACTTAACAGGCATTTTCCGGATGAGCCCAGTCTCTCATCCAAGTGCTGCGGTTGATGATAGGGCAGGCTTTGGACTGAAGTTGGATGATCTTGAGGCTTTGGGACCAGGGCCAAGCTGGGGTCAGAAAGACACACAGTAATCATTGTAGGGGGAAAAAAGAAAAAGGTTAATCCAGCGAAGGAGTTTCTGCCTGTGTTTTAGCACCGAGCGCTCTCTTAACTTCAGTAGATTAGGTACCTAATCTGCCATACTCAAAATAATTGTCCCCACATTTCGCTTGCCATTTCTTCTAAAAGCCTCACTGTTTATCATCCATCTTTTTCTTCATTCGCCTGAGGAATGAAGCCACATTAACTTGGATTAACACTGTGTCGCTTTTACTCCCCTTTGTGGTGATCTGCAGTGAGACTGGATGGATCTTACCGAGTAGAATCAAATTTAAGGGTACAGAGGCGTTAGACAGCCTGTGACATATGCTGGCTAAAGAGGCCATCCTGAGCAGTCTAGAGGGGGATGTGTGATATGTTTGAGTGAATTTGTTAAGCACAGCAAGTCGAAGTAAGTATGAATGTCAAGAGAGAGACAGAGAGCAAAAGATCGGACTGGGTGCTCAAAACAGGCAGGCAGCAGGAACAGTCTGGAAAAGTCCCTTTAAGGCGGTTGGCTGAGGTCCACAGCAGGGAATCCAGGGTAGGAAGGCGTCACCCTGGGTGAGGCTTCTGAGTAGAACAAATAGCAAGGGACACAACTTTATCAAACTGGGTGCTCACAGCATACAGCAGGAACCAACTGGGGAAACTGAGGCAGTCAGCTGGCGTTCCCAGGTGAGCTTTCTCTCTATGGCTTTCCTTCCTCACTGTGCATTTATAGCATGGGATAAACAAGAGTAGTCTGATGGAAGAGGTTTGCCCTTTTTATCCATTCTCAAGAGCACAGTGTTTTTACTCTTCCCCTGTTTTTCCCTTTTGTCCTTTCCGGTCACAGTCAGGAAGCCCATCCCATCCCAAGACAAAGGAACTTGGAAGATACCTGGAGATAGGCAATTTTAGGTCTGAAAAGAGCTGAAGCCAACTTCTCAGATAGTTTAGACAGCAAGTGACAGCCAATGTAATGTACAGTACAGTGTCTTTTACCAACCCCTTCCCAAGTCTCTGAAGGTTCTTCTGTTAAACACTAGAAAACCTTGGAGTGTGTCCTAAGGGGTACAATCAAGACGGCACTGTCAACTTTCAGTGACCACATGCTGCCTTCTGAGCGTACACCTTCTTGAGAGTTACTGGTACCCAAGTCAAGATAGGGATGGACTGTGCGTGCAGGAAGGGAGTACATGAGGTAGGACAGGATTGTTTCCATCTTTCTGACAGATGGGACTGTGTGTCACACGGTCGCCATGTGGCAACACTGATGTTTTCTTCTGTGGCAATTGACACAGGAATGGTTACCTCCCAAACCACACTAAACTGTGGAAGGCCCATCGCCAAGCAGCAATTTCATTTTAATTCGTTTTTCAACATTTACCCAGGCTTAGGCTTCATTTGGTACATGTAATAGCTGGCAAGCCAAGTTTCCTTTATGAAAACCGAGAATCCACATACAGAGTAATTACTCAGAGGAGAGCGAAGCCGCCCTCGGTCAAACAGCGCCACTCTAAATATTGACACTGTGTAGGCGCTGCTCAGGGTTAACTATTTGGATCCTGCTGGTTTCCATGGGCGGTGCTGTCTGTGGAACAAAACACGAAGACGGAAGAGGAGGAAACTAAATCACATGTACAACCTTCAGAAATCACATCTGCTCAGGACTTAAACCTTCTGGTTCTCACTCCCTACATGAGACCCTGCATATGTGGGCTTGTTTCCTGAGGAGTCGGACACTGACCATTTTACCCGTCATCCATGATTCCTGAAAGGGCGGCTGTGGCAGTGAAGTGTCTTGGGTACCAGGAAATCATCGTCCTGACTCTCCTTGCTCTGGGTGTCCCTGACATCCCTCCCACCAAGGTCAATCTCCGTCAACAGGTGCCCCATGTTTCTTCAGTAACTACTCGCACTGAGTATCTTTCCATGTCAAGAATTTCTGGAGGAAGACACTGACTGTCTGGCTGAGCCCAGGGTGGAAGAAGAGAATGATTGTCCCCAATGTCTCTCTGTTCCTAGAGGCAATGGCTTTGGGTGAAAACAGTCATCAATTCCCAAAATAACCAGTTCTCACTCTCATTGTAAGAAGTCAACCCTCAAGAAGATGTTAAGTGGGAAGAGAATCCCAAAGTATTCATTCCACAGAAAATACCCCCTTGTTCTATCTGCAAAGGAAAAGCCCACACATCCACATGACAGGTATTCTAATTATCCTCACTTATCAGCTTGACACAGCCCACAGTCATCAGAGGGAGTTTCAAATGGAGGATTACCTCCTCAGATCAGATTGGTCTATGAGATGCCTACAAGGCATATTCTTGATTGCTAATTGATGTAGGCGGGCAAAACCACCGTGGGCAGGGCCACCCCTAGGCATGTGAGCCTGGGCTGTGTAAGAAAGGTAGCTGAATATGAGCTAGAGGCAAACCACTCTACAATCATCCCTCTGTGGTTGCTGCCTTCTGATCCCTGCCTTGAGTTCCTACCCTGACACCTCTGTGACCTAAAAAGGTGAGATGGAATAATCCTTTCCCTCTCCAACATGTGCTCGGTTCTGCTGTTTATCACAGTAACAGGAAGCAAAGTAAGAACAACCAGTTAGCCTCGAGTACCTGACCAATGTCTTCCTCATTCCCCACAGCACTTGGATAACTAGCTCCTCTCTTAGAGACACTAGTACTCACTGCAGGGCCTATCAGCTTGAGACTGGGAATCTGATGGTCAGTCTGAATAAGAATATAAGAATCTGAAAGTATGAATGTCCTGCACTTGCTCATTTTTAGATGTGAAAATCCAACCCAAGAAATTTACACACACACACACACACACACACACCCTACATGGAGGGGAGGGCAGAGGGAGGATGGAAGGGAGGGAGGGAAGGGAGGAGGAAGAGAGAGAGAGAGAGAGAGAGAGAGAGAGAGAGAGAGAGAGAGAGAGTCAACAAGTGAGTAAAAGCTTTTCAATCCGTCAATCATCGTGGCTGGTTGGAGAGTTTACCCACAGTTTGACTGTGGAGAACGAATATCCCAAGCTAATAGCCGTTGGACCCTTTCCTGGAACGTGTGACCATGCTTGGCTTTCCTGACCATGCTTGACTTGTTACTTTAGTCACCCAAGACTCAGCATCCTCGTCTATAGAAATTGGCAGCCTTTTGGTGAGGGTGAAAGGAAATGTAGACAGAAGAGCCTTACATAGCCCTTGCGTAGCATCATTCTAGAAGAGAGCCCGGTTGCTGGGGCTGGGGAGATGGATGTCTGTAAAGTGATGGTCGCAAACAAGGAGGCTTGAGTTTGAACCCCAGAACTCACATGAAAGAAATCTAACCATGTAGAAGAAAGAGAAATGTTGTGGCCAGACAGTCTAGAAAAGTCCAGGTTCAGTGAGAGATGGGCCTCAAATGTAAGATGGGAAGAGATTGAGGAAGTCATTTCACAAGTGGCCTCTGACCTCTACATACATGTTTTTTTGTACACACATGTACACACACACACACACACACACACACACACACACACACACACACACACACTCCTCTAATCCCTTTCTAGAAGAATTATAAGCTGAAGCAGTCTGGATTTACTCATCTATCACAGGGCCCTGTTTACACCTCAAATGACTCAAACAAAATATAGAAACAGCCTTGTTTCGTCTTAAACTGCTCATTACTTTAATTCACATGGCACAAAGTTAACCTCAAAATAAAGGAGGGACATAGTCCATCTGGGTATCCCACTCTGCTAAATTGGTTTCCAGCATTTCTAGGGCTGGTGAGAAAATCAGATGATGGCTAGGACCAGGAAAGGGTATGATGGCCCACAGCACAGGCTCCCACTGTTTGTCAGCTTAGGATGGGGTGGTACCAGTCATTCCTTCCCAAAATGCAGGCCAAGATGGCCAGACAGCTCTTTGCCACTGCCACACCAAAGCCCATCTGATGAAAATGCTTTCCCAGGGGCCACTTTTTCCCACTCCTACCTTTTACACCAATTTCATGCATATTTTTGGTTCAATTGTGTTCAAATTTTGTGCTGTATTGCTTATGCCCTTCTAAGCCAGTGTCACAGAACATGATTAAAGTTGAAATTTCCATAATGCATTATACATATCTATATTATATAATTTATAATATTATGCATAGTGGTGTGCAAATGAAGGCTAGGGAAATAATTATGAAATTGATACATAGTGATGTCTAAAGTGTGTAGCTCAGCATTCTTATTTGGTTTAGGTTCGGTTGCCCCCCCCCCCTTTTGGCTATAGTGGTTTTTGCTTTCAGACAAGCATTACTGTGTAGCCTGGCTGTCCTGTAACTCACCTTATAGATCAGGCTGACCTCAAATTCTAGATCCTCCTCCCTCACTCACAGCAGTTCCTTCAACCACAGAAAGCCTCTGAGCAGATCACCCAGTAGGTCTGATGATTGAACCTAGTTGGCGTTAGCATTGGGTTTTTTGTTTGTTTTTGTATAGGAACCATGAGTTTGCACATATTTTTAAGTTCTGCCATTAGTCAAGACAGACTTGATTAAAATGTTTATGAAATGTGACCAGTGGACACTGGCGTGGGTTCTTGTGTCTGCTGGGGCAGTGCTGGGGTACCCAGAGAGAAGGGGAGACTGGCAAGTTACCACTTCTTTTGTGATTTTATGTCAAGTTATCCCTCTAGTCTTACTTATAAACCTCAGATGCTCAGAGTTTTCACACTGATAAATCCTTAAGCACTGTCAGTATGAATTCAAAATTATACAAACCAATTTCCCAATGCTTTGATAGCACACGGATTTTCCTAATTAAATTCAGGAAAATAATGACCCATGATCTCGTCACTTCGAGAGTCAAGTAATTTTTAATACATCATCTTAGTTTAAATCATTTCCTTGCTAACTGTAGTGGGTTCTACATTCTAGTCTCAGGTGCTGGAGAGATGGCTCAGCAGTTAAGAACACTTGCTTATGTGAACCCAACTTCAGTTCCCACAACCTGTGTCAGGTGACTCCAGATCCAGGGGATCCAAGGTCCTCCTCTGACCTCTCCAGGCACCCACATACTCGAGGCATACATTCACATAAACACACCCATATATGCACACACATAAATAATAAAGATAATAAATATTTAAGTTCTAATCCAGTTGGAATTTTCATCTTCTTAATTTTTTTCTGCTTACCACTATAGTATAAGTAATTACATCTGTGTTGATATAGAGTGGACACAAATTATAACAGATTCTCATAGATCTTATTTTATAAGCTATTTCATGCAATAAAGCGGGCAATAACAATAAACACTATCTGAGGCATTAAGCTCCCATCTTTGTAACTGTGGTCATCTGGACACACCTACTGGTAATTGAATCCTTTTGGGGAAATAGGCCCAAACTACACTATGTTCCCATTGCATACACAGTGGACCAAAAGAGCTGTGATCTTGAGTAGTGTTCTCATTTCTGGAAAGCAGATGGGGAAAAAAGGGATCTCTCCTCCAAGTAAAAGCGTCCATGCTCATACTGGTATGCCTGGTGTTTCATCACAAAGTCAATGGGATGACAATGCAAATTATACGTCTCTGAAGGGCCCAGTAGTGGAAACGAGACACAAATGAAGCACACAGTATAGGGATCTGTGGAGATGTGTGGATGGGGAGGGGGTAGACGAGAGAGAGAGAGAGAGAGAGAGAGAGAGAGAGAGAGAGAGAGAGAGAGAGAGAGAGACAAGCAACAAAACCCTAAGAAGAGACCTTGCAGGTGAAAAGGACGTTACAGGGCAGGTGATGGGCAACCGCACAGTGGTCGTCCATCCAGGGAGTCTGCCAACTTTCAGGACCAGGAATTATATTTTTGGAGTAATTAAATCTTTATTATAAAGAGCTTTCAAAATAAAGGCATCACACAGTGATATCAGCCAGACCCGATGTGTATAATCCTGTACAGTTAAAATAGCACTTCCGGAGCAGTGGAGTTTCACGCTGGATTTTACACTTCTATTATCAATTGTATTTTTATGTGCTTATCTACCACAAAAGAGGAGACATAATGACAAAAAAGTATGACAACAATTAGTTTCATGTCCTCTTTCACCATTCACGTCCCTCATATACAGATCCTAGCCTAA
This sequence comes from Rattus norvegicus, assembly GCF_021556685.1. Lineage (NCBI taxonomy): Eukaryota > Metazoa > Chordata > Mammalia > Rodentia > Muridae > Rattus > Rattus norvegicus. The sequence goes on from NC_141541.1 coordinate 77,006,156, forward strand.
AATACACGTACATATGCACACCTGCGCACGTGCGTGCAAGCACACACATACAGAGAGAGGGGGGAGGGGGGATGGAGGGAGGGAGGCACATGTGGATGCAGTTTAACATGTAAAGGAGAACAGGAAAGGATAACCATTTGATAGTAAGGAAGGATGAACTTCAGGTCATGGACATGGGAATAATTAAATTTTGAAGAAATCACAATAAAGAGTTGCCTCTTTAAAAGGGCATTGCTTACCTCAGGATCATTCATGGTGGTTTTCTATGTGTTTCTGTGTTTTGAAATTCTATGATTCATATATCCCCATGTGTGCATACCATCCTAAAATTCCCCATCTCCGGTGCCACGTCCTGTGTTGTGCTTGGACCTCAGACCGCCATCCTGCAGGCGCTGGTTGATACACGGAGCACAGAACTGGCCAGAATAACATTGGTGATTAGATGGCAGCACTGTTACAGAAGAGGTTTCTTGATCAACCTACCATGCACATAACGACCTGGGAGCCAGGCGGTAACAGCTCTGGCTTCTTCAGGCAAATGTGGTTTGAATTCATTAAAAGCTTCTGGAATTTCCTCATCTGGAAAGAATGCCAATGCAGACAAATGAAGCATTTTTAGACCGAATTGCTCATCACTGCTGTGTGCATGGCCAATTCCTTCCCCACAATTCACTTTTTATCCCTCTTATATAACCTTCCTGACTCAATCCCCCCATGCACATCGAGTTTCAGAATTCCAGCTCTTCAAGATTCTAACGTTCAGGACTTTTATGATTCTCTGTGTTCCTCTTTTCAGGATTTAGGATTTTGGCATTCAGAACTCTGCCTTAAAGGATTTTGATCAGTAATCAATTTTATATGCCACTTGATATATAAAGGAATTAACTATCCATTCTTCGTATTTTCTTAAAAGTTCTTCTAAATGAAGACTGAATTTTGAAGGGCTAGAGAGAGATTTCAGCTCTTGACAGTGTATGTGCTCTTGCAGAGGACCCAAGTCCAATTCCCAGCACCCACATCAGGTGGATCCAGAGGACCTGATGCCCTCTTCTGGCCTACTTGGACATTGGACTTACGTATACAAGTGCTTCTCTCTCTCTCTCTCTCTCTCTCTCTCTCTCTCTCTCTCTCTCTCTCTCTCTCTCTCTCTCATGTGCACATGATAAAAAAATTTTTTAAAATAGAGCTCCCAAGCACACTCCTGAGTGGCCTACTTTCTCTAGCTATGGTCGATGCCTGGTAGGGGGATATCACATTCAAAACATAACAGCAAACCCCTGTAAGATTTAAAAATTATATATCAAGAGTATTCCTTCAACATAACACTTGAAAAAAAATTGCCTTTATTTACTGTAAATCTGAAGCCTTGTATGGCTTCGGAAGTATCCAGTTTCTACAGGCTCACTAACATTTCTGAAAATTACATGTGCCTCATGCGTCTTCTTTGACTTAATTTTTTCTTTTTCTGCCACTTTGATGGAAGCTTTCGTTTGTAAGCTGCTATGACCACTCATGTCAGCTTATTAAACTATGCTTGCCTAACATATTCCTAATGTCGCCCAGTTCTTTCAGCTGTACCTGCTTAGAGGAGTGAAGTATTGCCTCATGGTTTTGAACTGCTTTTCTCTGTATCAGAGCATCCTTTACCTAGTTTTCCCGTTCTATATTTGTATTCCCCACTGTCTTACATTTTACTGTTAGGGTTTTCTCCTACATTTGCTTGCCTCCCCCAAGAACCTGCTTTGTTATTAATTTGCATACAGATTTACTGTTGTCTGTCTCATTAATTTCTACCTTTATTATTGTGATTTCTGTTCTTGTATTTTTGTTTTTTTCCCCTAGCTTTCACAGTCAGGAGTTTAATGCGTTTTTGTTGTCTTCCTTTTTTATTGTTGATGGAGACATTGATGGCTCAGACACTCAGTTTCCTGTGATTCATGCCTTATGCTCTCATCTGGAATGCTGTCGCTGCTATTCCTTTCCAGAACTCCCACAGCATCAGGTGGTGTGGTGTTATCCCACATCCATCTAGTTGTTCAACGCGTGTCTTAGGGGTGAGGGGTATTGTTTCATAGTTGAATTGAACTGTTCTTGGTCAGTGTGGTTGTTAATATCTCTATTTCCTGGGACAAACTCTGGGCCTAATTATGGGGTGAAATTTCAACACGTACTTGAGAAGAGCATAGACTATCTGTAGGCAGGTGTAATGTTATATGCCATATGTAGGCATGCATTTGCATACACACATATATGTATTTATGCACATGCACACATACAAGACCTTTGCTGTTGAAACATCAGACCTCTTGTATCTTCCCTGTACTTTATCCACTTGACCCGTCCCACACTGGAACCAAGAACTATTTGAAAGAGTTCTCCAATGGTTACTGCTGCTGATTCTTTTTCTCCTTGCATTTCTGCAGATTTTGCAAGAACAAAGTATTCCAACCCGACACACTGTCCCTGTAGAATATGGCTTTAACAGTATGATGTGTCTTTCTTAACCTTCTTTAATGCTGTCTGCCTTGAAGATGACTTTGCTACTGAGACTGCAATCCCTCGTTTCTAATTGTCCCCCTTTTACCTAGTGAGTCATGTTTTAGGATCATCTCGTTGAATTTCTTAGTTTTAAAAGTATATTTTTGGACAGTATGCAGTTGATTTTACAATAAACATAAATTTAAAAACATTTTTCCTTTAATGGGTAAGATATACCTGTTCAGCTTTAGATATATGAATATACTATTTGGTCTCAATTCTGCCATATCTTACTTCTAATTACTGAGATATTATGTTGTATCCTTTTGGGTTTCTGAGGCAGTATAAAAGATCTGAGCCTTTACTGTGACCTTTTAACATTCCCTATCACATTTCGAATTCCCTCTTAAAATTTAGATTATATCGCTTTCACCCATCTGTAACCTGCATACTACTTCCTGCGACTCCTTCCTTCCCTCCCCTCTATCACACTCCATAATCCCTTCTTACTTTATCAGAGCATTGATGCTTGCTGTCACCCTTCAACTCATGATGAGGTCCTCTTCAATTCTTACATCAACAGTCAAGCCCTGGAAATATTCATCACCAGCCCCTTGCAAGGCTATCTTTTTATCTGTTCACTGGATGGTGGATATGCAGACATGTTTGGCATGGAAGCTCTCATTTAATCTCCACAACACTCCTCTGAGGAGCTTGCTGTGTGTCTTAACCACTGTTCCACTGTTGTGAAAAGACACCTGACTAAGACAGCTTAGAAAAGAAAACAGCGAGTAGGGGTCTTGTTTACGCTTTCTGAGTGTGTGTCCATGACCATGGTGGCAGGGAACGCAGCACAGGCAGGCAGCAATGGCCCTGGAGTAGCAGCTGAGAGCTTGCATCTGACCCACCAGGGACAAGCAAAGAACTAGACTGAGCTTGGCATGTCTCACCCCCTCCAACAAGGTCACGCCTCCTCCTCCTCCTGACCAAAATGGTTCCACCAACTAGGGACCAGGCCTTCAAATACATGAGCTTATAGGAACCATTCTCATTCAAACCAGCACTCTTCACTCTTTGGCTTATGGCCATATCATAATGCAAAATGTACTTGGTATAACTTCAAAGGTCCCCATATCTTTCAGTCTTAACACAGTTTAAAAGTCCAAAGTGTTTTTCTGTCTCTGTCTGTCTGTCTCCCTCTCTCTGCCTCTGTCTCTGTCTGTCTGTCTGTCTCTCTTTCTCTCTCTCTCTCTCTCTATATATATATATATATTATATACATGATTTAATATACATGATTATATTTAAGAATATATATATAGAGAGAGACAGAGAGACAGATATAGATAGATAGATAGATAGATAGATAGATAGATAGATAGATAGATGATAGAGATACAGATATAGATATAGGTATAGATACAGAGGCTATCTTAGAGTGGCTTACAGTCTGTGATCTGAGTAGTCCAGCACTGACTGTCTCCTATTGGAAGGGCCAAGGATCCCTCAGTTGTTCAATCCGGAAGACCGGATTACTCAGCAGTCCTAATCTGGTGATGGAGTCTCAGGGAAGTCCCAGAGAGATGGCAGTTTTCAATGCCTTTTGGAATCTTGAAGAAGTAGGTTTTAACTCCATCAAAGGAATAGAGGAATGGCTGAGGAGAGATGCTTGCCAGTGAATGTGAAGGCAGACAGACTAAGGCAGACAGACAGGGCCTTTCTCGTGGGCTGACACAAGCAATGGGGCCCAGAGTGCATCATCTGACTTCAGATGATCCGGACTTCGGGTGGGTCTTCCACCTGGAATAACCAAGGAAAATCCCCACATGTTTCCCAGCTGCTTCAATTTTAGTTCACTCCAGATTCAGTCAAGTTGACAACAGAGATTACCACTTGCACTGTAGTTATTCCCATTGAACATGTATGGAAGTAGGAGACAAAACTGTCTAACAAGAGAAACTTCAATCAGTTAAAAACAAATGACATGGACAACTATTCTTTAAAGGAAAAAATTCTAATATACTTTTGTTTTATGAGATAGGATATCAGATAGACCAGGCTGGCCATCAACTCCAATCCTTCAGTATCCACAGCTCAAAGGTTGGGATCACAGATAAGGAATTCTACCCTCAACTTAAAGGAAACTTAAACCAACCACACACACACACACACACACACACACACACACACACACACACACCTCAAAGTTTTTTGTGGGATAAGCCCTCAGGGTAACTGTTATGAAACTTACCTGAGGATTAGGTATCCCACTGTGGAACTCCAATAAAGGTCCCACTAAACCTCCATAGATTAAGTAAAAACCAACCAACCAAATAAACAAAGTGTAACAAAACCCTCACACTTCGCAGGCAACACGTCAAAATTCATGAGAAAAACTGCAGCATGAAAGGTTCTTCCCATGCAAAAGAGTTTAGTAGAAAGAGTAAAGGATTCTGCAGACATCTGGATTAATGTGTTTAAGCTGTCCGAAGAGATAGAAGACTGGCAGTGACCATAAGAACAGTGAAGAAGCAACAGAGCACTGTGAAGGGAACTTTGAAAATAAAAACATCAGACAGAAGAAGAAGATGAACTCAGAGTTAATGACCAGGGAGAGAATACTGAGGAGGGCTGTAAAAAAAGGAAGTGAACAGATGAATATGACATGTGTTTGTGTGTATGTGTGTGTGCGTGCCTGTGTACACCTGGGCATGTGTGTATCTGTGTGTGTACATATGTGTGTTTGTATTGCATGTTTCAAGAAATACGTTTCAGAAGGAAAGTCAGAAGACATGGATAGAAGAAATGTTAGCTGAGATTTTGAGAAAGTCAAAAAATATATCCTTTATCAAGTAGGGAAAACCAAACAGTGACCGGCACTCTAGATAAGTAAATGTAAATTCCCTACTTGACTCATCTGCTATGAGCCCCAGTGTTCCCATGATTGGGTGTCGGTAACATGGCCTGCTCTTTCTCAGTGCCACAGGTCCTACCACTGTCTCTGTTCCCTTTGGAACAGTCGTGAAAAGCACATAACTAAGGTCCTGTGGTACCCTCTGCACATTAAGCCGTATGAATTTAGAGATTTTCCTTATGGAACCCCAGGGAATTTGAGCATGAAGGAGCTCCACTCCTGAGTTTAGACCACAAAATAATACTGAAGGCCTGCTCTTCATAGCTGAAGATGATTAGTTTGGGCTTTAAAATTGTAATAAAAAGCTAACATTTAGACTGAAACATTAAGTCTTTCCCAACTCTGCCTTGGAAGGTCTAGGTGATACATAGAGAAAGGAATTCACCTATCAGGGGATGGCCAAGACCATGCAAGATGAAACTGTTGCCTTACTCCCAATTTCATACCCTTGCCCTGCCCATCCCGCTCCCAGAGGTTATCCCGAAGCCATGGTACACTGTCTGCTCTGATCGGTCTGAAGAAGGAGCAAATGGGCGGTATTTGGTATGCGGTTTGGGCATCTCGGTAATGCCCTTCCTTGTATTTGATCTTGCTCCTTCCCTTAATCAATTCCCCATTTCCCTCACTCTTAATTCCACGGGATTACACTTCCCACTAAGGTGTTAACAGATAATCCTTTGCCCCTGGCTCTATTTTCCAGGGAACCTTGCCTAAGACTGTATTACAATCTGACAGATAACTTGAGCCACGGGCTGTGCTCTATCCCTAGTCAATTTTTCTCTTTACTCCTTGTAGTCCTTATGTAGAAAATCCAAATTTACAGTACCAGGTTGTCAGACGGAGCGAGTGTTTGGTAGTCCTCACAAATGGTCCTGGATTGAAGGTGGTCATAGACTTTACAAGGAGATTCCTCCTACTAAGAACTACTTTCCTCCCTCAGACAGGCCAAGTCCGAGAACAAATTGCATTAAAAATCCAGAAGGTTGAATATTTCAGCTCAGGGGACTTGCAGCAAATGGATTCCTGATTTTGCTCCATTACATGTGAGTTCAGGGAGTCCTTCTATGTGGTTCTCATTCTTGTGTGTGTGCAATTAAATGGCGGGGTTTGCCAGATTTCTTAATCTAATTTTTTTTTGAGAACTTCATATATGCATACTGTATTTACATCATTTCCACTCCTCCAGCTCCAAAATCCTCCCATGATTCCCCAGTCCTTCTCATCATCTTTTCTTATTAATTGTCACACATATATGGCTAGTGAGTTCACTTAATGCTCCTCTTCTGTGTACATGACTGGGGCTGAGCTCTTGGGACTCGGTATCTCCGAAGAAAACTGAGTCTCCCTCTCTTGGCAGCTATTAATTGCTTGTAGCTGTTTCTCAAGACATGGAGCCCTCGTGAGGTTTCCTCATCCACACTGGAAGGTCTACTGGTGGGATCACTGTGCAGGTCTAGTTTAGGCAACCACATTGTTAAGGTTTCATGGGTATGGCTTCCATGTCATAGCTAAAGGGCATTTTCTCAAAGATGGCATCCTGGTCTTCTGACCTCTCTTTTGCAATGTCCCCTGGGCCTTAGGTGTATATGTTTGCACTGTAGATGTACCAGTTGGGTCTGGGTGCCCATCAAGGTCACTCACACTCTACGATTTGGTAAGTTGTAGATTTCCACTGCCATTCTTGCAGAAACCTTTCTGTAGATATGAGCTTTCATTTTTCTTCAGGAAGTATCTACACATAGATGTTCCAGGTCATCAGGCCAGGATTTGTTTATTGTTTTTAAAGAAATTGCTGAATCTTTTTGTAAGTTGATCAAAGGCCTTTACAGGCCATTAGCAATACATTGACATCTTATGTTCCCTACATTCCGGTTGGCATTTGATGTCAGTTTAAGAAAGAAATTCAGTGAGTGCTAGAAAGATGGCTCAGTGATTAAGGGTTTGTACTCTTACAAAAAACCTGAGTTCAGATCCTGGCTATAAGTCAGGCTCTAGGGGCATCTGAGGCCCTCTGCTTGCCTCACAGACACCCACATTCATGTGTACCTACACATATGCATATACTTTAAAAAATTTATAAAAATGGAAATACATTGTGCTTTGATGACACAGAACTTATGTTCAGGATCTAAATAATGTGTCCTTTTACTTTTGGCTTCTAGGAAACTACAGTATTTCAAGAATTCTGGTTTTATGATCAGTATTAGGAATATTTTTTTCCTAGTTTATGTCAGTTCAAGTTCAAGTTCTCAAAAGTGTCTATAGTTGAGCACAGATTACCAATTAGGTAAATTCTGACCCACCTACAGCTTGTTTTAGGTTTATCATAAATACTGTTTTCTTGATCTCTCTCCCTCTCTCCAGCCGTGTGTGTGTGTGTGTGTGTGTATGTGTGTGTGTGTGTCTGTCTGTCTGTCTGTCTGTCTCTGTCTCTGTCTCTGTCTCTGTCTCTGTCTCTGTCTCTCTCTGTCTCTCCTCATATAGTCCAGGCTGGACTTGAACTCATTGTATTTCCAAAGATGACTTTGAGCTTCTGATTTTCCCGCCTCTACCTTCCACATGCTACCACCACACCCAATTTCTGTTTTGCTGGGCTCAAATCCAGGAGTTCATGCATGGTAAGAAAGTTTTCTATGGAACCCCATCCCAACCCCACAAACTATAGCTTTAAAAGATTTCAACCAGCTTAGCTTACAAACCTATTCTGTTACGTTTCCTATAATATGTTGAAGGGTTGAGGTTTTGCACTCTGCTTAGAAGCCCCTCGGTGGGTTCGGCTGGCATTTGTTTAATGTATAACAGCAGCAACAGACCAATCTAAGAAAGAAAGGAAATCGTGGGACTGGGCTTAGGGTGTAAAGCACTTGCTTTGTAGGTCTGAAGACCCGAATTGGAATCCTCAGCACCAACACACAAAGCTCCACATTGCCTCTCAGGAGCCAATCAACCTCATGCTATGTTAGGTGGAGGTGATGTGGCTGGGTCTGCTGCAGCTAGCTTGCTCCCAGCTCAGTGAGAAACCATGTTCGAATGAGTACAGTGTTGTTTTCTACTGTGCATGCCTACACCCTGCCTACCTGTCTTATCTCACCAATAGCTTGTCTTCCTACTCTGCTGTGTGTGTCACCGAGGACCATCTATGAGTGTCTCAAGACTGACATTTCCCCATTTCTAACTGTAGAGAACACGACTGTGGAAGATACCTCAGGACCTTGGGCTCCCCTTTGCCTTCCACAGTAACATTCATCAATTCCATGCTGGAACACGTGACTGATTTCTGTGCTTATTATGAGGACCGTGTGTTTGCTAGGGCTGCTGCTGTAGTTACAGAAGTGCATTCCTCTTGTAGACGGTGATATCCCACCCTGCTCTGTGGCAGTTTTCTATCAAACAAAATACCTAGAACATGGGAATGGCCAACTGACTCAATCAAATCTCCTTTTCAGACATGCCTTCACCGCCCTACCCCTTTTTTTCTTTTGTCTGGATGTGAAGGCCTCAATTGTCCATACACATGCCTTAGAGCATAAATTCCCCATTTGTGTTCACTCTGGGTATCTCCCTATTCGTGTTTGACCTTTATTGTTTGATTATTTTGATTTGAGCCATCCCATCAATGTTGGTATTTGACTGTCAGTGACTTTGGAGTCTTTTCATTTTCCTGTGACTACAACAGTCCATGAAGCTCTCATAAACAAAAATATTATATGGGAGATACTGACATATTTGTACTAGAACTAGAGATGTGTTTGCTTGGCATGCAAAAGGCCCAGAGTTCTGGCCCCAGCACTGCATACAGGGTTGGTGGTATGCAGTTATAACCCCAGCATTCAGGTGGTACAGGCAGGAGGATCAGAAATTCAAGGTCATCTTCAGCAATATTGCAAGTTCAAGGTCAGGCTATAAGGGACACTGCAAGAACTAATCCTTTTAAATCAATACTAACTAAACTGATTATCTTAATTTTTAGTAAAAAGACTGGAGAAATAGCCCAGTGATTTAGGAAACTTGTTCTCTTTCAGAAGACCTGGGTTCAATTCCCAGCACCCATATGGCAACTCACAACCATCTCTAAGTCCAGTACCAGAAGATTCAACACTTTCCTCTGGCCTCCTTGGGTACCAGGCACATCTGTGGTTTATAGACACACATGCAAGCAAAACATTTATACACAAAACAAAGCTTGGAAAAATGATTAAGTCACCCAGAATAGAATAATACAAGTTTAGCATTGCCTAACCAAGATGCAGGAATGATATTGACCACTAACATTGTAACTAGATGTCCAGAAAAATCCCAATTATGCTCACATTTTAAACATGTATAGAAAGCATTGCCGTAATTATTTTTTCCAAAGCCATGAAGACCTGGAAAACACCAGGCACAAGAGTTAGTGCCGTTGTTCACAGATTCACAGCCCCACTGTGATGTACAATCATAGTGCTTAGCTTTGACCGGCTAGCACACCTAACTGGTTTATAGCGACACCTCTTGCACCTGTGTCTCTGAAATGCTTCTCTGAGTTGTCACCCAACTTTTCTGCAATCTGTCCCCTACCTGTGGAATGAGCTATAGTTCTCACATGTCTTTGGGCTTCTTGAAGTCCACTGTAGCCAACCAAGCCTACTTAAGAGTCTTGGGCCAATGAAAAACCCTCAAAAACCATGGTGGATAGCTCTTAAGGAATGATTACTCCATGCCTCTTCCAACACACACACACACACACACACACACACACACACACACACACACACACACGGGAGGAGGGAGTGAGTACTGACAAAAGCAACTTAAGAAAGAAAGGGTTTCTTTTGGTTTACAGGTCCAGAGAGATAGAGGCCACCATGGCTGGAAGACACGGTGGCAGAAGCAGCTGGCATCTGGTCACATTGTGTCATCACACAAGAGGCGGAGCTAAATAAAAGGAAATATTGCGGGGCTATAAATATCTCATGCCCTGCTCTTGTGACTCACTTTCCTCATGAAAGCTTCACCACCTAAATGTTCCACAACCTTACCAAATAATGGCCCCAGTACCAGACCAAGTGTCCAAATACAAAAGCCTTCGGGGGATATTTCACATTCAAAATCCACCACCACCTATGTCTCGTGTACACTCTAAACCACGGGCCTATCCAGTGGGATGGTAGGCAAAGCAGTCCCCATTTTTATTGCATTTTTCCCCTTTTTGTTCTGGCTGTCTGAATTAAATTAAATTTAAATTAAATTAAATGTAAATATGAGAATTGCCTCAGTCATTTCTCATGTGGAGTATTTATCTTTTTTCTTCCATTAAGGATAATTCTACACTTGTATTGTCTATAGACATATGCATGTATATATATTTAGCATATTTCCTAATTGGGATCCCTGGCTGTGTTGTCATTGTCTTTATTTATGTGTATTGTGTGCTGTCTGCCACTAGATTGTAGCATTATTGTGACATTCTCTACCACTAGATTACATATGTAAAATCTTAAATTTAATTACAGAAAACACCCATGGTTTCTTGTATTTTATTTTTGAGCTGTATGTGATGCATTTCTATACATAGCATGAGATAAATATTAGGTTTTTTTTTCTTCCAAGGGGTTAAACAATTGTTATCTCCCAGAGGAAAATCCTTGAAGGTACAAAGGAAGGAGGGGAAAGCCTACATGGGTGGGTGCACACCATGTACAAACAAGTATCCAAGAAAGCCAGAAGAATATTTTGGATCCCCTGGAACTGGAGTTAGAGGCTGTTTTGAGCCTCCATGTTGATGGTGGAAAATGACCTCTGCGTCTTCTATGAGACCTGCAAGTGCCTTTAAGCACCAAGCCACCGCTCCAGCCCTTCCACTACTCTTTCGTTGACCGTCTCCTGACCTGATTTTTATATTGGACTTTTAGCTGTTATGAATCGGAAGAGATGCAATCAAGACAAACTTCCCATTTAAGGCGTGCATGTCCAAGGCTGTCTTCTTATGGTAGGAGAATGTCTACTTTAGAGACTTGGTTATAAATGAGATGGCAATGTCAGCTTTTTAATCTATAACAATTAATTATCTACCTGTATCAGTTCCTACCTTCCTTCTTAGAAACAGAGGGCTAAATTCTTGGTTTGTTCCATGACCACTCTAAATAAATACTTGACAGCCCTTGGGGCTAGGAAGCATCTGGACCACGTGGAGTGATCTTTAAGGAGAAACGTAGGTTACTTTCACTTCTTGTGCCTCAACAGGATATGACTGTGATGTGGGAGCCAGAGAAGTGAAATGTAAGGCACCATGTTAAAGAGACCAGATCAATGGAGCACTTGTAGCCTGGTCTCTAACTACATGAAATGGAAAATCCAAGAAGCAGACTTATCTTCTCATGAAACTGACAACTGAAGGAACAGAATTACCTTTTAACTAGAGTAAGATGTGGTTTTCCTTTTGAAATTTGAATGCCTGTTATTTAAAGCTGAGTCTAGTCTCAATTATACAGAGGAGTATAACACAAGGAAAACTTATGTTTTATTCAGTGTTAGAGCCACAGGACTTTGACCCTGGGCCTAGAACAAGGTAAACTTTCAATAAATATGTGTACAAGGGATATATTTCCATGTTCAGGCCTGATAGTGGTACCTCTGAAATCTTAGCTAACTTGTTCTTTAAAAATATTTTTTGTATATATTTCCTTTATGCATGGGTGTGTAACAGAGTGCATATGGAGGTCAGAGGACAGCTTAACAGGAGTCAGTTCTCTTCTTCCAGCACACGAGACCCAGGATTGAACTCAGGTCATCAGGCCTGTCGGCAAGCACCTTTACTGCCGAGACTTCTCAATAGCTGGATAATCCATTGTCCACACATTCTTTACCATGTCTTTTGGATTCTGGCCTATCTATGACTTTGGCTCCCTAAGAAAACCAACACACTCCTTTCTGTAGCAGTTGCCCTTGCAGACAGCATTTTGGAAGGAACTCTTTTCTTTGGCCCCTCGTGACTTAAGAACGACTGCACCTGAGGGATGCCCAGCACTTAGATACCGTTTTTTCCTTGGAGCACACCATGAGCGGTGGGTGCTCTTGAATAGATCCCAGCCAAGCTCTGGCGCTGCCCTGACAGCTCTCTGCAAAGTTTATACCCTTATTTAATTGCAGTTACATCCTCGCCATTCCCCCGGGGCCCATCTTTATAGAGAAAAAGGCAGTTGGCCGGGGATGCTAGAAGTGAATATTCCTTGCTAATTATTTAATTTTCATCTGGCACAAACTACAGCCTCTTAACGTTAGTGAGGACGATAAATCAATTACCTTCCTTTGTGACCAAGGAGCCTAGCACTTAAGACTCAAGACAAATGTGCCATTGCCTTCCATGTCCCCAGTCCTAGCCTATGAATCTGCTTTCCTCTTCAACTCACAATGTGGAGAATGGGAGTGGATGCTCTGAGCTTATGAAACTGGGACACAGGTGACATGGGTGGTACTGTAGAGTACACAGGGAGCCTTCCCAGCAGGACAAACTGTCCTTCATTGTTACCCCATCGATCCAACCTGGCTTAGAGTGACATTGTGAAAGGTCACTGATGGATGGGTTGGAAAATGGAGACTGGGAGAGGTGGCATTATTCACACTGAGTCACACCACTTCCAAGTAGCAAGGTTGGGAGATCACCCAGGATGCTCTGCTTTGATTGTTGGTTCGTTCATTGGGTTTTTGTCTATCTGTCTGTCTGTAACTTTTCCCAAAGAGAAGATCTCTTTCTTCTTTCCTTATCTAAGTCTTATTTGCCTTCTCAAACATAACCAAGAGCCCTTTCCTCTGGAAACTGTTCAGAGTTTTCCAGGATACCTGTTATAAGACGGTGTTCCTTGAACAGGACACTGAATATGTGCCACAAATGTTCATTGGAATCTCATAAAAAATGTCCCGACGGGCTCTTGTGCTTGAACCCTTGGTTCAGAAGCAGGCAGCATTGCTTTTAAGGGTTGTGGGATTTTTAGGTGAGGCCTGACTTGGGGAAGTGGATCATTGAGGACAGGCCTTCAGAGAGAAAACCAGAACACCTCCCAGTACAAGCTGTGAGGTGAGTAGGGACTGAGTAGTGAGCAAGCTCTGTCAGAAACTTCTGCTGCCAGTGGAAGGGTTGCCTACTGCCATGTCCTCTCCGCCATGATGGACTGTAACTCCTGAATCATGATCCAGTGTAACCCCTTCCTCCCTCATCTTGCTTCTGTCAGGTGTTTTGACACACTGAGAGGTACCCAGTGCAATGCTCCCCGTGGGTTGTTTGCTCTGGTTCTCTCATGCTCTGTGTTGGAATCCACTATGACTACAAATGAGCCATGTGGATGATACAAATTCAGATATTCTGTATATTCCTTACTCTGAAGCCTGTGTACTTGGCCATTATGCCATGTTTAATAATAAGTGTATTTATTAACTTGACTATGTCCTTCATGGGCTTTTAAGTTCATTAGTCTCAAGACCAATTGCAATTGCTATTTTTTTCTTTGTCCCTCTATTGTGGGATAGATGATCTCACATGATAAACAATAAGAACAAGGCTACCTGAATGGAAACCCCAATTTCCTTCTTTTGCCTTTAAATTTGTCATTATGACAGCGTGGATCTTTTTTAAAGGACATGGATCCAAAATATTGTACTAGCAAAAGGGGGGACATGTGGGTCTATCTTCAGTTTTGTAACACGCATGCTTGTGCATGCACGTACACATGCACACACGCACACTGGTGCACACACATCAGTGGTTGTCGCTCCATGTACTCTTGGGAATGTGATGAGGAACCTCTCTTAAAGAAATCCTTGCATGGGGTTGGGGATTTAGCTCAGTGGTAGAGCGCTTGCCTAGCAAGCACAAGGCCCTGGGTTTGGTCCCCGGCTCCAAAAAAAGAACCAAAAAAAAAAAAAAAAAAAAAAGAAATCCTTGCAAGGATATCCATTGTGACTTTTTGTTAGTGTTGCTGTCCCGACATGTGAACAAGAAACATTGTCTGTGCATCCAAGGACATGTTATAACTGTCCTTCCTGTTCCCTTGAGTCAGACATGCTCCTGTGACTCAACTTCAGCACAGTCAATGCTGATAGAAGTGACAAGGGTCACCTCCAAGGAGAAGCTGCAAGAGCCCACACATGCTCTCCATCTGTTGTGGTAGCCTGTAGTGACTAGGAGTGACTGAAGGGCAGAACCCCTGCTGACCCACAGTGGACATTGTGGCTGATGTGGCCTCTACTGTGAGAGCCTCTTATTCTCACAGCAAGATGGTTGCTACCACAATGCACATACCTTCATCTATCCTGACGGACATTCTATAGAAAGTATACAGTGGGGTGACTGGGAAGGGGCGGGGCACTATTTGCCTCAGAGGCGAGACAAGGAAGGTTCTTAAAGTGTGCTTAAACCCCAAAGCTCTGGATCCTGGGTAACCTTCAGGACTGCCACCCAGCCTGAGAAAACTCTGACTCACAGGAAGCTGCTATTCAAATGTCCGCCATCCCACTGGGAACTGAGAGGGTTGAGATGAGTCTCCAGTTCCTGCTGCAGGGATCTCAGCCAGATGAGAAAAGGAGTTTCAAGGTTAAAGGGTAACATGCCATTCTGGAACCTTCTTCCTGAAGGCCTCCTAAAAGCAGCCAAGGAACCCTGTGGGAGACTGCAGTGAGGTTGTGTCTGGAGGGAGACACGCCTGTTGCTCTTGGGAAGTGCCTTCTGGCTTTATGACCTCATTATATCCTCCATCTTGGCTGGTTAGAAGATTCATTTATATATTTAACCAGATTTTCCCAGGGTGTAAATTTCCCCCAGAGATAAATTAAACACTTTTAGGGATCCAATCAGTCTAGGAGGCCACCAGGGTACCATCTACCGTTTTGCAGCAGCCATTTGCCAAATGGTACCCTGGTGGCTTCTGCAGACAACGCACATCTGCAGAGAATCTTCTTTCGATTGAAGAATGCGCTCCCAGAATTCTCACCACAATGTATGGACAGCTGATGGTAGGAAATGGGGACAGTGAGGCATCTTCTTGCTTTTCTCTTCTCCTCCCTTCTCCTTCGGGCTGCTGTGTCAGTGGAGGATAATCCAAGGGCAATGAGGGATTTATAGTAAGCATAGCCCTGGGATGCAAGCCTTTCCTCTGGGTGATCATCACTTCTCTAAGGAACTTCCTGGCTCAGGAGCCTTCCTGTGCTGCCTGCCCCTGCTCTGCTAGGATTCTGAATACTATAAGGGCCCCTCCTAGACTGTATTTCTAGGGATTTAAGCCATAATGTATCCCACCTTGATCTGTCCCACTTCATCTATATATTTCAGTATTATTCTTCCTAATGGTAAGGTCTTGCTTCCTGTTATTTATTACTTTATTATGTAAGCAATTAGCAGCCACTGTGTCCAAAATTATGATTTTAGTTCATTGCATTACCAGGTATATCTGAACATGGTCACATATGGCCAAGAACAGCTTTAATTGTAGCCTCACACAGACACTGTGAAGTTACTTAAATGTCATGAGGATCTCTCTCTCTCTCTCTCTCTCTCTCTCTCACACACACACACACACACACACACACACACACACACACTTTAATTAGAGTATTCTGTGATGGATTTCATTGAAGAAATTTTCAAACAAAACTAGAATAAAAGTTATGTATATGTATATACCTATTGTGTGTCTGTGTTTGAGTATCCTCAGGTGCGTGTAGGGACCTATGGAGACCAGCGGAAGCAGTCAGATCCCCTGAGGCTGGAGTTCCATGTAGTTATAAGCCATTTGACCACCAAACCCCAGCCCTCTGCAAAACAACAAGCCCTACTAACCATTGATCTGTCTCTGCACCCACACACTCCAAATTTGTTTTTACTATTGATTCTTCTCCCTGATTTTTCCCTTCCTCCTGCCCACCCACCCCCACCTTGTACTTTTCCACCCCACCCTCCATGTTCCTACTTTCCCTGTTGTCTTTTTACCTTCTGTGTCCGGTTGCTCCCTCCCTGTTCTTCAGCACCTCTCTCCTCCTTCTCCAGCTTCTTTTTTAGTTTCATAGCTACAGCCTCCCCCATCCCCAGCTCTATGCAATACACAGAAACTTTATGAGCTTAGAGCCCTCATCTCTGAGATGTCTCCGTGATGTTTTTGTAACTCATTAGCATGGTTGTCAAGCTTGAATGACAGCTTCCTGTTGCAATGTGATAAAGCTGAACTTGCGTGGCTCATAGACGTGGTTTAAGCCTTTCCTCCTTCCTCTTGCCTCTACGCTTCGCTTCGCTCTATCCACTAAGCTGGGCTACTCACTGCACCAGCTCGTGATGTCATAGTGAGCAGCAAGTCAAAACACCTAATAAGGTGTTTAAAAGGTGCTGAGTGTGGAGTAAGTATTAGACTTCTTGTTATTCATCGCCTCCTGGGTGTTCAGACAGGTAGGTGCTGAGCTATTAATAAGGCACTGCTTTTACACAATAGAAACTCCCCAGCCTTCTCCTGGGTTGTTTTCTGTGGGTCAGGTCTTGGTGTTTGCACAGCAAGCACTTTACTGGCTGAGCTAGCCCTCCAGTGCAACTACACTTACATTAGGAAATTAACTTGAATGGCAAAGGGGGCTGGCGAATCACTGAATCTACCTCACAGCAGGGCAGGTACAGGGTGGAGGCAGGAATGTGGAGATGAAACCGGAGATGTTCAGGGACTTCTCCAAAGTCATACAGCGCCTTGCTGTCAGTTCTATGATCCCCACCTTTGTCCCCTACTCCTACCCCAACTCCTACTCCCAGCCCATCCCACTCCCACGTAACAAGCTGCTTGTGAATAAGAACCCATCAGTGCACCCTTTTTGGTCATGTCATCATAACAGAATAACATGAATGGCGACAGCTGCGTAGATCCAAGGCTTTCTTCTCTTTATTGTGACAACATGTCCCAAGGAAGAAAATATTTGTGGCTCTAACTTTTGGATGTGAAATAGGCGTCAAGCTGAAAGTTACTGACTTCGTGGTACATCCAGTATGTTCTGGGTGACTCATGGAGGGGACAGATGCTTTCCCCTCTCTTCCTAGACAGCAACATTTTTTTGGCTCTACAGGCAGCTCCCTTCCCCCAAATCAGCATATGCATTGCTAATTAGACATTGCTAATTAGCCACCCATCCTGGAATTTCATCCAAAAATTAATGATTTGATTGGTTATTCAGAATCTCACACATCCTGACAGCCAGCCGCCAATTGAGAAGAGAAATAATATGCAAACTGAAGATTTATCTTCCTTTTTTTCCAATGAATGAGCTTTTCTATGAACCAGACAGCATGCGGGGAAACTGCGGATGCCGCCATGTGTCTAGAGCATCTCTCATGTCTAGAGCATCTCTCAAAGAACCTGTTTTCCAAGGCAGAATCACTTCCTTAGGGTATTCTTTTTCCCAGCCAGTGAGAAGGCTCAGCAGGTAAAGGTGCTTCTTATGAAGCCCAATAACCTTAGTTTGATCCTCAGGGCCCTCATGGTAGAAGGAGAGAAGAGATCCCCACAAGTTGCCCTCTGAGGGACATAGGCATGCCATAGTGTGAGCATCTCTCAGATGCTCACAAATAAATACATCGATAAATGGGAAAAAGCAAAGAGTTTTCTTCACAGAGATAAGCCACTAGGAAATAGGGTGCAATGCAGTGGTTTAGGGGATCAAACACAGACCTCGTACAAAGATTCCCAACTGAAAGTTGTGACAGGAAAGTAAAGGTGGGATAAGGGAGGAGACCTTCAAACAGCAGCTTGGCTGGGGTCTGGAAGTGGCAGACAGCCCGTGGGAGGAAGCCTGGCTCCAAAGGATGCTCAAGGTCCTGTTTTGGCTCTGCCATGAGAGCAATTTACCAAACAGACAGCAGAAAACAATTTCCTGGGAAGAAATCTTTATAGGGTCCTCAAAAATAGTTGAATGAACCTTCATAATACTCATATAATTCCATGTATGCACAGTACATAGAATTCCAGAAGGCACTGGGGCGAGGGAAGGACAGAAGGAGAAGGAGGGTAG
Source organism: Rattus norvegicus (assembly GCF_021556685.1). Classification (NCBI taxonomy): domain Eukaryota; kingdom Metazoa; phylum Chordata; class Mammalia; order Rodentia; family Muridae; genus Rattus; species Rattus norvegicus. The sequence continues at coordinate 77,024,556 of NC_141541.1, forward strand.
GGAAGGAGGGAAGGAGAGAAGGAAGAAGGGAGGGATGGAGAGAAGGAGGGAGGGAGGGAAGGATGGAGGGAAGGAGGGAGGGAGGGAAGGATGGAGGGAAGGAGGGAGGGAGGGAAGGATGGAGGGAAGGAGGGAGGGAAGGAGGGAGGGAAAAGGAAGACACCATCACCAAAGTTCATAGGTCTATAAAGCGTGAAATTGAGACTACTAAATCCACTCTTTTTTAACACAGCACTCATCAACACTGTCTCTTTGTTTCTTTCTTTTGGTTTTGATATAGGGTCTCATGTATCCCAGGTGGGCCTGGAACACACTCTGTGGCCAAAGATGTCCTTGAATGTCTGACCCTCCCATCTTCACGTCCTGAATACTGGGATTATAGGTACGTGCCACCACAACTGTTTATACAGTTCAGGGAATCAAGCCCAGGGCTTTGTGCCTGTCA